>NC_041386.1:14847961-14992819 GCF_002162155.2 Triticum dicoccoides | reverse complement strand
CCCCTCCTTGTTGGACTAGGAAAGGGGGGAACCTACTCCTAGTAGGAGTAGGATTCCCCCCCCCTTGGGGCGCGCCCCTTGAGGCCGGACAGCCCCCTCCTCCCCTCCTTTATATACGGGGGACGCGGGCACCCCATACACACACAAGTTGATTTCTTAGCTGTGTGCGGTGCCCCCTGATAAACCACAAGTATATGGGATCGCAACAATTTTTTAGGGTAGAGTATTCAACCCAAATTTATTGATTCGACACAAGGGGAGCCAAAGAATATTCTCAAGTATTAGCAGCTGAGTTGTCAATTCAACCACACCTGGAAACTTAATATCTGCAACAAAGTGTTTAGTAGCAAAGTAATATGATAGTAGTGGTAACGGTAGCAAAAGTAATATTTTTGGGTTTTTAAGTGATTGTAACAATAGCAACGGAAAAGTAAATAAGAAAAGAACAATATATGGAAAGCTCGTAGGCATTGGATCGGTGATGGAGAATTATGCCGGATGCGGTTCATCATATAACAGTAATAACCTAGGGTGACACAGAACTAGCTCCAGTTCATCAATGTAATGTAGGCATGTATTCCGAATATAGTCATACGTGCTTATGGAAAGAACTTGCATGACATCTTTTGTCCTACACTCTCGTGGCAGCGGGGTCCTATTGGAAACTAAGTGATATTAATGCCTCCTTTTAATAGAGTACCGGACCAAAGCATTAACACATAGTGAATACATGAACTCCTCAAACTACGGTCATCATCGGGAGTGGTCCCGACTATTGTCACTTCGGGGTTGCCGGATCATAACACATAGTAGGTGACTATAGACTTGCAAAATAGGATCAAGAACTCTCATATATTGATGAAAACATAATAGGTTCAGATCTGAAATCATGGCACTCGGGCCCTAGTGATAAGCATTAAGCATAGCAAAGTCATAGCAACATCAATCTCAGAACATAGTGGATACTAGAGATCAAACCCTAACAAAACTAACTTGATTACATGATAAATCTCATCCAACCCATCACCGTCCAGCAAGCCTATGATGGAATTACTCACGCACGGCGGTGAGCATCATGAAATTGGTGATGGAGGAAGGTTGATGATGACGATGGTGACGGATTCCCCTCTCCGGAGCCCCGAACGGACTCCAGATCAGCCCTCCCGAGAGAGTTTAGGGCTTGGCGGTGGCTCCGTATCGTAAAACGTGATGAATCCTTCTCTCTGGTTTTTTCTCCCCGAAAGTGAATATATGGAGTCAGGGTTGAGGTCAGTGGAGCAGCAGGGGGGCCATGAGGCAGGGGGCGCGCCCAGGGGGTAGGGCGCGCCCCCACCCTCGTGGACAGGTGGAGGCCCCCTGACGTGGATTCTTCTTCCAGTATTTTTTATATATTCCAAAATAATTCTCCATTGGTTTTCAGGTCATTCCGAGAACTTCTATTTTTGCACAAATTAACATAACACCATGGCAATTTTGTTGAAAACGGCGTCAATCCGGGTTAGTTCCATTCAAATCATGCAAGTTAGAGTCCAAAACAAGGGCAAAAGTGTTTGGAAAAGTAGATACGACGGAGAGGTATCAACTCCCCCCAAGCTTAAACCTTTGGTTGTACTCAAGCAATTCAGTTGACAAACTGAAAGCGATAAAGAAAACTTGTACAAACTCTGTTTGCTCCTGTTGTTGTAAATATGTAAAGCTAGCATTCAAGTTTTCAGCAAAGATTATAAACTAACCATATTCACAATAACATATAGGTCTCATGTTTACTCATATCAATGGCATAATCAACTAGCAAGCAATAATAATAAATCTCGGATGACAACACTTTCTCAAAACAATCATGATATGACATGATAGGATGGTATCTCGCTAGCCCTTTCTGAGACCGCAATACATAAATGCAGAGCACCTTTAAAGATCAAGGACTGACTAGACATTGTAATTCATGGTAAAAGAGATCCAGTCAAGTCATACTCAATGTAAACTAACAGTAATGAATGCAAATGACAGCGGTGCTCTCCAACTGGTGTTTTTTAATAAGAGGATGATGACTCAACATAAAAGTAAATAGATAGGCCCTTCGCTGAGGGAAGCAGGGATTTGTAGAGGTGCCAGAGCTCGGTTTTGAAACAGAGATGAATAATATTTTGAGCGGCATACGTTCATTGTCAACATAACAACCAAGAGATGGCGATATCTTCCATGCTACACACATTATATGCGATTCCTAAACTGAATGGTAAAGTTTATACTCCCCCTCCACCAATAAGCATCAATCCATGGCTTGCTCGGAACAACGAGTGCCTCGAACTAACAATAGTCCCGGGGGAGTTTTCTTTGCAATTATTTTGATTTGATTTGCATAAAGCATGGGACTGGGCATCCCGGTGACCAGCCATTTTCTCGTGAGTGAGGAGCGGAGTCCACTCCTCTTGAGAATAAGTCGCCTAACATGGAAGATACAGACAGCCCTAGTTTATACATGAGCTATTCGAGCATACAGAACAGAATGTTTATTTGAAGGTTTAGAGTTTGGCACATACAAATTTACTTGGAACGGCAGGTAGATACCGTATATAGGTAGGTATGTTGGACTCATATGGAACAACTTTGGGGTTTATGGAGTTGGATGCACAAGCAGTATTCCCGCTTATTACAAGTGAAGGCTAGAAAAAGATTGGGAAGCAACCAGCTAGAGAGCGACAACAGTCATGAACATGCATTAAAATTAATCAACACCAAATGCAAGCATGAGTAGGATATAATGCACCATGAACATCAATATCGTAGAGGCTATGTTGATTTTGTTTCAACTACATGCATGAACATGTGCCAAGTCAAGCTACTCGAATCGTTCAAAAGAGGATACCACCCTATCGTACCACATCACAACCATTTTAATAGCATGTTGGCACGCAAGGTAAACCATTATAAGCTCCTAGCTAATTAAGCATGGCATAAGCAACTATAATCTCTAATTGTCATTGCAAACATGTTTATTCATAATAGGCTGAATCGGGAACGATGAACTAATCATATTTACAAAAACAAGAGAGGTCGAGTTCATACATGCTTTTCTTATCTCAACAAGTTCATCATATAATCATCATTATTGCCTTTCACTTGCACGACCAAATAGTGTGGATAATAATAATAGTGCACATGCATTGGACTAAGCTAGAATCTGCAAGCATTCAATTCAAAAGAGAAGACAAGGTAATATGGGCTCTTTGTCAGATCAACAATAATGCATATAAGAGCCACTTTAACATTTTAATTATGGTCTTCTCCTCTTGACCCCCGGAGAACAAGAAAATAAATAAAACTATTTACACAGGAAAGCTCCCAACAAGCAAAAGAAGAACGGGAAATCTTTTTGGGTTTTCTTTTTAGTTACTATTACAAGCATGGAAACTAAACTAATTAAAAAGCTACAACTAATATATTTTTTGTTTGTTTTTTCTTGAGGTTTATCAAACACACAAGAAGAAAGCGTAAAAAGGGAAAATAAACTAGCATGGATGATACAGTGAAAAAGTATGAGCACCGACAACTATCATGAGTGTGTGAACATAAATGTAATGTCGGTGAGAAATACGTACTCCCCCAAGCTTAGGCTTTTGGCCTAGGTTGGTTTATGGCCATAGCTGGCCTGGCGGATATCCAAAGTTGTAGCTGGGGTAGTACTGAGATGCAGCGGCAATTGCCTGATGAGTTGTGCTACCTCTTGAGCACTTGCGCTGGTTTTCCCGTGAAGAGGAAAGGGTGGTGCAGCAAAGTAGCGTAAGTATTCCCCTTAGTTTTAGAGAACCAAGGTATCAATCCAGTAGGAGGCTACGCGTGAGTCCCTCGCACATACACAAAACAAATAAATCCTCGCAACCAACGCGATAAGGGGTTGTCAATCCCTACACGGTTACTTACAAGTAGACCGACTCCTGCCTGCATCTACTACTATTACTCCACACATCGACCGCTATCTAGCATGCATCTAGAGTATTAAGCTCAAGAGAATAGAGTAACACTTTAAGCAAGATGACATGATGTACAGGGATAGTTTCATGCAATATGATGAAAACCCCATCTTTTTATCCTCGATGGCAACAATACAATACGTGCCTTGCTGCCCCTACTGTCACTGGGAAAGGACACCACAAGATTGAACCCAAAGCTAAGCACTTCTCCCATCGCAAGGAAGATCAATCTAGTAGGCCAGACCAAACTGATAATTCGAAGAGACTTTCAAAGATAACCAATCATACATAAAAGAATTCAGAGAAGATTCAAATGTTCATAGATAAACTTGATCATAAACCCACAATTCATCAGTCTCAACAAACACACCGCAAAAGAAGATTACATGGAATAGATCTCCATAAGAGAGGGGGAGAACTTTGTATTGAGATCCAAAAAGAGAGAAGAAGCCATCTAGCTAATAACTATGGACCCGAAGGTATGAGGTAAACTACTCACACTTCATAAGAGAGGCTATGGTGTTGATGTAGAAGCCCTCCGTGATCGATGCCCCCTCCGGCGGAGCTCCGGAACAGGCCCCAAGATGGGATCTCGTGGATACAGAAAGTTACGGCGGTGGAATTAGGGTTTTGGCTCCGTATCTGATTGTTTGGGGTACGTAGGTATATATAGGAGGAAGAAGTACGTCAGTGGAGCAACATGGGGCCCACGAGGGTGGAGGGCGCGCATGGGGAGGTAGGCGCGCCCCCCTACCTCGTGGCCTCCCTGTTGGTTGCTTGACGTAGGGTCCAAGTCTCCTGGATCTTGTTCGTTCCAAAAATCATGTTCCCGAAGGTTTCATTCCGTTTGGACTCCGTTTGATATTCCTTTTCTTAGAAACCCTAAAATAGGCAAAAAAAAAACAAAAATTCTGGGCTGGGCCTCCGGTTAATAGGTTAGTCCCAAAAATAATATAAAAGTGGGTAATAAAGCCCAATAATGTCCAAAACAGAAGATAATATAGCATGGAGCAATCAAAAAATTTAGATACGTTGGAGACGTATCAAGCATCCCCAAGCTTAATTCATACTCGTCCTTGACTAGGTAAATGATAAAAACAGAATTTTTGATGTGGAATGCTACTTGGCATAATTTCAATGTAATTCTTCTTAATTGTGGTATGAATATTCAGATCTGAAAGACTCAAGACAAAATTTTAATATTGACATAGAAATAATAATACTTCAAGCATACTAACTAAGCAATTATGTCTCTTCAAAATAACATGGCCAAAGAAAGTTATCCCTAAAAAATCATATAGTCTGGCTATGCTCTATCTTCACCACACAAAGTATTTAAATCATGCACAACCCCAATGGCAAGCCAAGCAATTGTTTCATACTTTTGACATTCTCAAGCTTTTTCAATCTTCACGCAATACATGAGCGTGAGCCATGGATATAGCACTATAGGTGGTATAGAATGGTGGTTGTGGAGGAGACGAAAAGGGAGAAGATAGTCTCACATCAACTAGTCATATCAATGGGTTATGGAGATGCCCATCAATAGATATTAATGTGAGTGAGTAGGGATTGCCATGCAACGGATGCACTAGAGGTATAAGTATATGAAAGCTCAAAAAGAAACTAAGTGGGTGTGCATCCAACTTGCTTGCTCACGAAGACCTAGGGCATTTTGAGGAAGCCCATCATTGGAATATACAAGCCAAGTTCTATAATGAAAAATTCCCACTAGTATATGAAAGTGATAACAAAGGAGACTCTCTATCATGAAGATCATGGTGCTACTTTGAAGCACAAGTGTGGTAAAAGGATAGTAGCATTGTCCCATCTCTCTTTTTCTCTCATTTTTTTATTTGGGACTTTTCTCTTTTTTTATGGCCTCTTTTTATTTTATTTTATTTTTCATCCGGAGTCTCATCCCGACTTGTGGGGGAATCATAGTCTCCATCATCCTTTCCTCACTTGGGATAATGCTCTAATAATGATGATCATCACACTTTTATTTTCTTACAACTCAAGAATTACAACTCGATACTTAGAACAAAATATGACTCTATGTGAATGCCTCCGGCGGTGTACCGGGATATGCAATGACTCATGAGTGACATGTATGAAGGAATTATGAATGGTGGCTTTTCCACAAATACAAAGTCAACTACATGATCATGCAAAGCAATATGAAAATGATGGAGCGTGTCATAGTAAACATAACGGTGGAAAGTTGCATAGCAATATATCTCGGAATGGCTATGGAAAAGCCATGATAGGTACGTATGGTGGCTGTTTTGTGGAAGCTATATGGTGGGTTTATGATACCGGCGAAAGGTGCGCGGTATTAGAGAGGCTAGCAATGGTGGCAGGGTGAGAGTGCGTATGATCCATGGACTCAACATTAGTCATAAAGAACTCATATACTTATTGCAAAAATCTACAAGTTATCAAAGCAAAGTATTGCGCGCATGCTCCTAGTGGGATAGTGTCGGTGTCAAAACCAGCGGATCTCAGGTAGGGGGTCCCGAACTATGCTTCTAAGGCAGATGGTAACAGGAGGCAGGGGACACGATGTTTACCCAGGTTCGGACCCTCTTGATGGAGGTAATACCCTACGTCCTGCTTGATTGTTCTTGATAATATGAGTAGTACAAGAGTTGATCTACCAGGAGATCGAAGAGGCTAAACCCTAAAAGCTAGCCTATGGTATGATTGTTGTTGTTCATCCTACGGACTAAACCCTCCAGTTTATATAGACACCGGAGGGGGCTAGGGTTACACAGAGTCGGTTACAAGGAAGGAGATCTACATATCCTTATTGCCAAGCTTGCCTTCCACGCCAAGGAGAGTCCTGTCCAGACATGGGACGAAGTCTTCAATCTTGTATCTTCATAGTCCAATAGTCCGGCTGTAACACCCCGGATATGATTTACCCAATATGTACTCCAACTCTTGCCGTTTTCGGTGTTAAGTTATTTTATTTTCTCGGGTTCGGGTTTTTGTCTCCGTGTGTTGTTGTCATTGTCATGCATCTCATATCATGTCATCATGTGCATTGCATTTGCATACGTGTTCATCTCATGCATTCGAGCATTTTCCCCGTTGTCCGTTTTGCATTCCGGCGCTCCGCTCTCCTCCGGTGGTCATTTCTACCTTTCTTTCATGTGTGGGGATTAAACATTTCCGGATTGGACCGAGACTTGCCAAGTGGCCTTGGTTTACTACCGGTAGACCGCCTGTCAAGTTTCGTACCATTTGAACTTCGTTTGATACTCCAACGGTTAACCGAGGGACCGAAAAGGCCTCGTGTGTGTTGCAGCCCAACACCCCTCCATTTTGGTCCAAAATCCACCAAAACCTTCTCCATCATTTAGAGTGTTCGATCACGATCATGTGGCCGAAAACCGCACCTCATTTGGACTCTACTAGCTCCCTCTATGCCTATTTAAAGAACCCCTCTGAAACTCTCCTTCTCCTTCCCCCGAAACCCTAGATCCACCACCTCGCGCCGCGCCGGACACGTCCGGTCCGGCCGGACACGTCCGCCCGATCCGCCACCGCCAATCCCGTGCTGCCACGTGGCGGGAACCGCCCCACATCGCCGCTTCCGCCGTCGGCCCGCCGCGGCCCGCAGCAGGCCCCCGAGGCCCGGCTCCTCCCGCCGCCTTCCTCCGCCTCGCCGCCTCTTCCTCGGCTCCAGCGACCGAGCCGCCTCGCCGGCTAGCAGCGCCCGCCACCGTCGCCATTTCCGGCCGCCACCGGAGCTCCTCAGCCGCGTCGCCCGCGCCGGCCGGAGCCCCACCACCGGCGCCCCTCACCGCCGCCTCGCCTTAGCGCCGCCCCGGCCCCGGATCCGGCGAGATCCAGCCGGCACCCGCTTCCCTGAGCCGCCGCGAGCTCTCTCCAGTCGGATCCGCCGCCGTGCCGACTCCGTGCTACAGTAACCGACGAAGAACCCTAGATCCGGATTCAAAAGTCGGTTGACTTTTCCATTCTCCCCTTAATTTTTTGCTATGTTCATCGCATCGTAACTCCGCATCCGTAGCTCCGTTTTGGGCATATAGCATATCAAAATGTTCGTCTCAGAGATCACATCATTTCATCTCATTGCATCATTTTCATTTGAGTTCATCTTGACGCCCGAAATGCTGTTAGAAGAAGGCTATTTGAGATAATTGTCAGATCTGCTGCTCCAATTAGATATTTGTCATTTTTGCCATGATTATTGTGTGCATGATATGCCCCTGAGCTCTTCATGAGTTTTGTTATATGTTTTGTCATCTATCCAGAGGTGCAATCCATGTATTTTTGTGATGTGTGTGGTGACTAGCACAAGCTTGCAAAGTGGAGCATTCGTTAATGCTGATTTCAGGGACTTAGCATTTCCACTAAGTCCTTGATCTGTTTATCTCACTATGCCATATGTTCATGCTATTTCCTAGTGATCCGTGCCTCTTTTGAGAATGATCAGTAAGGATGTTTTGTTAATCTTGTAGTGCTATATACATCCATATCTTTGTTTGCAATTATGGAGCACCCTAGCTTGAGTCAATCGAGCTCTACTTTTGTCATTTCATGAATCTGGGCAGATTGTCTACTTGTTAGCGATTTTGCCGAGGATGTTGTAATTGATCTGTGCATTCTATGTTATTGTTCTTGTCATGTCTAGCTTGTATTTTGTGTATTCTTGATGGGTGTATTCTTAGATTGTCATGACTTGCTCTATAGTGAGTACATCGAGCTTGTAAACATGCCTACTTGATATCTGCTTCAGCTTGCTCCAGTTTTCACTAAGTCTGTGATCTGATTATGTTTTTGCCATGTTCACATGCTTGCAAATGTATTTTCTGATCCCTTTTGGCTCAAGGTCACTAAGGGACTTTTGTTAAGCTCTTTGAGTATCTCCATGCCATGCTTTACTTTGCCATGTTCAGGACTTGTAGCATATAGTTTTTATGCTCCAAAGAGTGCTATATGATCTGAAATTCCAGACAAGTGTTAATTTCACTAAGTCTGAAATCTGTTTGCCAAATGCATTTTTGCCATGCTTGTTTGAACCTGTTAATGGATGCATTGGTCGTAGCTCGGTGCTAGTATTTTGTTAAGCATCACGAGTGGATCCCTGCCATTTATTTTTATGCCATGTTTGGGTGCTGTAGCATGTTCATCTTGTTGCATTTAGATGGCTACTTGCTGTAGATCGCAGAACGTGGTCATATTTAAATCGCTTGCCATTTCCAAACCGTAACTCCGATTCCGGCGTTCTTTATATCCTGTTCAAGCGATTTCATCTCATCTTTTCAGTGGCACACTTGGATTTCCATGCTGAGGCCAGATTCATGCTTTCCTTGTCAAATCTCGCATATGCATCACATATCGCATCCCGCATAGCATACCATCCTTGCATCATGTTGTTTGAGTTTGCACGTGGTTGATTGTGTCCTTGTTGCTTGTTTGTCTTGTTTGGGTAGAGCCGGGAGATGAGTTTGCTAACGAGGAGCCCATTGAGTTTGCTTTCGAGGATCCAGTCAACTCTGACAACTTTGCAGGCAAGATGATCATACCCTCGAAATCACTACTATCTTTGCTTTGCTAGATGCTCGCTCTTTTGCTATGCCTATGCTACGATGCCTACCACTTGCTTTTCATGCCTCCCAAATTGCCATGTCAAACCTCTAACCCACCATGTCCTAGCAAACCGTTGATTGGCTATGTTACCGCTTTGCTCAGCCCCTCTTATAGTGTTGCTAGTTGCAGGTGCAGATTGGAGACAGTTCCTTGTTGGAACATTATTTACTTGTTGGGATATCATTATATTGCCTTGTTATCTTAATGCATCTATATACTTGGTAAAGGGTGGAAGGCTCGGCCTCTCGCCTAGTGTTTTGTTCCACTCTTGCCGCCCTAGTTTCCATCATATCGGTGTTATGTTCCCGGATTTTGCGTTCCTTACGCGGTTGGGTTATAATGGGAACCCCTTGATAGTTTTCCTTGATTAAAGCTTTTCCAGCAATGACCAACCTTGGTTTTACCATTTGCCACCTAGCCTCTTTTTCCCTTGGGTTTCCGGAGCCCAAGGGTCATCTTATTTTAGGCCCCCCTGGGCCAGTGCTCCTCTGAGTGTTGGTCCAAACTAGAGTCCTGTGCAGCGCCCCCTCGGGGAAACTCAAGGTTTGGTTTTAGTTGTATGAAGAGCTCATCTGAGTGTGCCCTGAGAACGAGATATGTGCAGCTCCTATCGGGATTTGTCGGCACATTCGGGCGGTGTTGCTGGATTTGGTTTAACTTGTCGAAGTGTCTTGTAGAACCGGGATACCGAGTCTGATCGGAATGTCTCGGGAGGAGGTCTATTCCTTCGTTGACCGTGAGAGCTTGTCATGGGGTAAGTTGGGACTCCCCTGCAGGGATTTGAACTTTTGAAAGCCATGCCCGCGGTTATGGGCAAATGGGAATTTGTTAATGTCCGGTTGTAGATAACTTGAACCTTAACTTAATTAAATTGAATCAACAGTGTGAGTTGCCATGATGGTCTCTTCTCGGCGGAGTCCAGAAAGTGAACACGGTGTTGGAGTAATGCTTGCCGCAGGTTGCCTTCTAGTTACTCGTTCGTGCTTTGCCTCCTCTTCTCGCTCTCTTTTGCGAACAGGTTAGCCACCATATATGCTAGTCGCTTGCTGCAGCTCCACATATATTACCTTGCCTTACCTATAAGCTTAAATAGTCTTGATCACGAGGGTGCGAGATTGCTGAGTCCCTGTGGCTCACAGATTACTTCCAAACCAGATGCAGGGCCTGATGATTCCGTTCCAGATGACGCGCTTGAGCTCAAGTGGGAGTTCGACGAGGACTCACGCCGTTACTACGTGTCTTTACCTGATGATCAGTAGTGGTGCCCAGTTGGGGTGATCGGGACCGTGTCACATGTTGGGTTATCTTTTATTTTGGCGCCGTAGTCGGGCCATGAGTGTTTGAATGTTGTAATGCTATTTATGTACTTTGATTGACGTGGCGAGTGTAAGCCAACTATGTATCTCCCCTTTTATTATCTATATTACATGGGATGTTGTGAAGATTGCCTAACTTGCGACATTGCTTTCAATGCGGTTATGCCTCTAAGTCGTGCCTCGACACGTGGGAGCTATAGCCGCATCGAGGGTGTTACACCGGCTGTCCGGATACCCCCTAATCCAGGACTCCCTCAGTAGCCCCTGAACCAGGCTTCAATGACGATGAGTCCGGCGCGCAGATTGTCTTCGGCATTGCAAGGCGGGTTCCTCCTCCGAATACTTCATAGAAGATTTTGAACACGAGGATCGTGTCCGGCTCTGCAAAACAAGTTCCACATACCACCGTAGAGAGAATAATATTTCCATAAATCTAATCTGCTGACGTACCCCGTAGTGTGACATCACACCACAGCCAGGCCTTTATTTGAATCATTTTTCATAACCAATCTCAGCGTGTTTCGCGAGGCGGTTTCCTTGGCACGTCTTGTCGAAGCAGAGATCGTGTACCCTTTATTACGGGATTTTCATCAATACGGACGTGGGTAACCCAACCGTTAAAGGAAATATGCCCTAGAGGCAATAATAAAGTTATTATTTATTTCCTTATATCATGATAAATGTTTATTATTCATGCTAGAATTGTATTAACCGGAAACATCATACATGTGTGAATACATAGACAAACAGAGTGTCACTAGTATGCCTCTACTTGACTAGCTCGTTAATCAAAGATGGTTATGTTTCCTAACCATAAACAAGGAGTTGTTATTTGATTAATGGGATCACATCATTAAGTGAATGATCTGATTGACATGACCCATTCCATTAGCTTAGCACCCGATCGTTTAGTATGTTGCTATTGCTTTCTTCATGACTTATGCATGTTCCTATAACTATGAGATTATGCAACTCCCGTTTACCGGAGGAACACTTTGGGTGCTACGAAACTTCACAACGTAACTGGGTGATTACAAAGGAGTACTACAGGTGTCTCCAAAGGTACATGTTGGGTTGGCGTATTTCGAGATTAGGTTTTGTCACTCCGATTGTCAGAGAGGTATCGCTGGGCCCTCTCGGTAATGCACATCACTTAAGCCTTGCAAGCATTGCAACTAATGAGTTAGTTGCGGGATGATGTATTACAGAACGAGTAAAGAGACTTGCCGGTAACGAGATTGAACTAGGTATTGGAGTACCGACGATCGAATCTCGGGCAAGTAACATACCGATGACAAAGGGAACAGCGTATGTTGTTATGCGGTCTGACCGATAAAGATCTTTGTAGAATATGTAGGAGCCAATATGGGCATCCAGGTCCCGCTATTGGTTATTGACCGGAGACGTGTCTCGGTCATGTCTACATTGTTCTCAAACCCGTAGGGTCCGCACGCTTAAAGTTACGATGACAGTTATATTATGAGCATTTTGATGTACCGAAGTTTGTTCGGAGTCCCGGATGTGATCACGGACATGACGAGGAGTCTTGAAATGGTTGAGACATAAAGATTGATATATTGGAAGCCTATGTTTGGATACCGGAAGTGTTCCAGGTGAAATCGGGATTTTACCGGAGTACCGGGAGGTTACCGGAACCCCCCGGGAGCTAAATGGGCCATGATGGGCCTTAGTGGAAAAGAGAAGAGGCAGCCCTACATGGGCCGCGCGCCCCTCCCCTCCCTTGGTCCGAATAGGACAAGGAGAGGGGGCTGGCCCCTCTCTCTCTTTTCCCCCCTCCGCGAATTCTATTCCAACTAGGATTGGGGAGGGGAATCCTACTCCCAGAGGGAGTAGGACTCTCCTGGCGCGCCCTCCTTGGCCGGCCGCCTCCCCCCCTTTAGTCCTTTATATACGGAGGCAGGGGCACCCCAGAGACACACAAGTTGATCCACGTGATCTATTCCTTAGCCATGTGCGGCACCCCCAGCCACCATAGTCCTCGATAATATTGTAGCGGTGCTTAGACGAAGCCCTGCAGCAGTAGTACGTCAAGATCGTCACCACGCCGTCGTGCTGACGGAACTCATCCCCGACACTTTGCTGGATCGAAGTCCGGGGATCGTCATCGAGCTGAACGTGTGCTAGAACTCGAAGGTGTCGTAGTTTCGGTGCTTGATAGGTCGGATCGTGGAGACGTACGACTACATCAACCAAACGCTTCCGTTGTCGATCTACTAGGTATGTAGATCATACTCCCTCTCTCGTTGCTATGCATCACCATGATCTTTCGTGTGCGTAGGAAAAAATTTGAAATTACTACGAAACCCAACAACCGTGCCTATTGGTAGGACTCCTAGATCTTAGGCAAGTCCCAAACGGCCACGAGGAGGATGCTTGATATTCACCCTCTTTATAAAGGGGACAAGGCCTTTTCCTCTAGATCTTAATCGAATCCGCCTCCCGCCTCGAGTTCCAACACCCAAAGCTCAGGTTTAGGCACTTCGGACCTTCAACTATGTCCGGATCCAACCTTCAAGGTCGGTGGATGCCTTCCTCCATCACGGAGGAGGACATCAAGAAGTTGAGAGAGGCCAGATATTTGACCGCCGAAATTTCGCATCGGCTGCCTGCCCGAGGGCAAGTCGTCCCTACTCCCGAACCCACCGAGAGCGTCGTGTTCATCTCCCACTTCCTCCGAGGACTAGGCCTCGCTCTGGATCCCTTTGTTAGGGGTCTTATGTTCTATTACGGGCTAGATTTTCACGATCTGGCCCCGGATTCCCTTCTTCACATCTCGACATTTATTGTCGTATGTGAGGCCTTCCTCCGCATTACCCCTCACTTCGGCCTATGGCTCAAGACCTTCGATGTGAAGCCGAAGATGATCGACGGGCAGCACGCAGCGTGCGGAGGCGCTTCAATAAGCAAAATTGCTGACGCTCCATGGCCTGAGGGTTACTTCCCAAAGGTGTCCGGATTGTGGCAGTGGGAGTGGTTCTACATCACAGCTCCCCGAAGTGCCAAGTGGGTAGCTGCCCCCACCTTTCTCTCAGGCCCCCCACCACAACTGATGTCATGGATCAACAGGGGGCTGAGCTGGGGTCCAGCCAAGGACGTGCTAATACTGCAAAGCCGTATCCGAGATCTCTTTCAGAGAGATTTTAGTCTAGTTATGGTAGTGCAAGTCATGCTAGTTCGTCAAGTCCAGCCTTGCAAACGTCGGCCCCTTCGCATGTGGGAATTCAACCCGGAACACTACTAGGGAAAACCTTATACACAGAATCTTAGCAGCAGCGCGGTCTAAAAACAGACGCTACTGCTAATTAGCAGCAACGAGCTTTAGAAAAGAGCGCTGCTAATGACTGAGTAGCAGTAGCGCTCTAGGTGTAAAGAGCGCTACTACTATAATTGCCACGGCGTTACCTCCAGGCTAGATATAGTAGTAGCGCCCTTCCTATGGACGCGCTACTGCTAAAGAACTTAGTAGCAGCGGTTTTGCTCAAAACTCGCTGCTGGTAAGTATGACCGCAACTAATTAAGTTTAGTCCCATACTGCTAAGCGAACAAGGTGTTTACCACCTTAAATATGTTGCTGCTCAACCTATCTCGAGCACTTGGTCTTCATTGAACTATATGTGTATGATTTGTGGTTGCAATATGAATCCTCGCATGTACCTATACAGGTACAATGAGGATTCATGTTGACTATTTAGATTATACACAAAAAGATCAATGATGACCAATGTATATTTTTGATGTTTTTACTAAACAAAAGAAATAACTGCTTCCATTAGCAGTAGCAGTTTTTCCCAAAACACGTTGTAGATAAGTTAGCTATAGCGCGTTTTCTATACGTGCACTACTACTAGTTCGAGTTAACCACCCCCCACATCAAAATTTCGCTAAGTCCTCCTTTCCTCCCCCCCACCGGCCTCTTCCCCTACTCCCTGTCGCCGCCGCCCGAGCCCGAGCGCGCCTGAGCCCTCACCGCCGCCGCCGCCGCCCGCCCTCAACCTCACCGCCACCGCTCTCGACCACACTATCACCGCCCTCGACCTCACCGCCGCCGCCGCCCTCGACCGAGCCCGCAGAGCCCGCCGCCCAGGACCGCTGCCCTCCCGATCCCGAGCCTGCCCTCGCCGCCCCTCTGTCGCCGAGCACCTCCCGCCACCATCTCTCCCTCTGTAAGCCCCCCACCCCTCCCCAACCCCCTCTCTCTTTGCTTAGTTAGTAGATGATTTTAGTAGTAGTAGATGTTAATTTAGGGTTCATAGATAATGATTTTTAGAAGTAGTGGATATTAATTACTAGTAGTGATGGTAAACTAGTTGTATAATTAGCAGTAGTACATGTTAACTAGTAGTAGATGTAGTAGTTAGATGTTAATTAGTAGTAGTAGATGTGCTAGTTTCTTTCTATTTATAGTAAGTTTATATTTAGTAAGAACTAGTTGAATTAATAGAACTAGTTTAGTTTTAGTTGAACTAGATAAGTTTTAGTTGAACTAGTATAGTAAGTAAATTAATAACTAGTTGAACTACTTAATTTTAAAAAGAACTAGTTTTTTTCTTTTTATAGTAAGTTTATATTTAGTAAGAACTAGTTGAATTAATAGAACTAGTTGAACATGCCATATTTGGTGTTATTTTTTAGTTTAAGCAATTATTTCATGTTTTGGTTACACCTCCGAGTGGCCTATGTTTTGCTGGAGTGTTGATTAATTTCCGTTTCGGCAAATTTCAGGCGCTCGATATGTCCTTTTTTAGCAAAGGTCATGCCGGATTTTTCCGTGAATTCTGGCATGACTTGTGCTAGAATATGTGGGAAATATCGAGTGGCCTGGATTTTCTTTGAAAAATAATGATCTAATTTAGGTTTTTTAGTACATATATATAATTGTACAAGTTTAATCTTTGAATTATGAACGTAGGAAATGTCGTACTTGGACGACGACAGTCTCCCAGGGGAGTGCAGCTGGTGCCATGATGATCGAGGTATGTGCGACAGGTTCGTTGAGTTGGACGAAGATCGGCGCTTCAGCATTAAGCTCGAGGAGACCTTCGATGTTGAAACGGTACACAACAATGACAAGTGTTTTTTTCGTAATTAAGCATGACTTCAACTATTTCAACGTCTAATTTTTCATCTTTTACAATTCGACTAGCTTATCCCATGCCATGCAAGACACTATGTCTTGGAGAGGATGGGTTTTGAAGACCATGAAAATTTTCAAACAAAGAAAATACACCTAAGGACCCATCATGATATCGATTTTGAAGTAAATCTGTATAATTCTCAGAGCGTAACCCATTTTGGTTGTCAAAATTGGGAAGCACTTTGCAAAATGTATGGTTTTTATGAGGGTATGATTGTCACCATGGATCTTGGTCATCCTGACATCGAGCAAGACAATATGGACATTTGGGTCCTTGTTGATACGCTTCCGATTCTACCGCAATGTGAGTTTCTCAAACATAGTTATTAACTAATTTATATTGTTTATTTCAAAATAGTTGACAGCTTATTTCCATTGACAGCTTATTTTGAATCTTCAAAGAATGTGCAGAAGATGGTAGACAAAACCCACTACATTGATGGCTCCGAATTAACTTATAAGGAGAAAAATCATATGATTGCTTATTGTACTTTTTTGAGAATTACAATACCTATTATCGAACTCCTCCAAATTATGGTGAATACGTGCCACTAGTGCACGTGTTGAACCACGATAACTTCTATGGAGATACCCTGGTAAGATATTTTACTATTACGACATCCGTGCATCCTTTGCATACTTCTAAAACTAGTACATCATTGCTAACTACGAAGTTATTACTATGTTTTTCAACAGAAAATCCCGATGGATTGTGTGCCTCATCTGATGTATTACAATGGTCGCCTTGAAGTTCTGAATCTACAGCCAGGTCATCCTACGGATCTCACCTGTGCATATCGAATTTCTGAAACCGGTGAACACATGCTAATCAAAGAGTGGAAAAAATGTTTGGACATTCGTAAGGAGGTTCTTGGAAGCAACATTAAGCGAAAGGCAAGAATTGGAGACAGGATGATTTGCATTCTCCATAATGGAGAGCGAGGGGCTATCTTGTTTTTTGCTATTTTACCTTAGAGAATATAGTAGGTCCTAAGAGAATGTAGTAGGTCCTATGAGGTACAATATGTTTATTATGTGATACAATGTGTTAGAGTTGATGATGTCAGGAGTACTTGTGATTACGACTAGTGACCAATGATATGATGATGATGATGATGATGATAAGTTGTTAATGATATGATGATGATGATGATATTTATTATATCATTGGGTGAAAGAACCGCAGATTAGTTTCAAGTGGATGTCTGTCCACTTGAAACTAGTCCACACGGTTCTTTCACCCCGTGATGTAATAACTCATGATGATGTAAAAACAATTTGTAAATTCCTGTTGTATAAAAATTTGTGTAAAGGTGTACGAATACAACATGAAATAAAAAAGAAATAAAATACGAAATAATAGTAGCAGCGCGGGCAGAGAGAAGCGCTCCTACTAATTACCAGCAGCACTCCTCCTGGAACTCACTGCTACTAAGTTGATTTAGCCGTAGCATGGGTGGAGGCACGCTACTGCTATTCGTTAGCTATAGTGCCTTATCAGTAGCGCACCACCCCGCGCTACTGATAGGTCTAAAACCCGCGCTGCTACTAGCCTTTTCCCTAGTAGTGGAAGGACCATGAGCTATTCAACATTTCCTCGGCATGATGCACGAAGAGATGTACAAATTGTTCTTCGGACCACAAATAATGTGTCCGGACATCACTGAGGATGCAGGTCTGAGCTGCAATCGCCCGGATACCCAAGTAAGTAGCCCCGCATCCGAACACACTGTCTGTTTATTTATCACAACATTGCCCTAAAAAAGCCGCTCTTTGACCCAGGATTGGATAGCGAAGGCAAAGTTGATCAGGTGTTCGGCCCCCCTCCCTGAGACCTCACCAAATCTCGTGCTAACCAGGATGCTGGAGATCACACCTTATCAAGCGCCCTCAGGAGAAGATAAAGGGGGGAACAAGGAGGCTAGCGCCTCCGCAAAGGAGGTTAGCCGGGGGGAGGAACTGAAACTTCCTCTCCCCAGGGACGGAAGAGAACCGCCTCTGAGGACCCGAAGACAACGGTCTCCGAACGGGGGAAGAAATCTCTGTCAGAGGGTCCTGCCCTGAGGGATACCCTGGCCGCACTATGCCCTCAAGGGCATCAGCCCTCCACCGAGCTGTAAGTAAAAGGGTAAATGAAAATATCTCGCTTTACCTCTGAGGAAAATAACCGAGGTATTTATCTTGCAGTTCGGATCTTAGCCCTTCTCAGCAGAGCTCGTCTTCAGGGGATCTTCTTCTAGAGATGATGGAGAGCGAAATGCCTCCCCCTGCCACACCGCCTCACGAGGTGGGCAAACCCGAGGTGTCATCGCGGAGGGTTTCTCCTGATCCGGCAAGGCCAGAAGGTAATCCTATGGCCACCCGAAGTCCTCAGTATCCGGCTATCGAAGAGAGCAATTGAAAGAGTTGGCACCGTCTGGTGTGTATTCGGACGTACTGAGGGATTTGCTGGAGCAAGCGGCTATCTCAGAAGAGCACCGCACGTTGATGGGTACGGTGATTGAAAGGATTTCATCCGCCGAAAGCGGGTTGTATGAAGCCTTTATGAGTCTACTGACGGGTTTTGAGGTACGTGAAATGATGTACATTTTTGACAGTACCGCACATTTTTAGATGTGCCCTGTGTAGATAGTAGCCCCTGAGACTCTGGTTGTCATCGAAAACGGCGGCAAACAGAGGATCATAGTCCCAAGTAATAATCAGACCGACTTTATGCGCAGGTGGTTGAAGCTCCGGTGGCTAGCCGGACTGATGGGTTTGCCGAACTAAGGCGGTAGCTAGATGCGGCAGATGCCGACATCGTGCTTGTCAACAAGCGGCTTGACGAGGCACAGGGTCAGTGATTTTTCAGGTGATTGTCACATAATAAGAGCAGCATGATGCTAGTATCTTTAATATGTTGTGACTGCAGATGGAGCTGCCACCGTGGAGACCCTTTGGGCGGAGCTTGCCTGAGCCAAGGAGCAAGAAAGGAGTAGCACTGCGGCCGCTTTGAAGGCGGCCGAAGAGTTAAGGGCTGAACAGGCCGTGCATTGCGAGAGCAAAGAAAAAATAGCCAAGATGGTTGTAGAGTTAAAAGATGCTGCTGACCGTTACCAGCTTCTTGAAGAAGAAAACAGGGCGAAGGCGACGGACCTGGAAAAGGCCAGGGTGGCTGCCAAGGAAGCCCGCTCCAAAATTAGAGCGACGAAGGAGGAGCTGCATCAAGCTGCGGATATTGTATCTGGGAAGCCCTTCTTGTTGCGAACTAAGTTCGGGGATCCGAAGTATGCACCTCTGGACCGGCTATGGAGTTCTGCGGATGCCTACGTGGATTTGGCTGCAAGTGCTGCTGATGCGGCCGAGTTCTTCAAGGATCGGAAAGATCACGAAGTGGAAAAACTGTTTTGGTCACAGTTTCATGCTCCAGCCCGTCCGCTGCTGTTGAATGAGCAAATGGGCGAGTGGGCTGAGCTCCATAGGTTATCCAGACTTTCCATGAGGTATGTTGTGGATCATCTGTGGCCGAGAGGGCCAAGGCCGAATAGCTACTCTAGATTAGTGCAACAATTCCTTAGTGCTATGCCACACATCGATGCTATAAAGAGGTCGGTGTGCATAGAAGGCTCGCGGATGGCCCATGCCCGTGTCAAAACATACTGGGCGGAGATGGATGCCACCACTATTGCGGCACAGGGTTCGGCCATAGGCCGAGTGGCTGCCGAGCACTACTTTGAAGAAGTTCTTGAAGGCACTCGTTCGATAGAGGCTCAGTGCTCGAAGAATATTATGTTTGAGTGACATGTATTCGCATTGTAAAAACAATGTTTTATTGAGTTTATCAAGGATGTATTTATACTTTTGCCCGAAAGTACTATAATGCCTCCTGTGCGGCCGTTTATGTATATATGTATATAACCTGAAAGATGGCAGTCGTCGGCTTCAGCCCCCACGCATATAATGCGGGGGTGTTCACAGAAGACGCATGTTCACACTTGATCCAACGTCTTGGTCCATTAAGGAGGTGATAGCGCAGCGAACTAGGCAATCGGACTATAATGCTTTAACACTTTCAGTTAGCCAGAGGAGTTTGACAGTGGGGCTACTATATAGCCCCTGGTGGCTCCGCGCTCATCCGAATTCGGGGCGCATACATGCCTGGCCGGGAAATGGCCCTTCGTTAAGGCGGAGGAATCCCGAAGATTCCGCTAGGTCATCGAGTGGTTGACCAGTCTCACGCTATATCATGACAATCAGTTTCGGCTTTCTCTACTGAGGTGCTCGTCCGGATGAACCAAGGCACAATCGCAGTAGTTCTCCTGGTGCCGCCTTAGCCGATAGAGCGGAACGTAAGGCAGCAAAACACAGGAGCCGGGCAAACCCAACATTTGACCAAAGACATGATTCGGAGCTGATGCATATAAGGCCAAACTCGCGACGCCGAACACTCCCTAAGGTATTCGGTCTTTATGATGTAAACCGGGCTTAAACAGTGCCCTTTATAATAAGCCCCTGGTGTCCAGGTACGTGCAATATTCTGACGTAGCCACATGCCAATACGTCAGCATCCTTCTCAATTGTACTGAAAATCCCGGGGATGTGTATCAACAAGAGACAGTAAAAAAGGTTTACGCAGGGTCTTAATCTAAAAAGAATCCTTGAAACGGGTCCCTGCTGCACGTCTGCGCCTGTGTATCCGTTGTGCCGTATCCTGGACGGGTGTAGCACGATGGTCATCTGTAAAAGAGAGGAACTTAGTTGAAAAGTTGTCGTGCGAAAAGGTAGGTTATACTAAATAAACCATGTACAGTTCAAGATGAGTAAAGTTGAGCCTAATTGTCACTTGTTTACACGCGTTGAGCCCATTGTATTGTTATAGGGGTATAGCCATCAAACCTGTATTAATTATATATAGCTGCACCGGACTCGTCTAACCGTGTACGTGGTCTTAACGACCTGTCAGATGCTCTAGTTGGCGAGGCCGTCTAGTGTGCGGCTGCCAAGGCGGCCGCACGGTCTTCCGTGCGCAAGTAGCGCTCAATATTTCCATTTACTGTAATGATGCCACGTGGACTGGGAATCTTGAGCATGAGAGAAGCGTAATGCGGTATTGCGTTAAAGCGAGTGAAAGCTTCGTGTCCGAGTAGTGCTTGATAGCCACTTTGGAACGGAGCGATGTGGAAGGTTAAATTTTCGATGTGGAAGTTATCAGGAAAGCCGAATATAACCTCTAGTAGCAGAGAGCCCGTGCAATGGGCTTCTAGGCCTGGCGTTACTCCTTTAAAGGTAGTATTGCTATGGCTGATTTTTGTTGGGTCTATCCCCATTTTGTGGACTGTGTCCTGATATATCAGGTTTAAACTACTGCCGCCGTCCATCAGGACTCGTGTGAAGTGGTATCTGTCAATTATAGGGTCTAACACCAAGGCAGCCCATCCTGCATGCCAGATACTTGCCGAGTAATCCCGATGGTCAAAGGTGATCGGTTGGGACGACCAGTGGCAGAACTCCGCGGTGATAGGCCCTGGGGCATGTGTCTCTAGGAGTGCCGCTTTGTTTCTCCCCTTTGTCATGTGTAACACGTTTATTGTTTTGACTTCTGGTGGGAATTTCTTTTGTTCCCCAGTGCTTTGCTTGCGAGGCTCGTCCTCGTCTTCGCTTGGTGTATCCTGCCCCTTGTGTTCAGCGTTGAGCTTGCCGGACTGCTTGAAGACCCAACATTCTCTATGGGTATGATTTGCAGGTTTATCGGGGGTGTTGTGGATCTGACATATTTTGTCCAAAATCTTGTTTAGGCTGGATAGTTTGTCTCTGTTGCCTTTGGAGGGCAACTTTTGCTGACCTGGCCGAGAGCTTCTGAATCCGGCGTTTACCATCGTGCTCTTCGGGCTGTCTTCTTTATTCCGGCACTTGTTTTTGCTGCATCGTGGCTTCCCATTTCCGTCCCTGACTTCGGATGTACTTGGGTCGTTGGTGCTACATCGGGCTAACCAGCTGTCCTCGCCCGCGCAAAAGCGGGTCATGAGGCTTGTTAATGCTTCCATTGTTCTCGGCTTTCTTGGCCGAGGTGTCTGGTAAGCCATTCGTCCCGAACGTTGTGCTTGAAAGATGCTAAGGCTTCGGCGTCCGGACAGTCGACTATTTGGTTCTTTTTAGTGAGAAACATGTTCCAAAGCTTTCGGGTTGACTCTCCGGGCTGTTGAGTTATATGACTTAAATCGTCTGCATCCGGTGGTCGGACATAGGTCCCTTGAAAATTTGCCCGAAAAGCGTCCTCAAGCTCTTCCCAGCTTCCAACGGAGTTTACGGGGAGGCTTTTAAGCCAGTGCCGAGCTGGCCCTTTGAGCTTGAGGGGTAAGTACTTGATGGCATGGAGATCATCTCCTCGAGCCATGTGGATATGGAGGATGTAGTCCTCAATCCAGACCCCAAGGTCTGTCGTTCCGCCGTACGCCTCTATGTTTACGGGTTTGAATCCCTCTGGAAATTCATGGTCCAGCACCTCATCGGTGAAACATAGGGGGTGCGCGGCACCCCTGTATTTGGGTGTACCATGGTGTTCGGATTTTTGTTGTGTTGCATTGTGTGCTGGAGCGCGCTTGCTTGGCCCGTAGATTGATCTGGTTGTGCCGTCCTTTTGATGCGAGCCCTCACGTGGATCGCATACTGGCTTGTGTGCGGCATCGTTTGCCGCTCTATGTTGGCCACGAGGTCATCTATCCGACCGGATGGCTGTATTGTTTTTTGATTGCGGGGGATCTAAGGCCTCCTCATCGAATTTAGGTAGCAGCTTTCGCTTCGGATAGCTCTTTGTGAGGCGACTACTGCCGTATTTTGCTGCAGTGTTGAGTACTTCACTCCATCTGATTCTGAGTGTGTCTTGTGCAACCTTGATCCTTTGCTTCTGCTTTTTCAGACTCCTCGCAGTGGCAACAAGCCTTTGATGGGTATTCTATTGCTCCGGGTGCCCGTCTGATGTGATGTTATCCGGACTATTATCTTCGCCGGAGTCGGGTTGTTCGATTTGATTCTCCGTGTTGCCGTCGTCAGACGGTGGTTCAATGTTGTGTTTGTCGTCCGCTGGCTCACCCTGCTCTATCGCTGGGTCTATATGATCGCTGTTTCTGCCGAGGCAGCATTTGGAGTGACGCTTACGCCGCCGCTTTGACTGCTTCTCGAGGGAATGATCCTTCGTTGTGTCCTTCCGTTCCTCGTCGTCGTTTTCTTTGGGTGTGTCCACCATGTATACATCATATGATGGAGTGGGCGTCCAGTGCCCTGTGGGTAGTGGCTCCTGTTCGTCTCCTGCATCGTCATCCATACCGTCGATGTCTTTGGAGTCGAAGTCGAGCATGTCGATCAAATTGTCGATATTGGCTACTAAGTGGGTGGTGGGTGGGCGGCGAATTTCTTCGTCATCCGCATCCCAATCATGCCGGACATAGTTCGGCCAGGACTCTCCTGACAAGGAGAGAGACCTTAGTGAGTTCAGTATTTCGCCAAAGGGCGAGTGCCGAAAGATATCCGCAGAGGTGAACTCCATGATCGACGCCCAGTCGGATTCGATAGGCACGGGCGCAGGCGGTTCGGAGTCCGTGGCCGGGGAAGAATATGGCAGTTCAGCGTCACGGCTCCCGTGAAGGGTAAGGTCGATACTCGGCTTGATCGTCACTGAGAATGCGGCCTCCGTGGCAGGGTCTATCCACCCGTCCATGGATGGCGCAATTGGCTCTGAATGGAGGGTCGGAGCAGTTGCCGGTGGGATCTCCTGAACACCGTCCGATGGTAGAGCTAAATCATGCTCATCGTGACCGTGCGGTGCACTCGGCAGGGGCTCGAATCCGTCGAAGATCAAGTCTCCGCGGATGTCAGACGTGTAGTTTAAGCTTCCAAACCTGACCTAGTGGCCAGGGGCGTAACTCTCGATCTGCTCCAGATGGCCAAGCGAGTTGGCCCGCAGTGCGAAGCCACCGAATACAAAGATCTGTCCGGGGAGAAAAGTCTCACTGAGGGAGTCCTGGATTAGGAGGTGTTCGGATAGCCGAACTATATCCCTTGGCCGGACTGTTGGGCTATGAAGATACAAGATTTAAGACTCCGTCCCGTGTCCGAAAGGGACTTTCCTTGGCGTGGAAGGCAAGCTTGGCGATGCGGATGTTCAGATCTCCTACCATTGTAACCGACTCTATGTAACCCTAACCCTATCCGGTGTCTATATAAACCGAAGGGTTTTAGTCCGTAGGATGACATACACATCAACAATCATACCATAGGCTAGCTTCTAGGGTTTAGCCTCTCTGATCTCGTGGTAGATCAACTCTTGTAATACCCATACCATCAATATTAATAAAGCAGGACGTAGGGTTTTACCTCCATCGAGAGGGCCCGAACCTGAGTAAAACTTCGTGTCCCCTGCCTCCTGTTACCATCCGGCCTAGACGCACAGTTCGGGACCCCCTACCCGAGATCTGCCGGTTTTGACACCGACATTGGTGCTTTCATTGAGAGTTCCTATGTGCTGTCGCCATCAGGCTTGATGGCTCCTACAATCATCAATAGCGAGGTAGTCCAAGGTGAGACCTTCCTCCCCGGACAGATCCTCGTCTTCGGCGGATTCGCTCTGCGGGCCAATTCACTTGGCCGTCTGGAGCAGATCAAAAGCTATGACCCTGGCCGTCAGGTCAGATTTGGAAGTTTAAACTACGCGGCTGGCATCCGCAGAGACTTGGTCTTCGACGGATTCGAGCCACTGCCGAGCGCGCCGCACCGTCCCGACAAGCATGATCTAGCTCTGCCGCCGAACAGTGCCCTGGAGGCTGCACCCGCATCGGCTTCGACCCTTAATTCGGAGCCAACTGCGCTAATCGAGGGTGGGCGGTTGGACGCCACCTCGGGGGCTGCGATCCTAACGGCGATCGAGCCGAACACCAGCCCCGCACTCCGCGATACTCGTGACTCCGAGGAGCCGGACTCCTCTCCGGACTCCGAACCCCCCGCGCCCCTGCCAATCGAATCCGATTGGGCGCCGATCATGGAGTTTACTGCCGCGGAGATCTTTCAGCACTCGCCTTTCGCCGATATTCTGAAGACACTGGAGTCTCTCTCTATATCAGGAGAGCCCTGGCCGGACTACGGTCAGCAAGGTTGGGATTCGAACGATGGAGAAGTTCAAAGCCCACCCACCACCCACTTGGTAGCCACTGTCGATGATTTAACCGACATGCTTGACTTCGACTCCGACGACATCGACGGTACGGACGCCGATGAAGGAGACGATAAAGAACCAGTGCCTATTGAGCCCTGGAGCGTCACCTCGTCATACGATGTATACATGGTAGACGCACCAAAAGATGACGACAAGGAGCGCAGGGACACACCGAAGGATTGTTCCCTCAAAAAGCAGTCAAAGCGGCGACGCAAGCGCCGCCCCAAAACCCGCCTCGACAGAAATAGCGATCACACAGACCCAGCGCTGGAGAAGGGCGAACCGCTGCCGAACAACGGCAATCCGGATAATCAAACTGAACAAACAAATCCTATCAGGGATAATGGTCCGGACGACATAACGCCGGACAGGCACCCGAAGCAGCAGAATGCCCGTAAAAGGCTCGTTGCCACCGTGAGGAGCCTTAAAAAGCAGAAGCGAAGGCTCAAGGCTGCGCAAGACACGCTCCAATTCAGATGGAGCAAAATACTCAACACCGTAGCAAGGTACGGCGACAATCGCCCCTCCAAGAGCTACCCAAACGGGAAATCACGGCGCAACAGCAATAACAAACGCCGGAATAAAGAAGACAGCACAAAGGGCACGGCAGAAAACGCCGGATTCAAAGTCCCTTGGTCAAACCAAAAGCTGCCCTCCAAAGGCACCAGGGATGAACTGTCCAGCCTAAACAAAATCCTGGACCAAGTATGTCAGATCCATAGTACCCCTAGCAAACCTGCTAATCATACCCACAGAGAATGTTGGGTCTCCAAGCAGTCTGGCAAGCTTAATGCCATACACAATGGGGAGGATACACCAAGTGAAGACGAGGACGACCCTCCCAAGCAAGAAAAGGGGGAACAAAAGAAATTTCCACCCGAAGTCAAAATAGTAAACGTGTTACACGTGATCAAGAGAAAAAACAATGCGGCACTCCCTGAAAAATATACCCAAGTGCCTATCACCGCGAAGTCCCTCCACTGGTTGTCCCAACCGATCACCTTCGACCGTCGCGATTACGCATCAAGAACCCGGCATGCAGGATGGGCTGCCCTAGTATTAGACCCAGTAATTGGCGGATACCACTTCACACGAGTCTTGATGGATGGCGGCAATAGCCTAAACCTAATATATCAAGATACAATCCGCGGGATGGGGTTAGACCCAACACAAATTCGCCATAGCAATACTACCTTTAAAGGAGTAACGCCAGGCCCAGGGGCTCGTTGTACGGGCTCCCTCCTACTACAAGTTATATTCGGCTCCCCCGATAACTTCCGTCGCGAGCATTTAACTTTCCACGTCGCTCCATTTAAAAGTGGCTATCAAGCACTACTCGGACGCGAAGCTTTCACTCGCTTTAATGCAATACCACACTATGCCTCCCTAACACTCAAGATGCCCGGTCCTCGTGGCATCATTTCAGTGCACAGAAGTATCAAGCGATCTCTGCGCGCCGAAGAGAGTGAGGCTACCTTGGCAGCCGCACAATAAAGGTGCCCGGACCAAGCAAAAGCATCCAATAGGTCGTCAAGACCTCAGTCACAACTAATCAAGTCCAGCGCCTCTACTCATATCGAATAAATGGTCACACCCCTATCTTTCAAAAGTACAAGGGGCTCAACGCACGCAGACGAGTGGCGATTTCTTCTTATCTTGAATTATACATGGTTTCTTTAGAAAACTATCCTTTTGCACGACAACCTTTTCACCTAAAATACTCTCTTTTACAGATGATCATCGTGCTACACCCATCCAGGATACGTCACAACGGAGACACAGGTGCAGACGTGCAGCAGGGACCCGACCCAAGGATTCTTTTTAGATTAAGACCCTGCGTAAACCTTTTTTACTGTCTCTTGTTGATATATATCCACTGTTGAGTAGGATGCTGACGTCTTGGCATGTGGCCACGCCAGAACAATGCACGTACCTGGACACAAGGGGCTTCTTACAAAGGCCATTCTTCAGGCCCGGTTTATACCACAAAGAACGAATACCTTAGGGAGTGTTCGGCGTCGCGAGTTTGGCTCTATATGCATCAGCTCCGAATCATTGTCTTTGGTCAAATGTTGGGTTTGCCCGGCTCCTGTGTTTTGGTGCCTTATGTTCCGCTTTACCGGCTAAGGCAGCACCAGCAGAACTACTGCGATTGTGCCCTGGTTCATCCGGACGAGCACCTCAGTATAGAAAGCCGAAAACTGACTGTCACGATCTAGCGTGAGACTGGTCAACCACTCGACGATTAATGGGAATGTTAGAATTCCTCCACCTTAACGAAGGGCCGCTTTCCGGCCAGGCATATACGCACCCCGGGATCGGGAGAGTGCGAAGCCACCAGGGGCTATCTAGTAGCCCCACTGTCAAACTCCTATGGCTAAGTGAAAGTGTTAAAGCATTATAGTCCGGTAGCCTCGCTCGCTCCGCTATCACCTCCTTAATAGGACCAAGACGTTGGGTTACGTGTGAACGCGTGTTTCTGCGAACACCTTCGCATTATATGCGTGGGGGTTGAAGCCGACGACTGCAATCTTTCAGGTTATACTCATGTATACATAAACGGCCGCCCAGGAGGCATCACATTACTTTCAGGCAAAAGTATAAAAGTAGCCTCATAAAAATTTATAAAAGCATTTCGCTTACAATGAGATTACATGTAACTCAAACATAATATTTTTTGAGCACTGGGTCTCCATCAAACGAGTACCCTCAAGTACTTCCTCAAAGTAGTGCTCAGCAGCCCTTCGACCTATGGCCCAATCCTGCGCTGCAACAGTGCTAGCATCCATCTCTGCCCAGTATGCTTTAGCACGGGCAAAGGCCATCCGTGCTCCTTCTATGCATGCCGACCTCTTCATCACATTTATGCGCGGCACCACATCAAGGACCTGCTGCACCAAGCTGAAATAGCTGCTCGGTTTTGACCTTCCAGGCCATAGCTGATCCACAAAAGACCTCATGGAGAGTCCGGACAACCTATTCAGTTCGGCCCATTCGGCTAATTGGTCCGTCAACGAAAGCGGACGCTCGGAAGAAAGGAATTGCTTCCAAAACAGCTGGTCTACTTCGCGGTCCGTATGACTCTGGCAGTACTTGGCCGCATCAGCAGCGCTCGCCGCCAAATCCATATACGCATCCTCCGAACTCCACAGCCGATCCAGAGGGGCATACCGTGGATCTCCGTACTTCCTCTGCAGCATAAAGGACTTCCCGACTACAATATCCCCGGCTTCCCGCAGCTCCTCCTTCTTCGCCCTCATAGCAGAGCGGAGCTCTTTTCCCGTTATAGCAGCCTTCTCAAGGTCCGATGCCTTCGCCTGGTTTTCCTTTTCAAGAGCCCGGCAACGGTCTACGGTGGCTTTTAATTCTACGGCCATATTGGCCATCTTCTTCTGGCTCTCGCCATGTGCGGCCTTCTCGGCTCGCAATTCTTCGGCCGCCTTCAAAGCAGCCGCATTACCCAATCTCGCTTATTCCTTGGCTCGGGCAAGTTCTGCCCGCAAGGCTTCAACAGTGGCAGCTCCATCTGCAGTCATAACATGTTAAAAACACTGGCATCATACTCTTCCTATTTGGTGTTTACCAAACAAGGATACTTACCCTGCGCCTCGTCAAGCCTTCTGTTAACAAGCTCGATGTCGGCATCTGCCACATCCGACCGCCGTTCTAAACGGGTAAACTGGCTCGTCCGGCTGGCCACCAGAGCTTCCATCTCCTGCACATAAAGGCAGTATGGTTCTTACTTGGGAATATGATCCTTCATTCGTCATCGTTTCCGACGACAACCAGAGTCTCAGGGGCTACTATATACACAGGGCACACCTAGCATGTGCAGGACTATTACACATTCCTTTTTCACGTACCTCAAAGCCTGTCAGTAGACTCATAAAAGCTTCATGCAATCCGCTTTCGGCGGATGATATCCTCTCCATCACCATATTCATCAGCACACGGTGATCATCTGAGATGGCCGCTCGCCCCACCAACTCCCTCAGAATGTCCGATCGCACACTAGACGGCACCGGACTCTTTTGTCTACTCTCTTTAGGAGCCGGACACGGGGAGCCTCGGGGATCAATAGGATCACCTTCTGGCCTCTCCGAACTCGGAGAGGCCCTCCGCGACGGCACTTCAGGGTCGCCCGCTTCCGGAGCGGAGGAGTCCGAAGGAGGCGTCTCGCTCTCCATCATCTCTGGAAGAAGATCCCCTGAAGACGAGCTCATTTGAGAGGGGCTAAGGCCCGAACTGCAAAAATATATGCGGTGGTTATTTTCTCAGAAGAAAAGGATGGCATATCTGTACTATTAAAGTTTTCGGGTCACTTACGACTCTCGGGAGAATTGATCCCCCTGCGGACTTTGTGCGGCAGCAGCGCCCCCCAAGGTAGGGCCCCCGGTGGAAGATTTCTTCTCCCGTTTGGAAGCTTCGGCTTCCGAATTCCCGGGCGCGGTCCTTTTCCTCTTTCGGTCGTCTTCCTTCACGGAGACGCTCGCTCCTTCGGTTAGAATAGGCAGCGTTGGGGGCCCGCGTCCGCCCACATTATCCTCCACACCGTCTTCCTTCAAGGGATCCGGGCAAGGTGCGGCCTGGAGCATCTTTTCCAATACCGGATTCTCCAAACCCTCAGGGAGGGGGGCCGAACACCGAATCAACTTCGCCTTTGTTAGCCAGCCCTGGTCGAAAAAGCAAACTCTCAGAAATAACTTCGTAATGAAGGAGAGATAATATGTTCGGCCGGAAGATTCCTTACCTGTTCGGCGGCGCGGTTACTATTCAGGCCCACGTCCTCGGTGATTTCCGGACACTCTACTTGAGGTCCGAAGAATAATTTATACATATCCTCGTGCGTCAGGCCGAGAAAATTTTGGATGGCACGCGGACCCTCGGGATTGAACTCCCACAAGTGAAGGGGCCGATGTTTCCAAGGCTGGACTTGACGGACCAGCATAACTTGTATTGCCATGACCAAACTGAGATCTTCGTTGAAGAGATCTCGAATGCGGCTTTGTAATAAAGGCACGTCCTTGGCTGGACCCCAGCTCAGTCCTCTGCTGATCCATGACATCAGTTGTGGCGGAGGGCCCGAGCGAAAAACGGGGGCGGCCGCCCACTTGGCGCTTCTAGGAGTCGTGATGTAGAACCACTCCTGTTGCCACAGTGCAGACACCTCTTGGATGGAACCTTTGGGCCATGGAGCTTCTGCCATATTGCATATTGAGGCGCCTCCACACTCTGCATGTTGCCCCTCGATCATCTTCGGCTTTACTTCAAAGGTCTTGAGCCATAAACCAAAGTGGGGGGTAACCCGGAGGAAGGCCTCGCATACGACAACAAAAGTCGTGATATGCAGGAAGGAGTCCGGAGCTAGATCATGGAAGTCTAGCCTGTAATAAAACATCAAGCCCCTGACAAAAGGATCCAGTTCAAAACCTAGACCTGGAGGAAGTGGGGACGAACACGACGCACTCGTTGGGTTTGGGAGAGGGGATGGCCTGCCCCCAGGGAGGCAGCCGATGCGATATTTCGGCAGTCAGATACCTGGCCTCTCTCAACTTTTTGATGTCCTCTTCCGAGACGGAGGAGGGCATCCATCGGCCTTGAAGGCTGGATCCGGACATGACTGAAGGTTCGGAGCACCTGACCTGAGCTTCGGGCGTTTGAGCTTGAGGTGGGGGAAGGATTCGATTGAGCACGGGAGGGAAAAGTAGAAGCTTTGCCCCTTTATAAAGAAGGGTGGATATCAAGCATCCTCCCCGTGTCCGTTTGGACTTGCCTATGATCTAGGAGTCCTAGAAGCGGTTGGGTTACCCACGCCCGCGTTGATGAGAATCCCGTAATAAGGGGACACGATCTCTGCTTTAACAAGACCTGCCAAGGAAACCACCTCGCATAACACGCTGAGGTGGGTAATTGAACGACTCGGATAAAGGCTTGGCCGTGGCGTGTCGCACCATGGAATACGTCAGCAGATTAGATTTGTGGTAATATTATTATTGTCTCTATGGCGATATGTGGAAACTTATTTTACAGAGCCGGACACTATCTTTGTGTTCAAAATCTTCTATGAAGTACTTGGAGGAGGAACCCGCCTTGCAATACCGAAGACAATTTGCGCGCCGGACCCGTCATCATTGAAGCCTGGTTCAGGGGCTACTGAGGGAGTCCTGGATTAGGGGGTGTTCGGATAGCCGAACTATATCCCTTGGCCGGACTGTTGGGCTATGAAGATACAAGATTGAAGACTCCGTCCCGTGTCCGGAAGGGACTTTCCTTGGCGTGGAAGGCAAGCTTGGCGATGCGGATGTTCAGATCTCCTACCATTGTAACCGACTCTATGTAACCCTAACCCTATCCGGTGTCTATATAAACCGGAGGGTTTTAGTCCGTAGGACGACATACACATCAACAATCATACCATAGGCTAGCTTCTAGGGTTTAGCCTCTCTAATCTCGTGGTAGATCAACTCTTTTAATACCCATACCATCGATATTAATCAAGCAGGACGTAGGGTTTTACCTCCATCGAGAGGGCCCGAACCTGGGTAAAACTTCGTGTCCCCTGCCTCCTGTTACCATCCGGCCTAGACGCACAGTTCGGGACCCCCTACCCGAGATCCGCCGGTTTTGACACCGACACTCACCCTGGACTGCATCGCTATCGATGATTGAAGGACCAATCAAGCCTAATGATGACGACACGGACGAACTCTCAATGAAAGCACCAATGTCGGTGTCAAAACCGGTGGATCTCGGGTAGGGGGTCCCGAACTGTGCGTCTAAGGTGGATGGTAACAGGAGGCAGGGGACACGATGTTTACCCAGGTTCGGGCCCTCTCGATGGAGGTAATACCCTCCGTCCTGCTTGATTGTTCTTGATAATATGAGTAGTACAAGAGTTGATCTACCACGAGATCGAAGAGGCTAAACCCTAAAAGCTAGCCTATGGTATGATTGTTGTTGTTCGTCCTACGGACTAAACCCTCCGGTTTATATAGACACCGGAGGGGGCTAGGGTTACACAGAGTCGGTTACAAGGAAGGAGATCTACATATCCGTATTGCCAAGCTTGCCTTCCACGCCAAGGAGAGTCCCATCCAGACACGGGACGAAGTCTTCAATCTTGTATCTTCATAGTCCAACAGTCCGGCCAAAGGATATAGTCCGGCCGTCCGGATACCCCCTAATCCGGGACTCCCTCAGATAGATTGGTAGGAAAAGACCATCGCTCGTCCCCGACCGCCACTCATAAGGAAGACAATCAATAAATAAATCATGCTCCGACTTCATCACATAATGGTTCACCATACGTGCATGCTACAGGAATCACAAACTTTAACACAAGTATTTCTCAAATTCACAACTACTCAACTAGCATGACTCTAATATCACCATCTCCATATCTCAAAACAATTATCAAGTATCAAACTTCTCATAGTATTCAACACACTCATAAGAGAATTTTATTATTAATCTTGTATACCTAGCATATTAGGATTATTTACGCAAATTAACATGCTATTTAAGACTCCCAAAATAATCTAAGTGAAGCATGAGAGATCAATAGTTTCTATAAAACGAATCCACCACCGTGCTCTAAAAGATATAAGTGAAGTACTAGAGCAAAACTATATAACTCAAAAGATATAAGTGAAGCACATAGAGTATTCTAATAATTTCCGAATCATGTGTGTCTCTCTCAAAAGGTGTGTACAGAAAAGATGATTGTGGTAAACAAAAAATCAAAGACTCAAATCATACAAGACGCTCCAAGCAAAACACATATCATGTGGTGAATAAAAATATAGCTCCAAGTAAAGTTACCGATAGAAGTAGACGAAAGAGGGGATGCCTTACATGGGCATCCCCAATCTTAGGCTCTTTCCACTCCTTGTTCCATAATCCATCAAATCTATACCCAAAACTTGAAAAGTTCACAACACAAAACTTAAAGTAGAAAATCTCGTGAGCTCCGTTAGCGAAATAAAAAAAAGACCACTTCAAGGTACTGTAATGAACTCATTCTTTATTTATATTGGTGTTAAACCTACTGTATTCCAACTTCTCTATGGTTTATAAACTATTTTACTAGCCATAGATTCATCAAAGTAAGCAAACAACACATGAAAAACAGAATCTGTCAAAAACAGAACAGTCTGTAGCAATCTGTAGCTAGCGCAAGATCTGGAACCCCAAAAATTCTAAAATAAATTTCTGGACGTGAGGATTATCTATTAATCATCTTAAAAAAGAATTAACTAAATATTACTTTCCAAATAAAAATGGTAGCAGTTCTCGTGAGCGCTAAAGTTTCTGTTTTTTACAGCAAGATTAACAAGACTTTCCCCAAGTCTTCCCAACGGTTCTACTTGGCACAAACAATAATTGAACACAAAAACACAACCAAAACATAGGCTAGATAAATTATTTATTACTAAACAGGAGCAAAAAGCAAGGAATAAAAATAAAATTGGGTTGCCTCCCAACAAGCGCTATCGTTTAGGGCATGTACAATGGTGCTATCTTAGGAGTGCCACGTAGGATAAATGATGTGGTGGAGGAGAGAGAACTCATAAGAGAAGGCTTGTCTTCTCTTATTTAAGATAAGACAAGAGATGATCTCTTAGCACAATATGTCTCACCACATTTTTAGGAATTGCAGTTATTGAAGATAAGGCTAAGAGATGACCCATTGTAGACATTTTTCTTTGTCATCTCTAAATTACATGCAAAACTTAAGATAAGACTATCTTATCAACCATTGTACATGCCCTTAACGCCCCTAGCTAGGCATAAAAAGCAAGGATAGATCTAGGTATTGCCATCTTTGGTAGGAAATCCATAGGTGGCTCTCATAGTAGATTCATATTTAATTTTCTTTCTAGGAAAGTGTTCCATGCACTTCCTTAACAGAAATTGGAATCTAATATTTCCTTCCTTCATATCAATAGTTGCACCAATCGTTCTAAGGAAAGGTCTACCAAGAATAATAGGACATGAAGGATTGCAATCTATGTCAAGAACGATAAAATCTATGGGCACATAATTCCTATTTGCAACAATAAGAACATCATTACTTATTCCCATAGGTTTCTTAATAGTGGAATCCGCAAGGTGCAAGTTTAAAGAGCAATCATCAAAATCACGGAAACCTAACAAATCACACAAAGTCTTTGGAATCATGGAAACACTAGCACCCAAATCACACAAAGCATAGCATTCATGATCTTTAATTTTAATTTTAATAGTTGGTTCCCACTCATCATAAATTTTTCTAGGGATAGAACCTTCCAACTCAAGTTTTTCTTCATAAGATTGCATCAAAGCATCAACGATATGTTTGGTAAAAGTGTTATTTTGACTATAAGCATGAGAAGAATTTAGCACTGATTGCAACAACGAAATACAATCTATCAAAGAGCAATTATCATAATTAAATTCCTTGAAATCCAAAATAGTAGGTTCATTAACATCTGGAGTTTTGATCTCTTAAATCCCACTTTTATCAGTAGGAGGCTACGCGCGAGTCCCTCGCACCTACACAAAACAAATAAATCCTCGCAACCAACACGATAAGGGGTTGTCAATCCCTACACGGTCACTTATGAGAGTGAGATCTGATAGATATGATAAGATAATATTTTTGGTATTTTATGATAAATATGCAAAGTAAAATAAAAGCAAAGTAAATAACTAAGTGTTGGAAGATTAATATGATAGAAGATAGACCCGGGGGCCATAGGTTTCACTAGTGTCTTCTCTCAAAAGCATAAGTGTTTTACGGTGGGAGAACAAATTACTGTTGAGCAATTGACAGAATTGAGCATAGTTATGAGAATATCTAGGTATGATCTTGTATATAGGCATCACATCCAAGACAAGAAGACCAACTCCTGCCTGCATCTACTACTATTACTCCACACATCGACCGCTATCCAGCATGCATCTAGAGTATTAAGTTCAAGAGAACAGACTAACGCTTTAAGCAAGATGACATGATGTAGAGGGATAAACTCATGCAATATGATGAAAACCCCATCTTGTTATCCTCGATGGCAACAATACAATACGTGCATTGCTGCCCCTACTGTCACTGGGAAAGGACACCGCAAGATTGAACCCAAAGCTAAGCACTTCTCCCATTGCAAGAAATATCAATCTAGTAGGCCAAACCAAACTGATGATTCGAAGAGACTTGCAAAGATAACCAATCATACATAAAAGAATTCAGAGAAGATTCAAATATTGTTCATAGATAAACTTGATCATAAACCCACAATTCATCGGTCTCAACAAACACACTGCAAAAGAAAATTACATCGAATAGATCTCCACAAGAGATGGGGAGAACTTTGTATTGAGATCCAAAAAGAGAGAAGAAGCCATCTAGCTAATAACTATGGACCCGAAGGTCTGAGGTAAACTACTCACACTTCATCGGAGAGGCTATGGTGTTGATGTAGAAGCCCTCCGTGATCGATGCCCCCTCCGACGGAGCTCCGGAACAGGCCCCAAGATGGGATCTCGTGGATACAGAAAGTTACGGCGGTGGAATTATGGTTTTGGCTCTATATCTGATCGTTTGGGGTACGTAGGTATATACAGGAGGAAGAAGTACGTCGGTGGAGCAACAGGGGGCCCATGAGGGTGGAGGGCGCGCCTGGGGGGGTAGGCGCGCCCCCCTACCTCGTGGCCTCCCTGTTGGTTGCTTGACGTAAGGTCCAAGTCTCCTGGATCTTGTTCGTTCCAAAATTCAGGTTCCTGAAGGTTTCATTTCGTTTGGACTCCGTTTGATATTCCTTTTCTTCGAAACCCTAAAATAGGCAAAAAAACAACAATTTTGGGTTGGGCCTCTGATTAATAGGTTAGGCCCAAAAATAATATAAAAGAGGATAATAAAGCCCAATAATGTCCAAAACAAAATATAATATAGCATGGAGCAATCAAAAATTATAGATACGTTGGAGACGTATCAAGCTGCGGCTTGGAGGCGAGCTGTCTCCGCCCTCCTCTCATACTCGGTCACCTCCTCCCTGGTTATAACATATCTCCCCTTTGCCTGAAAGTCAAAGAAAGTAGGAGCAGGGAGAGCGACGTGATAGGTGTGTCGTCTATCAAAGGTTAGTCGGTACTGGAGAAACTGATCGTTCCTCTCAACAAACTGATGACGAACCATAGCCTCATAATCTAAATAAACAGGAGGCAACTCAATATCATACCCACGTATGGGTATATCAAGAAAATTAGCTAGATGGGTTGCATAAATCCCATCAAAGAAATCTCCATTAAATCTGTTATTATGCAACCTACGTGCAACAATGGCTCCCAAATTATAATATTTATCTCCTAATACAGCACTCCTGAGAACACTAAGGTCAGGGACACACATGTGACATGCTTCATCCTTACCATTTATGCACCTACCTATGAAGAGAGCAAAATAATGTATAGCAGGAAAATGAATGCTCCCTATGGTAGCTTGTGTTATATCTCTAGATTCCCCCACGGTTATACTAGCAAGAAAATCTCTAAACTCATATTTGTGAGGCTCACTAGTGCTGCCCCATTGTGAGAGTTTGCAAGCAGTATTAAAATCCTCTAAGTCCATAGTATAAGAATTTTCATAATGATCAAATAGGACAGTTTGAGAATTGCCTGATGATGAAAATTCAAACCTTCTCACAAATAAATCAGTGAGATAGTGGTATTGGCAGCACTTATCTGCCTCGAAGCTCTCAAGATCGGCATTACACACACACACACGTTAAATTCTTCCTTGATTCCTGCTTGATCCATAAAGTCCTCTGACGGCCATTCACAAGCCCGCACCTGAGCTTCCCTCGGTGGTTCATCATCGGCATCGCGTATTGCGAGCCTGGGTCCTTGCTTCCTTGAAGGACCACCTTGGTACATTTTCCTAAACATATTTCTTCCTTTGAAAAATTTCTGAAATTTTTAGTAGCTTCAAAATAAAAGTGAACCAAACTCAACAAAATTGGTAGTAACTACTCCCACAAGTACCTAGAGGATATATCATGCATTAAAACTACTTTTGACAATATAAATTTGACATGCAAGCTCAAGAACATGGTCACCTAGGCAGCACAAATTTGCAATGAATAAAGCACTAGAACAAAAACTAATTGGACCATTGGAGGAGTCACATACCAAAGGACAATCCCCCAAAGCAGTTTTGTGAATGGAGCTTCGAGCAAGGAGATCGAAAATGGCAGCAAGATGAGCTTGGACTCGGGTTTGAGCTAGCTAGTGATGTTTTTGGGAGGAAGAAGGACTGTGTGGTAGCTGAAATAAGTGGAGGGGAGCCACTGTGGGCCCACGAGGCAGGGGGCACGCCCAGGGGGTAGGGCGCGCCCTGGACCCTCGTGGCCAGTTGCTTGCTCCCCCTGCTGTGTTCTCAGTGCCAGATATTCTCAAATATTCCAGAAAAAATCATATTTAATTTTCAGGGCATTTGGAGAACTTTTATTTTTGGGGTATTTTTTATTGCATGGATAATTCAGGAAACAGACAGAAAAATACTATTTTTTCTTTATTTAATATAATTAACAGAAAGTAAAAGAGGGTACACAGAGTTGTCTTTTCTAAATTCATCCATCTCATGCTCATCAAAAGGAATCCACTAACAAGGTTGATCAGGACTTGTTAACAAACTCATTCCGAGTTACATGGAACCATAGAATTTTTGAATAACACTAGGTTACCTCAACGGGGATATGCACATCCCCAACAATAAGAACATCATATTTCTTCTTGACAGTAGGAAGAGGAAATTCAAAACCTCCAATAGTAATTGTTGAAATTTTTCCAATAGAATTTATACTGTGGACTTGAGGTTGTTTCTTCAGAAAGTGTACCGTATGCTCATTACCATTACCATGAAAAGTGACATTGCCTTTGGTGCAATCAATAACAGCCCCTGCAGTATTCAAAAAGGGTCTTCCAAGAATAATAGACATACTATCGTCCTCGGGAATATCAAGAATAACAAAGTCCATTAAAATAGTAACGTTTGCAACCACAACAGGCACATCCTCACAAATACCAACAGGTATAGCAGTTGATTTGTCAGCCATTTGCAAAGATATTTCAGTAGGTGTCAACTTATTCAAATCGAGTCTACAATATAAAGAGAGAGGCATAACACTAACACCAGCTCCAAGATCACATAAAGCAGTTTTAACATATAGTTTCTTTTAATGGAGCATGGTATAGTTGGTACTCCGGGATCTCCTAGTTTCTTTGGTATTCCACCCTTCAAAGTATAATTAGCAAGCATGGTGGAAATTTCAGCTTCCGGTATCTTTCTTTTATTAGTAACAATATCTTTCATGTACTTAGCATAAGGATTCATTTTAAGCATATCAGTCAAACGCATACGCAAGAAGATAGGTCTAATCATTTCAGCAAAGCACTCAAAATCCTCATCATCCTTTTTCTTCGATGGTTTGGGAGGAAAAGGCATGGGTTTCTGAACCCATGGTTCTCTTTCCTTATAGTGCCTCCTAGCAACAAAGTCTCTCTTATCATAACGTTGATTCTTTGATTGTGGGTTATCAAGATCAATAGCAGGTTCAGTTTCTACCTCATTATCATTGCTAGGTTGAGCATCAACTTGAACATCATCATTAACATTATCACTAGGTTCATGTTCATTACCAGATTGAGCATCAGAAATAGAAATATCATTGGGATTCTCAGGTGTGTCAACAACAGTTTCACTAGAAGCATGCAAAGTCCTATCATTTTTCTTTTTCTACCTTTTAGAAGGACTACGTGCACCAATATTATTTCTTTGAGAATCTTTCTCAGTTCTCTTAGGATGGCCCTCGGGATACAAAGGTTCCTGAGTCATGTTACCACCTCTAGTCATAACTCTAACATCATTATCATTTTTCTTACTATTTAATTCATTGAGCAAATCATTCTGAGCTTTAAGTACTTGTTCTACTTGAGTGGTAACCATAGAAGCATGTTTACTAATAAGTTTTAGTTCGCCTTTAACATTAGCCATATAATCACTCAAGTGTTCAATCATATGAGCATTATGTTTCAATTGTCTACCAACATAAGCATTAAAATCTTATTGCTTAACCATAAAGTTATCAAACTCATCTAAGCATTGGCTAGCAAACTTAGTAGGAGGGATTTCAGCTTTATCATATTTATAGAGAGAATTTACCTTTACTACCTGTGTCGGGTTATCAAGACCATGTATTTCTTCAACAGGCGGTAAATTAAGACCATGTATTTCTTCAATAGGAGGTAAATTCTTAACATCTTCAGCTTTAATACCTTTTTATTTCATAGATTTCTTTGCCTCTTGCATATCTTCAGGACTGAGAAATAGAATACCTCTTTTCTTCGGAGTTGGCTCAGGAGTTGGTTCAGGAATTGGATCAGGAAGTGTCCAATTATTTTCATTAGTAAACATATTATTCAATAGAATTTTAGCTTCATCAACAGTCCTTTCCCTGAAAACACAACCAGCACAACTATCCAGGTGGTCTCTGGAAGCATCGGTTAGTCCATTATAAAAGATATCAAGTATCTCATTTTTCTTGAGAGGATGATCAGGCAAAGCATTAAGTAATTGGAGAAGCCTCTCCCAAGCTTGTGGGAGACTCTCTTCTTCAATTTGCACAAAATTATATATTTCCCTTAAAGCAGCTTGTTTCTTATGAGCGGGGAAATATTTAGCAGAGAAGTAATAAATCATATCCTGGGGACTACGCACACAACCAGGATCAAGAGAATTAAACCATATCTTAGCATCACCCTTTAATGAGAACGGAAATAATTTAAGGATATAATAATAGCGAGTTTTCTCATCATTAGTGAACAGGGTGGCTATATCATTTAATTTAGTAAGATGTCCCACAACAGTTTCAGATTCATAGCCATAGAAAGGATCAGATTCAACTAAAGTAATTATCTCAAGATGAACAGAGAAATCATAATCCTTATCAGTAACAGAGATAGGTGAAGTAGCATAAGCAGGGTCATATTTCATTCTAGCATTCAAAGTTTTTTGTTTCAGCTTAGCTAATAATTTCTTAAGATCACTCCTATCATTGCAAGCAAGAAAATCTCTAGCAGTTTCTTCATCCATAAAATAGCCCTCGGGCACAACAGGTAATTCGTATCTAGGGGGAGAATCTTCATCATCACTTTGATCAATATTATTAGTTTCAATAATTTCATTCTCTCTAGCCCTAGCAAGTTGTTCATCAAGAAATTCACCAAGTGGCACAGTAGTATCAAGCATAGAAGTAGTTTCATCATAAGTATCATGCATAGCAAAAGTGGCATCATCAATAACATGCGACATATCAGAATGAATAGCAGGTGTAGGTATCGCAAGCTTACTCAAAACGGAAGGTGAATCAAGTGCAGAGCTAGATGGCAGTTCCTTACCTTCCCTCGTAGTTGAGGGATAAATCTTGGTTCTTGGATCTTTCAAGTTCTTCATAATGATAGGAAGATATAAATCCCAAGTGACTCAAAGAATAGAGCTATGCTCCCCGGCAACAGCAACAGAAAATAGTCTTGATAACCCACAAGTATAGGGGATCGCAATAGTTTTTGAGGATAGAGTATTCAACACAAATTTATTGATTCGACACAAGGGGAGCCAAAGAATATTCTCAAGTATTAGCAGCTGAGTTGTCAATTCAACCACACCTGGAAACTTAATATATGCAACAAAGTGTTTAGTAGCAAAGTAATATGATAGTAGTGGTAACGATAGCAAAAGTAACGGTAGCAAAAGTAATATTTTTGGGTTTTGTAGTGATTGTAACAATAGCAACGGAAAAGTAAATAAGTGAAGAACAATATATGGAAAGCTCGTAGGCATTGGATCGGTGATGGAGAATTATGTCGGATGTGGTTCATCATATAACAGTCATAACCTAGGGTGACATAGAACTAGCTCCAGTTCATCAATGTAATGTAGCCATGTATTCCGAATATAGTCATACGTGCTTATGGAAGAACTTGCATGACATCTTTTGTCCTACCCTTCCGTGGCAGCGGGGTCCTATTGGAAACTAAGGGATATTAAGGCCTCCTTTTAATAGAGTACCGGACCAAAGCATTAACACATAGTGAATACATGAACTCCTCAAACTACGGTCATCACCGGGGGTGGTCCCGACTATTATCACTTCGGGGTTGCCGGATCATAACACATAGTAGGTGACTATAGACTTGCAAGATAGGATCAAGAACTCTCATATAATGATGAAAACATAATAGGTACAGATATGAAATCATGGCACTCGGGCCCTAGTGACAAGCATTAAGCATAGGAAAGTCATAGCAACATCAATCTCAGAACATAGTGGATACTAGGGATCAAACCCTAACAAAACTAACTCGATTACATGATAAATCTCATCCAACCCATCACTGTCCAGCAAGCCTACAATGGAATTACTCACGCACGGCGGTGAGCATCATGAAATTGGTGATGGAGGAAGGTTGATGATGACGATGGCGACGGATTCCCCTCTCCGGAGCCCTGAACGGACTCCAGATCAGCCCTCCCGAGAGAGTTTAGGGCTTGGCGGCGGCTCCGTATCGTAAAACGCGATGAATCGTTCTCTCTGGTTCTTTTCTCCCCAGAAGTGAATATATGGAGTCGGGGTTGAGGTCGGTGGAGCGTTAGGGGCCCACGAGGCAGGGGCGCGCCTAGGGGGTAGGGCGCGCCCCCACCCTCGTGGACAGGTGGAGGCCCCCTGACATGGATTCTTCTTCAGTATTTTTTATATATTCCAAAATAATTCTCCATTGATTTTCAGGTCATTCCGAGAACTTCTATTTGTGCACAAAAATAACACCATGGCAATTCTGCTGAAAACAGCGTCAGTCCGGGTTAGTTCCATTCAAATCATGCAAGTTAGAGTCCAAAATAAGGGAAAAAGTGTTTGGAAAAGTAGATACGACGGAGACGTATCACACCCCCCCCCCTCCACAGTTTTCCACCTCGGTCATATTGTCGTAGTGCTTAGGCAAAGCCCTGTGTCGGTAACTTCATCATCACCGTCAACACGCCATCATGCTGATGAAACTCTCCCTCGGCCTCAGCTGGATCTAGAGTTCGAGGGATGTCACCGAGCTGAACGTGTGCAGATCGCGGAGGTGCCGTGCGTTCAGTACTTGATCGGTTGGATCGTGAAGATGTTCGACTACATCAACTGCGTTACTCAACGCTTCCGCTTTCGGTCTATGAAGGTATGTAGACACACTCTCCCCTCTCGTTGCTATGCATCTCCTAGATAGATCTTGCGTGTTCGTAGGAAAGTTTTCAAAATACTATGTTCCCCAACACTTTCCACATCAAAAATTATCTTTTTTTATCACTTACCTGCTCAAGGACGAGTAGGAATTAAGCTTGGGGATGTTGATACGTGTCCGTCGTATCTATAATTTTTTATTGTTTCATGCAAATATTATACAAGTTTTACATACTTTTGGCAACTTTTTATATGATTTATTGGACTAACCTATTGATCCAGTGCCAAGTGCCAATTCCTGTTTTCTGCATGTTTTTTATATCGCAGAGTATCCATATCAAATGAAGTCCAAATGCAATAAAATTTCACAGAGAATTATTTTGGAATATATGTGATTTTTGGGAGTTGGAATCACCACAAACGGAGGCCCGTGGTGGGCACAACCACTAGGGCGTGCCAGAGGAGCCAGGCGTGCCCTGGTGGGTTGTGCTCACCTCGTACGTCAGTTGGACCTCTACTTCGGGCGCAAGGAAGCTTATATCCGGAAAAAAATTTGTGTTAAAATCTCAGGAAATCGGAGTTATGGATCTCCGAGAATATAAGAAACGGTTTTCGGCCAGATCTGGGGAGCGTGAAACATAAGAGAACAGAGAGGGAGATCCAATCTCGGAGGGGCTCCCGCCCCTCCGCCGCTATGGAGACAAAGGACCAGAGGGGGAAATCTCCTTCCATCTAGGTGGGAGGCCAAGGAAGAAGAAGAAGGAGGGGGCTCTCTCCCCCTCGCTTCCGGTGGCGCCGGAGTGCCATTGGGGCAACGATCGGGACGGCGATCTACATCATCAATATTGCTACCGTCAGCACCAACTTTCTCCCCCTCTATGCAGCGGGGTAACACCTCTTCCCCCCACTGTAATCTCTACTTAAACATGGTGCTCAACTTCATATATTATTTCCTAATGATATATGGTTATCCTATGATGTTTGAGTAGATCCGTTTTGTCCTGTGGGTTAATCGTGATCTTGGTTGGTATGATTGTATATTTTATTTATGGTGCTATCCTACGGTGCCCTTCATTCTCGCGCAAACATGAGGGGTCCCCGCTTTAGGGTGTTCCAATATGTTCATGGTTCGCTTACGGTGGGTTGCGAGAGTGACAGAAACTTAAACCTGAGTAGGTGGGGTATGACGTATGGGAATAAAGAGGACTTGATACTTAATGCTATGGTTGGTGAGAGAATCCTGGATTAGGGGGTGTCTGGATAGCCAGACTATAACCTTTGGCCGGACTCTTGGACTATGAAGATACAAGATTGAAGACTTCGTCCCATGTCCAGATGGGACTTTCCTTGGCGTGGAAGGCAAGCTTGGCAATACAGATATGTAGATCTCCTCCCATTGTAACCGACTCTGTGTAACCCTAGCCCTCTCTGGTGTCTATATAAACCGGAGGGTTTTAGTCCATAGGAAAAAGGACAATCATACCATAGGCTAGCTTCTAGGGTTTAGCCTCTTTGATCTCGTGGTAGATCTACTCTTGTACTACCCATATCATCAATATTAATCAAGCGGGAGTAGGGTTTTACCTCCATCGAGAGGGCCCGAACCTGGGTAAAAACATTGTGTCCCTTGTCTCCTATTACCATCCGCCTAGACGCACAGTTTGGGACCCCCTACCCGAGATCCGCCGGTTTTGATACCGACATTGGTGCTTTCATTGAGAGTTCCTATGTGTCGTCACCTTTAGGCCCGATGGCTCCTTCGATCATCAACAACCATGCGGTCCAGGGTGAGACCTTTCTCCCCGGACAGATCTTCGTGTTCGGAGGCTTTGCACTACGGGCTAATTCGCTTGGCCATCTGGAGCAGATTGAAAGCTACGCCCCTGGCCGTCAGGTCAGATTTGGAAGTTTGAACTACACGGCTGACATCCGCGGAGACTTAATCTTCGACGGATCCGAGCCACAACCAAGCGCACCGCACTGTCATGATGGGCATGACTTAGCTCTACCGCCGAATAGTGCCATGGAGGCCGCGCCTGCAACAGCTCCGACCCTTAGCCCGGAGCCAACTGCGTCAATCGAGGGCAGGTGGCTAGACACCGCGTCGGGGCTGCAGTCTCAACGGCGATCGAGCCAAACACCAGCTTTATCCTCTGCAAAGCCCGTGACTCCAAGGTGCCGGACCCTGCTCCGGACTCTGAACCCTCCGCGCCCTTGCCAATCGAATCCGATTGGGAGCCGATTATGGAATTCACCGCCGCAGATATCTTTCAGCACTCGCCCTTCGGCGACATTCTGAATTCACTAAGGTCTCTCTCTTTGTCAGGAGAGCCCTGGCTAGATTATGGCCAACAGGATTGGGATGCGGACAACGAAGAAATTTGACGCCCACCCACCACCCACTTCGTAGCCACTATCGACGATTTAACCTACATGCTTGACTTCGACTCCAAAGACATCGATGCCATGGACGACGATGTAGGAGGCAAACAAGAACCAGCGCCCACAGGGCACTGGACAGCCACCCCATCCTACGATGTATACATGGTGGACACACCCAAAGGAAAGACGAGGATGAACGGGAGGACGCAATGAAGGGTCGTTCCTCCGAAAAGCAGTCAAAGCGGCGGCGTAAGCGCCGTTCCAAGCCCCGCCTCGACAGAGACAGCGGTCATACAGACCCAGCCACAGAGCAGGGTGAGCCGGCGAACGATGAACATGGCATCGAGCAACCGTCCGAACAAGGCAACTTGGATAAACAAACCGCACAACCCGTCCCCGGCGAAGATAACAGTCCGGACGACCTCACGCCAGACAAGTTCCTGGAGCAGAAGAACCTCCACAAAAGGCTCGTCGCCACTGCGTGTAGCCTGAAAAAGCAGAAGCGAAAGCTCAAAACTGCGGAAGATGCACTCAGAATCAGGTGGAGCAAAGTACTCAACACCGCAGACAAATACGGCGACAGTCGCCACACAAAAAGCTACCCGAAGCAAAATCTCTTGCCTGAATTTGATGAGGAGGCCTTAGAACCTCCGCAATCAACAAATAAGGAAGCCACCCTGTCAGATAAACAACCCCATGGCCAATATAGAGCGGCAAGAGGCGCCGCACACAAGCCAGCACGTGACCCACTCAAGGATTCACATCAAAAAGATGGCCCAGCCAGATCTATCTACGGGCCAAGAAAGCAAGCTTTAGGAAGCAATGCAACACAACAAACATCCGAACACTACGGCACACCCAAATACAGGGGTGCCGCACACCCCCTATGTTTCACCGATGAGGTGCTGGACCATGAATTTCCAGCAGGATTCAAGCCCGTAAACATAGAGGCGTATGACGGAATGACAGACCCTGGAGTCTGGATTGAGGACTATATCCTCCATATCCATATGGCCAGAGGAGACGACCTCCACGCCATAAAATACTTACCCCTCAAGCTCAAAGGGCCAGCCCGGCATTGGCTTAAAGGCCTTCCCAAAAACACCATTGGAAGTTGGGAAGAGCTCGAGGATGCTTTTCGGGCAAATTTTTAAGGGACCTATGTCCGGCCTCCGGATGCAGACGATTTAAGTCATATAACTCAACAGCCCGGAGAGTCAGCCCAGAAACTCTAGAACAGATTTCTTACTAAAAAGAACCAGATAGTCGACTGTCCGGACGTCGAAGCCTTAGCAGCTTTCAAACACAGCGTTCGAGACGAATGGCTCACCAGACACCTCGGCCAAGAAAAGCCAAGAACAATGGCCGCATTAACAAGCCTCATGACCCGCGTTTGCCCGGGAGAGGACAGCTGGTTGGCAAGATGCAGCCCCGGCGACCCAAGTACATCCAAAGTCAGGGACGGAAACGGGAAACCGCGTCGCAGCAAGGACCAGCGCCGAAATAAGGGAAACAGCCCGAAGAGCATGGCAGTCAACACCAGATTCAAAAGCTCTCGGCAGGGTCAGAAAAAGCCACCCCTCAAGGATAACAGGGACGAGCTATCTAGCCTAAACAAAATCTTGGACAAAATATGTCAAATCCACAGCACTCCCGGGAAGCCTGCAAACCATACCCACAGAGAATGTTGGGTCTTCAAGCAATCCGGCAAACTCAATGCCGAACACAAGGGGCTCGATACACCAAGTGAGGACGATGATGAACCCCACAAGCAGAGCACCGGGAAACAAAAGAATTTCCCACAAGAAGTCAAAACAGTAAACTTACTTCACGTGACAAAAGGGAAAAACAAAGTGGCGCCTATAGAGATACGCGCCATGCGGCCTATCACAAAGGAGTCTCACCACTGGTTGTTAAAACCGATCACCTTCGACCATCAGGATTACTCCGGAAGTATCCGGAACACAGGTTGGACCGCCTTGGTATTAGATCCGATAATCGACGGATTCCACTTTACACAAGGCCTGATGGACGGCGGCAGTGGTCTAAACCTGCTATATCAGGACACAGTCCGCAAAATGGGGATGGACCTAACAAAAATTCGCCATAGCAACACTTCCTTTAAAGGAGTAACGCCAGGCCCAGATGCCCATTGCACGGGTTCTCTCCTGCTAGAAGTAATGTTCGGTTCCCCCGATAACTTCCGCCGCAAAAAGCTAACCTTCCACATCGCCCCATTTTCAAGTGGCTATCAAGCACTACTGGGACGCGAAGCTTTCGCCCGCTTTAATGCAATACCGCATTATGCATCTCTCACGCTTAAGATGCCCGGCCCACAAGGCATCATCTCACTAAAGGGAAACATTGAATGTTCCTCGCGCGTAGAAGACTATACGGCTACCTTGACAGCAACACATTAAAATAGCTTCACCAACAAAAGCATCTAACAGGTCATTAAGACCACGGACACGGCTAGGCAAGTCCGGAGCAAACTTATAATTGATAAAGGTTTTTGTAGCCGTACACCCCTATACAAGGGGCTCCGCATATGTAAAATAAGCGACAATAAGGCTCAATTTTCCCCATCTTGAATTATACTTTGTTTACTTAGTACAACATATATTTCACACGGCTATTCTTCTTTCAACTAAGTTCCTCTATTTTACAGATGAACACCGTGCTACACCCGTCCAGGACACGGCGCAACGGAGACACGGGCGCAGACGTGCAGCAGGGACCCGTCCCAAGGATTCTCTTTAGATTAAGACCCTGCGTAAACCTTTTTGACTGTCTCTTGTTGATGCACATCCCCTGAATTCACAGTATAACCGAGGAGGAGGCTGGCGTCTTGGCATGTGGCCACGTTAGAATTTCGCACGTACCTGGACACCAGGGGCTTATTATCATGGGAACTGCTCAGCCCGTTTTTATAAAGACCGAATACCTTAGGGAGTGTTCGGCGTCGCGAGTTTGGCCTTATATGCATCAGCTTCGAATCATGTCTTTGGTCAAATGTTGGGTTTTCCCGGCTCTTGTGTTTTGCTGCCTTACGTTCCGCTCTATCGGCTAAGGCGGCACCAGGAGAACTACTGCAATTGTGCCTCGGTTCAGCCAGGCGAGCACCTCAGTAGAGAAAGCCAAAAACTGACTATCATGATATAGCGTGAGACTGGTCAACCACTCAATGACCTACCGGAGTCTTTGGGATTCCTCCGCATTAACGAAGGGCCGTTTCCCGGCCAGGCACACACGCGCCCCGAGTTCGGGCGAGCGCGACGCCACCAGGGGCTATATAGTAGCCACCCTGTCAAACTCCTATGGCTAAGTGAAAGTGATAAAGCATTATAGTCCGATTGCCTAGTTCGCTGCGCTATCACCTCCTTCATGGACCAAGACGTTGGATCAAGTGTGAGAATGCGCCTTCTGCGAACACCCCCGCTGTCGGTGTCAAAACCGGCGGATCTCAGGTAGGGGGTCTCGAACTGTGCGTCTAGGCCGGATGGTAACAGGAGGCAGGGGACACGAAGTTTTACCCAGGTTCAGGCCCTCTCAATGGAGGTAAAACCCTACGTCCTGCTTGATTAATATTGATGGTATGGGTATTACAAGAGTTGATCTACCACGAGATCAGAGAGGCTAAACCCTAGAAGCTAGCCTAGACAAGGATACTTACCCTGCGACACGCCACGGCCAAGCCTTTATCCGAGTCATTCAATTACCCACCTCAGCGTGTTATGCGAGGTGGTTTCCTTGGCACATCTTGTTAAAGCAGAGATCGTGTCCCCTTATTGCGGGATTCTCATCAACGCGGGCGTGGGTAACCCAACCGCTTCTAGGACTCCTAGATCATAGGCAAGTCCAAACGGACACGGGGGGACGCTTGATATCCACCCTTCTTTATAAAGGGGCAAAGCTTCTACCTTTCCCTCCCGTGCTCAATCGAATCCATCCCCCACCTCAAGCTCAAATGCCCGAAGCTCGGGTCAGGTGCTCCAAACCTTCAGTCATGTCTGGATCCAGCCTTCAAGGCCGATGGATGCCCTCCTCCGTCTCGGAAGAGGACATCAAAAAGTTGAGAGAGGCCAGGTATCTGACCGCCGAAATATCGCATCGGCTGCCTCCCCGAGGGCAGGCCGTCCCCTCTCCCAAACCCAACGAGAGCATCATGTTCGTCCCCCACTTCCTCCGAGGTCTAGGTTTTGCACTGGATCCTTTCGTCAGGGGCTTGATGTTTTATTACGGGCTAGACTTCCATGATCTAGCTCCGGACTCCTTCCTGCATATCACGACTTTTGTTGTCGTATGCGAGGCCTTCCTCCGGGTTACCCCCCACTTTGGTTTATGGCTCAAGACCTTTGAAGTAAAGCCGAAGATGATCGAGGGGCAACAAGCAGAGTGTGGAGGCGCCTTAATACGCAATATGGCAGGAGCTACGTGGCCCAAAGGTTCCATCCCAGAGGTGTCTGCATTGTGGCAACAGGAGTGGTTCTACGTCACGACTCCTAGGAGCGCCAAGTGGGCGGCCGCGCCCGTTTTTTGCTCGGGCCCTCTGCCACGACTGATGTCATGGATCAGTAGAGGACTGAGCTGGGGTCCAGCCAAGGATATGCCTTCATTACAAAGCCGCATTCGAGATCTCTTCGACGAAGATCTCAGTTTGGTCGCGGTAATACAAGTTATGATGGTCCATCAAGTCCAGCCTTGCAAACGTTGGCCCCTTCGCTTGTGGGAGTTCAATCCCGAGGGTCCGCGTGCCATCCAAAATTTTCTCGGCCTGACGCACGAGGATATGTATAAATTATTCTTCGGACCTCAAGTAGAGTGTCCGGAAATCACCGAGGACGTGGGCCTGAATAGTAACCGCGCCGCCGAACAGGTAAGGAATCTTCCGGCCGAACATATTATCTCTCCTTCGTTACAAAGTTATTTCTGAGAGTTTGCTTTTTCGACCAGGGCTGGCTAACAAAGGCGAAGTTGATTCGGTGTTCGGCCCCCCTCCCTGAGGGTTTGGAGAATCCGGTATTGGAAAAGATGCTCCAGGCCGCACCTTGCCCGGATCCCTTGAAGGAAGACGGTGTGGAGGATAATGCGGGCGGACGCGGGCCCCCAACGCTGCCTATTCTAACTGAGGGAGCGAGTGTCTCCGTGAAGGAAGACGACCGAAAGAGGAAAAGGACCGCGCCCGGGAATTCGGAAGCCGAAGCTTCCAAACAGGAGAACAAATCTTCCGCCGGGGGCCCTACCTTGGGGGGCGCTGCTACCGCACAAAGTGCGCAGGGGGATCAATTCTCCCGAGAGTCGTAAGTGACCCGAAAACTTTAATAGTACAGATATGCCATCCTTTTCTTCTGAGAAAATAACCACCGCATATATTTGTGCAGTTCGGGCCTTAGCCCCTCTCAAATGAGCTCGTCTTCAGGGAATCTTCTTCCAGAGATGATGGAGAGCGAGACGCCTCCTCCGGACTCCTCCGCTCCGGAAGCGGGCGACCCTGAAGTGCCGTCGCGGAGGGCCTCTCCGAGTTCGGAGAGGCCAGAAGGTGATCCTATTGATCCCCGAGGCTCCCCGTGTCCGGCTCCCGAAGAGAGTAGACAAAACAGTCCGGCGCTGTCTAGTGTGCGATCGGACGTTCTGAGGGAATTGGTGGGGCGAGCGGCCATCTCAGACGATCACCGTGTGCTGATGAATATGGTGGTGGAGAGGATATCGTCCGCCGAAAGCGGATTGCATGAAGCTTTTATGAGTCTACTGACAGGCTTTGAGGTACGTGAAAAAGGAATGTGTAATAGTCCTGCACATGCTAGGTGTGCCCTTTGTATATAGTAGCCCCTGAGACTCTGGTTGTCGTCGGAAACGATGACGAACGAAGGATCATATTCCCAGGTAATAACCATATTGCCTTTATGTGTAGGAGATGGAAGCTCCAGTGGCCAGCCGGACGAGCCAGTTTGCCCGTTTAGAACGGTGGTTGGATGCGGCAGATGCCGACATCGAGCTTGTTAACAGAAGGCTTGACGAGGCGCAGGGTAAGTATCCTTGTCTGGTAAACGCCAAATAGGAAGAGTATGATGCCAGTGTTTTTAACATGTTATGACTACAGATGGAGCTGCCACTGTTGAAGCCTTGCGGGCGGAACTTGCCCGAGCCAAGGAACAAGCGAGATTGGGTAATGCGGCTGCTTTGAAGGCGGCCGAAGAGTTGCGAGCCGAGAAGGCCGCACATGGCGAGAGCCAGAAGAAGATGGCCAATATGGCCGTAGAATTAAAAGCCGCCGTAGACCGTTGCCGGGCTCTTGAAAAGGAAAACTAGGCGAAGGCATCGGACCTTGAGAAGGCTGCTATAACGGGAAAAGACCTCCGCTCTGCTATGAGGGCGAAGAAGGAGGAGCTGCGGGAAGCCGGGGATATTGTAGTCGGGAAGTCCTTTATGTTGCAGAGGAAGTACGGAGATCCACGGTATGCCCCTCTGGATCGGCTGTGGAGTTCGGAGGATGCGTATATGGATTTGGCGGCGAGCGCTGCCGATGCGGCCAAGTACTGCCAGAGTCATACGGACCGCGAAGTAGACCTGCTGTTTTGGAAGCAATTCCTTTCTTCTGAGCGTCCGCTTTCGTTGATGGACCAATTAGCCGAATGGGCCGAACTGAATAGGTTGTCGGGACTCTCCATGAGGTCTTTTGTGGATCAGCTATGGCCTGGAAGGTCAAAACCGAGCAGCTATTTCAGCTTGGTGCAGCAGGTCCTTGATGTGGTGCCGCGCATAAATGTGATGAAGAGGTCGGCATGCATAGAAGGAGCACGGATGGCCTTTGCCCGTGCTAAAGCATACTGGGCAGAGATGGATGCTAGCACTGTTGCAGCGCAGGATTGGGCCATAGGTCGAAGGGCTGCTGAGCACTACTTTGAGGAAGTACTTGAGGGTACTCGTTTGATAGAGACCCAGTGCTCAAAAAATATTATGTTTGAGTGACATGTAATCTCATTGTAAGCGAAATGCTTTTATAAATTTTTATGAGGCTACTTTTATACTTTTGCCTGAAAGTAATGTGATGCCTCCTGGGCGGCCGTTTATGTATACATGAGTATAACCTGAAAGATTGCAGTCGTCGGCTTCAAACCCCACGCATATAATGCGAAGGTGTTCGCAGAAACACGCGTTCACACGTAACCCAACGTCTTGGTCCTATTAAGGAGGTGATAGCGGAGCAAGCGAGGCTGCCGGACTATAATGCTTTAACACTTTCACTTAGCCATAGGAGTTTGACAGTGGGGCTACTAGATAGCCCCTGGTGGCTCCGCACTCTCCCGATCCCGGGGTGCATATATGCCTGGCCGGAAAGCGGCCCTTCGTTAAGGTGGAGGAATTCTAACATTCCATGAGTCGTCGAGTGGTTGACCTGTCTCACGCTAGATCATGACAGTCAGTTTTCGGCTTTCTATACTAAGGTGCTCGTCCGGATGAACCAGGGCACAATCGCAGTAGTTCTCCTGGTGCTACCTTAGCCGGTAAAGCGGAACATAAGGCACCAAAACACAGGAGCCGGGTAAACCGAACATTTGACCAAAGACAATGATTCAGAGCTGATGCATATAGAGCCAAACTCGCGACGCCGAACACTCCCTAAGGTATTCGTTCTTTGTGGTATAAACCAGGCCTGAAGAATGGACTTTGTAAGAAGCCCCTTGTGTCCAGGTACGTGCATTGTTCTGGCGTGGCCACATGCCAAGACGTCAGCATCCTACTCAACAGTGGATATGTATCAACAAGAGACAGTAAAAAAGGTTTACGCAGGGTCTTAATCTAAAAAGAATCCTTGGGTCGGGTCCCTGCTGCACGTCTGCACCTATGGCTCCGTTGTGTCGTATCCTGGACGGGTGTAGCACGATGATCATCTGTAAAAGAGAGGATTTTAGGTGAAAAGGTTGTCGTGCAGAAGGATAGTTTTCTAAAGAAACCATGTATAATTCAAGATAAGAAGAAATCGCCACTCGTCTGTGTGCGTTGAGCCCCTTGTACTTTTGAAAGATAGGGGTGTGACCGTTTATTCGATATGAGTAGAGGCGCCGGACTTGATTAGTTGTGACTGAGGTCTTGACGACCTATTGGATGCTTTTGCTTGGTCTGGGCGCCTTTATTGTGCGGCTGCCAAGGCAGCCTCACTCTCTTCGACGCGCAAAGATCGCTTGATACTTCCGTGCACTGAAATGATGCCACGAGGACCGGGCATCTTGAGTGTTAGGGAGGCGTAGTGTGGTATTGCATTAAAGCCAGCGAAAGCTTCGCGTCCGAGTAGTGCTTGATAGCCACTTCTAAATGGAGCAACGTGGAAAGTTAAATGCTCGTGACGGAAGTTATCGGGGGAGCCGAATATAACTTGTAGTAGGAGGGAGCCCGTACAACGAGCCCCTGGGCCTGGCGTTACTCCTTTAAAGGTAGTATTGCTATGGCGAATTTGTGTTGGGTCTAACCCCATCCCGCGGATTGTATCTTGATATATTAGGTTTAGGCTACTGCCGCCATCCATCAAGACTCGTGTGAAGTGGTATCCGCCAATTACTGGGTCTAATACCAGGGCAGCCCATCCTGCATGCCGGGTTCTTGATGCGTAATCGCGATGGTCGAAGGTGATCGGTTGGGATGACCAGTGGCGGGACTTCGCGGTGACAGGCACTTGGGTATATTTTTCAGGGAGTGCCGCATTGTTTTTTCTCTTGATCACGTGTAACACGTTTACTGTTTTGACTTCGGGTGGAAATTACTTTTGTTCCCCCTTGTCTTGCTTGGGAGGGTCGTCCTCGTCTTCACTTGGTGTATCCTCCCCCTTGTGTATGGCGCTAAGCTGCCGTGCCCTTCGTGTTGTCTTCTTTGTTCCGGCGTTTGTTATTGCTGTTGCGCCGTGATTTCCCGTTTCCATCTCTAACTTCAGATGTACTGGGGTCGCTGGTGCTGCATATGGCTAGCCAGCTGTCCTCACCCGCGCAAAAGCGGGTCGTGAGGTTTGTTAATGCGGCCATCGTTTTCGGCTTGTTTTGGCCGAGGTGTCTGGCGAGCCATTCGTCGCGGACACTATGCTTGAAAGCCGCTAAGGCTTCGGCGTCCGGACAGTCGACAATCTGGTTCTTTTTAGTAAGAAACCTATTCCAATGCTTTTGGGCTGACTCTCCGGGCTGTTGAGCTATGTGACTCAGGTCGTCCGCATCCGGAGGTCGGACATACGTCCCTTGAAAGTTTGCCCGAAAGGCGTCTTCGAGCTCTTCCCAACTTCCAATGGAGCTTTTGGGGAGGCCTTTGAGCCAGTGACGAGCTGGCCCTTTGAGTTTGAGAGGTAAGTACATGATGGCATGGAGATTATCCCCTCGAGCCATATGTATATGGAGGATATAGTCCTCAATCCAGACCCCAGGGTCTGTTGTTCCGTCATATGCCTCTATGTTTACGGGCTTGAATCCCTCTGGGAATTCGTGGTCCAGCACCTCATCGGTGAAACATAGGGGGTGTGCGGCACCCCTATAGCTGGGTGTGCCGCGTTGTTCAGATGTTTGTTGTGTTGCATTGTATGCTAGGGCGCGCTTACGTGGTCCATAGATGGATCTTGTTGCACCGTCCTTTGGGTGCGAGCCCTCGCATGGGTCGCGTGTTGTATTGTGAGAGGCGTTGCATGCCGTTCTGTGGTGATAGAGGGGTCGTTTATCCGACCGGATGGCTGCTTTGATATTTGGTTGTGGGGGGTCTGAGGCCTCCTCGTCGAATTCGGGTAGAAGCTTCCTCTTTGGGTAGCTCTTGGAGGGGCGATTGTCGCTGTACCTTGCTACGGTGTTGAGTATTTTGCTCCTTCTAAATTGGAGCGTGTCTTGCGCAGCCTTGAGCCTTCGCTTCTGCTTTTTAAGGCTCCTCGCGGTGGCAACGAGCCTTTCACGGGCATTCTGCTGCTCCGGGTGCCTATCCGGCGTTATGTCGTCCGGACCATTATCCCTGATAGGATTTGTTTGTTCAGTTTGATTATCCGGATTGCCGTTGTTCGGCAGTGGTTCGCCCTGCTCCAGCGTTGGGTCTGTGTGATTGCTATTTCTATCGAGGCAGGTTTTGGGGCGGCGCTTGCGTCGCCGCTTTGACTGCTTTTCGAGGGAACAATCCTTCGGTGCGTCCCTCCGCTCCTTGTCGTCATCTTTTGGTGCGTCTACCATATATACGTCGTATGATGAGGTGGCGCTCCAGGGCTCAATAGGCGCTGGTTCTTTATCGTCTCCTTCATCGGCGTCCATAACATCGATGTCGTCGGAGTCGAAGTTGAGCATGTTGGTTAAATCGTCGACAGTGGCTACCAAGTGGGTGGTGGGTGGGCTTTGAACTTCTCCATTGTCCGAATCCCAACCTTGCTGACCGTAGTCCGGCCAGGGCTCTCCTGATATAGAGAGAGACTCCAGTGTCTTCAGAATATCGCCGAAAGGCGGGTGCTGAAAGATGTTCGCGGCAGTAAACTCCATGATCGGTGCCCAATCGGATTCGATTGGCAGGGGCGCGGGGGGTTCGGAGTCCAGAGAGGAGTCCGGCTCCTCGGAGTCACGAGTCTCACGGAGTGAGGGGCTGGTGTTCGGCTCGATCGCCGTTAGGATCGCAGCCCCCGAGGTGGCGTCCAACGGCCCACCCTCGATCAGCGCAGTTGGCTCCGAATTAAGGGTTGAAGCCGATGCGGGTGCGGCCTCCAGGGCACTGTTCGGCGGTAGAGCTAGATCATGCTCGTCCGGATAGTGCGGCGCGCTCGGCAGTGGCTCGAATCCGTCAAAGACCAAGTCTCCGCGGATGCCAGCCGCATAGTTTAAACTTCCGAATCTGACCTGACGGCCAGGGGCGTAGCTTTCGATCTGCTCCAGACGGCGAAGTGAATTGGCCCGCAGAGCAAGCCGCCGAAGACAAAGATCTGTCCGGGGAGGAAGGTCTCACCTTGGACTACCTCGCTATTGATGATCGTAGGAGCCATCGAGCCTGATGGCGACGGCACATAGGAACTCTCAATGAAAGCACCAATGTCGGTGTCAAAACCGGCGGATCTCGGTTAGGGGGTCCCGAACTGTGCGTCTAGGCCGGATGGTAACAGGAGGCAGGGGACACGAAGTTTTACCCAGGTTCGGGCTCTCTCGATGGAGGTAAAACCCTACGTCCTGCTTGATTAATATTGATGGTATGGGTATTACAAGAGTTGATCTACCACGAGATTAGAGAGGCTAAACCCTAGAAGCTAGCCTATGGTATGATTGTTGATGTGTATGTTGTCCTACGGACTAAAACCCTCCGGTTCATATAGATGTCGGATAGGGTTAGGGTTACATAGAGTCGGTTAAAATGGTAGGAGATCTGAACATCCGTATCGCCAAGCTTGCCTTCCACGCCAAGGAAAGTCCCTTCTGGACACGGGACGGAGTCTTCAATCTTGTATCTTCATAGTCCAACAGTCCGACCAAGGGATATAGTTCGGCTACCCGAACACCCCATAATCCAGGACTCCCTCACCCGCATTATATGTGTGGGGGCTGAAGCCGACGACTGCCATCTTTCAGATTATATACACATATACCTCAACGGCCGCACAGGAGGCATTATAATACTTGCAGGCACAAGTATAAAAAGCTTCTACAATTCATCAAAATATTGTTTTACAATAATACATGTTATTCAAACATAATATCCTTCGAGCACTGCGTCTCTATTAAAGGAGCGCCTTGCAAAACTTCCTGAAAATAGTGCTCAGCAGGTATTCGGCCTCCGTTTGAATCTTGGGATGCAACAGCGGCGGCCTCCATCTCCGCCCAGTATGTCTTGACACGGGCAAGGGCCATCCGCGCACCCTCTATGCATGCTGACCTCTTCATCACATTGATATGCGGCACGGCACCAAGGAACTGCTACACCAAGCTAAAATAACTGTTCGGCTTTGGCCTTCCCGTCCACAGATGATTAACGACATCCTTCATGGCGAGTCCGGACAACCTATTCAGTTCGGCCCATTCGGCCAAACGATCGGTCAACGGAAGTGAGTGCTCCGGATTGTTGAATTGTGACCAGAAGAGCTTCTCCACTTCGCTATCTTTCTGATCTCGGAAATGTTCGGCCGCATCAGCGGCACTCGCAGCTAAATCCAGATATGCGTCCGCCGAACTCCACATCCGGTCCAACGGAGCGTATTTAGGATCTCCGAACTTCATCCGCAGCATAAAGGGCTTTCCAGTCGCGATATCTCCGGCCTGACGCAGCTCCTCCTTCATTGCTCTCATCGCAAAACGAGCATCCTTGGCCGCTGTAGTGGCCTTCTCCAGGTCTGTCCTCTCCGCCCGATCTTCTTTTTCAAGAAGCTTGTAGCGGTCAGCAGCGTTCTTTAACTTCACAGCCATTTTGGCCATTTCCATCTTGCTTCGGCAGTGAGCAGCCTGTTCGGCTTTCAGCTCTTCAATTGCCTTTACGGCAGCCGCATCACTTCTCCTGGCTTGCTCCTTGGCTCGGGAAAGTTCCGCCCGAAGGTTCTCCATGGTAGCGGCCCCATCTGCATCAAGCGCACACGCTGTAAGATACTAGCATCAAGCTCCTCTTACCAGGTGTCTCCGGAGAAATTACATACCTTGTGCCTCGTCAAGCCGCTTGTTGACAAACGCGATGTCGGCATCGGCCACGTCAAGTTGCCGCGTTAGCTCGGCAAATTCATCAGTCCGGCTGGCCACCGGACACTTCGCCACCTACATAGGAAGGCGGCAAAATTACACTTGGGACTATGATCCCCTGCGTGCTGTCGTCTTCGACAACACACAGAGTCTCAGGGGCTACTATCTACACAGGGCGCATCTTATATGTGGAACTGTCAAAAGGTACATCACCTCGCGTACCTCAAAACCTGTCAGTAAACTCCTGACGGCCTCGTGCAACCCGCTTTCAGCGGACGAAATCCTTTCAATTACCATACCCATCAACGTACGGTGTTCCTCTGAGATAGACGCTCACCCTAACAGATCCTTTAGTTCATCCGACCGAGCACTAGGCGGTGTCAGACTCGTTCGATTGCCTTTTTCAAAGACCGGACACGGATGGCCTTGGGGGGGCCATGTGACTGCCTTCCGGCCCTGCCGGATTCGGAGAAACCCTTTGCAGCGATACCTCAGGATCGCCCGCCTCGTAAGGCGGTACGGCAGGGGGAGGCGTTCCGCTCTCCATCATCTCCGGAAGAAGATCCCCCGAAGATGAGCTCTGCTGAGAAGGGCTGAGATCCGAACTACAAGGTAAAATTTCGGTTATTTTCGTCAGAAATAAAACAAGGATTTCTCTCATTTTAAACCTCCCGTCTCTACTTACGGCTCGGTGGAGGGCTGATCCCCTTGAGAGCATAGTACGGTCGAGGCATCCCCCGGCACAGGACCCTTTGCCGAAGATTTCGTCCCCCGCTTTGAGACCATGGACTCCGGGTCTTCAGAGGCGGTCCTCTTCCTCCCCTGAGTAGAGGAATTTTCGATTCCTCCTTTCTAGATAGCCTCCTTCGGGGAGGCAACAGCTTCTTTGTCCCCCCCCCCTTCGCTTTCTTCTGAAGGCACGATCTCCAGCATCCTGGTTAACACGGGATCCGGCGAGGTCTCGGGAAGGGGGGCCGGACACCTGATTAACTTCGCCTTCGCTACCCACTCCTGTTTCAAAGACAACTCTTTAAGGGTGATGTTGTGATAAATGAACGGATGGTGTGTCCGGGCACAGGGCTACTTACTTGAGTATCCAGACGATTGCAGCTCAGACCTGCGTCCTCCGTAGAATCCGGACACACTACTTGTGATCCGAAGAACAATTTGTACATTTCCACGGGCGTCATGCCAAGAAAATATTGGAGAACTCGTGGTCCCTCCGGGTTGAACTCCCACAGGCGGAGGGGCGCGATTGCAGGGTAGAACTCGGCGAATTAACATAACCTGCGTCACCACGACCAGACTGATGTCTCTTTCTAGGAGATCTCGGATGCGGCCCTGCAACAGGGGCACGTCCTTTGCCGACCCCCGGTCCAGCCCCTTATTGACCCATGACGCTAGTCGTGGCGGGGGACCCAAGCGGAAAGCAGGCAGCGCCACCCACTTGGTGCTCCTGGGAGCTGTGATATAAAATCACTCTTGTTGCCATAAGCTGAACTCCTCTTGAAAAGAACCCTCGGGCCATGGAGCATCAGCATTCTTGCTTATAACAGCGCCTCCGCACTCCGCGTGCTGTCCCTCAATCATCTTCGGCTCTACTTTAAAGGTCTTAAGCCACAGTCCGAAGTGAGGAGTAATACGGAGGAAGGCTTCGCACACGACAATGAACGATGAGATGTGGAGGATGGACTCCGGGGCTAAGTCGTGAAATTCCAGCCCATAATAAAACATGAGCCCCCTCATGAAGGGATCCATCGCGAAGCCTGAAGGAAATATGCCCTAGAGGCAATAATAAAGTTATTATTTATTTCCTTATATCATGATAAATGTTTATTATTCATGCTAGAATTGTATTAACCGGAAACATAATACATGTGTGAATACATAGACAAACAAAGTGTCACTAGTATGCCTCTACTTGACTAGCTCATTGATCAAAGATGGTTATGTTTCCTAACCATGAACAATGAGTTGTTATTTGATTAACGGGATCACATCATTAAGTGAATGATCTGATTGACATGACCCATTCCATTAGCTTAGCACCCGATCGTTTAGTATGTTGCTATTGCTTTCTTCATGACTTATACATCTTCCTATAACTATGAGATTATGCAACTCCCGTTTACCGGAGGAACACTTTGGGTGCTACCAAATGTCACAACGTAACTGGGTGATTATAAAGGAGTACTACAGGTGTCTCCAAAGGTACATGTTGGGTTGGCGTATTTCGACATTAGGTTTTGTCACTCCGATTGTCGGAGAGGTATCTCTGGGCCCTCTCGGTAATGCACATCACTTAAGCCTTGCAAGCATTGCAACTAATGAGTTAGTTGCGGGATGATGTATTACAGAACAAGTAAAGAGACTTGTTGGTAACGAGATTGAACTAGGCATTGGAATACCGACGATCGAATCTCGGGCAAGTAACATACCGATGACAAAGGGAACAACGTATGTTGTTATGCGGTCTGACCGATAAAGATCTTTGTAGAATATGTAGGAGCCAATATGGGCATCCAGGTCCCGCTATTGGTTATTGACCGGAGACGTGTCTCGGTCATGTCTACATTGTTCTCGAACCCGTAGGGTCCGCACGCTTAAGGTTACGATGACAGTTATATTATGAGTTTATGCATTTTGATGTACCGAAGGTTGTTCGGAGTCCCTGATGTGATCACAGACATGAAGAGGAGTCTCAAAATGGTCGAGACATAAAGATTGATATCTTGGAAGCCTATGTTTGGATATCGGAAGTGTTCCGGGTGAAATCGGGATTTTACCGGAGTACCGGGAGGTTACCGGAACCCCCCGGGGAGCTAGATGGGCCTTATTGGGCCTTAGTGGAAAAGAGAAGAGGCAGCCCATAGTGGGCCACGCGCCCCTCCCCTCCCTTGGTCCGAATTGGACAAGGAGAGGGGGCCGGCCCCTCTCTCTCTTTTCCCCCTCCGCGAGTCCTATTCCAACTAGGATTGGGGGGGGGGAATCCTACTCCCAGAGGGATTAGGACTCTCCTGGCGCGCCCTATGTAGCTGGCCGGCCTCCCCCCTTTAGTCCTTTATATACTGAGGCAGAGGCACCCCAGAGAAAAACAACTTGATCCACGTGATCATATTCTTAGCCGTGTGCGGTGCCCCCTTCCACCATAGTCCTCGATAATATTGTAGCGGAGTTTAGGCGAAGCCCTGCTGCAGCAGTACATCAAGATCGTCACCACGCCGTCGTGCTGACGGAACTCTTCCCCGACACTTTGCTGGATCGGAGTCCGGGGATCATCCTCGAGCTGAACGTGTGCTAAAACTCGGAGGTGTCGTAGTTTCGGTGCTTGATCGGTCGGGCCGTGAAGACGTACGACTACATCAACCACACGCTTCCGTTGTCGATCTACTAGGTATGTAGATCACACTCTCCCCTCTCGTTGCTATGCATCACCATGATCTTGCGTGTGCGTAGGAAATTTTTTGAAATTACTACGTTCCCCAACAGTGGTATCAGAGCCTAGGTTTTATATGTTGATGTTATATGCACGAGTAGAACACAAGTGAGTTGTGGGTGATATAAGTCATACTGCTTACCAGCATGTCATACTTTGGTTCGGCGGTATTGCTGGACGAAGCGGCCCGGACCGACATTACGCGTACGCTTACGCGAGACGGTTCTCCCGACGTGCTTTGCACATAGGTGGCTTGCGGGTGACAGTTTCTCCAACTTTAGTTGAATCGAGTGTGGCTACGCCCGGTCCTTGCGAAGGTTAAAACAGCACCAACTTGACAAACTATGGTTGTGGTTTTGATGCGTAGGTAAGATTGGTTCTTGCTTAAGCCCGTAGCAACCATGTAAAACTTGCAACAACAAAGTAGAGGACGTCTAACTTGTTTTTGCAGGGCATGTTGTGATGTGATATGGTCAAGACATGATGCTGATTTTTATTGTATGAGATGATCATGTTTTGTAACCGAGTTATCGGCAACTGGCAGGAGCCATATGGTTGTCGCTTTATTGTATGCAATGCAATCGCGCTGTAATGCTTTACTTTATCACTAAACGGTAGCGATAGTCATGGAAGCACAAGCTCGGCGAGACGACAACGATGCTACGATGGAGATCAAGGTGTCGCGCCGGTGACGATGGTGATCACAACGGTGCTTCGGAGATGGAGATCACAAGCACAAGATGATGATGGCCATATCATATCACTTATATTGATTGCATGTGATGTTTATCTTTTATGCATCTTATCTTGCTTTGATTGATGGTAGCATTATAAGATGATCTCTCACTAAATTATCAAGTAGTGTTCTCCCTGAGTATGCACCGTTGCGAAAGTTCTTCGTGCTGAGACACCACGTGATGATCGGGTGTGATAGGCTCTATGTTCAAATACAACGGGTGCAAAACAGTTGCACACGCGGAATACTCAGGTTATACTTGACGAGCCAAGCATATACAGATATGGCCTCGGTACACGGAGACCAAAAGGTCGAGCGTGAATCATATAGTAGATATGATCAACATAATGATGTTCACCAATGAAACTACTCCATCTCACGTGATGATCGGACACGGTTTAGTTGATTTGGATCACGTGATCACTTAGAGGATTAGAGGGATGTCTATCTAAGTGGGAGTTCGTTAAGTAAATTAACTGAACTTAAATTTATCATGAAACTTAGTACCTGATAAGTATCTTGCTTGTTTATGCTTGTTTGTAGATAGATGGCTCGTGCTGTTGTTCCGTTGAATTTTAATGCCTTCCTTGAGAAAGCAAACTTGAAAGATGATGGTAGGAATTACACGGACTGGGTCCGTAACTTGAGGATTATCCTCATTGCTGCACAGAAGAATTACATCCTGGAAGCACCGCTGGGTGCCAGGCCTGCTGCAGGAGCAACGCCGGATGTTATGAACGTCTGGCAGAGCAAAGCTGATGACTACTCGATAGTTCAGTGTGCCATGCTTTACGGCTTAGAATCGGGACTTCAATGACGTTTTGAACGTCATGCAGCATATGAGATGTTCCAGGAGTTGAAGTTAATATTTCAAGCAAATGTCCGGATTGAGAGATATGAAGTCTCCAATAAGTTCTATAACTGCAAGATGGAGGAGAATAGTTCTGTCAGTGAGCATGTACTCAAAATGTCTGGGTATAATAATCACTTGATTCAATTGGGAGTTAATCTTCCAGATGATTGCGTCATTGACAGAATTCTCCAATCACTGCCACCAAGCTATAAGGGCTTCGTGATGAACTATAATATGCAAGGGATGAATAAGACTATTCCTGAGCTCTTCGCAATGCTGAAAGCTGCGGAGGTAGAAATCAAGAAGGAGCATCAAGTGTTGATGGTCAACAAGACCACTAGTTTCAAGAAAAAGGGCAAAGGGAAGAAGAAGGGAAACTTCAAAAAGAACGGCAAGCAAGTTGCTACTCAAGAGAAGAAACCCAAACCTGGACCTAAGCCTGAAACTGAGTGCTTCTAATGCAAGCAGACTGGTCACTGGAAGCGGAACTGCCCCAAGTATTTGCCGGATAAGAAGGATGGCAAGGTGAACAAAGGTATATGTCATATACATGTTATTGATGTGTACCTTACTAATGCTCGCAGTAGCACCTGGGTATTTGATACTGGTTCTGTTGCTAATATTTGCAACTTGAAACAGGGACTACGGATTAAGCGAAGATTGGCTAAGGACGAGGTGACGATGCGCGTGGGAAACGGTTCCAAAGTCGATGTGATCGCGGTCGGCACGCTACCTCTACATCTACCTTCAGGATTAATATTAGACCTAAATAATTGTTATTTGGTGCCAGCGTTAAGCATGAACATTATTTCTGGATCTTGTTTAATGCGAGACGGTTATTCATTTAAATCAGAGAATAATGGTTGTTCTATTTATATGAGTAATATCTTTTATGGTCATGCACCCTTGAAGAGTGGTCTATTCTTGTTGAATCTCGATAGTAGTAACACACATATTCATAATGTTGAAGCCAAAAGATGCAGAGTTGATAATGATAGTGAAACATATTTGTGGCACTGCCGTTTAGGTCACATCGGTGTAAAGCGCATGAAGAAACTCCATACTGATGGACTTTTGGAACCACTTGATTATGAATCACTTGGTACTTGCGAACCGTGCCTCATGGGCAAGATGACCAAAACACCGTTCTCCGGTATTATGGAGAGAGCAACAGATTTGTTGGAAATCATACATACAGATGTATGTGGTCCGATGAATATTGAGGCTCGTGGCGGATATCGTTATTTTCTCACCTTCACAGATGATTTAAGCAGATATGGGTATATCTACTTAATGAAACATAAGTCTGAAACGTTTGAAAAGTTCAAAGAATTTCAGAGTGAAGTGGAAAATCATCGTAACAAGAAAATAAAGTTTCTATGATCTGATCGTGGAGGAGAATATTTGAGTTACGAGTTTGGTGTACATTTGAAAAATTGTGGAATAGTTTCGCAACTCACGCCACCCGGAACACCACAGCGTAATGGTGTGTCCGAACGTCGTAATCGTACTTTACTAGATATGGTGCGATCTATGATGTCTCTTACTAATTTACCGCTATCGTTTTGGGGATACACTCTAGAGACGGCCGCATTCACGTTAAATAGGGCACCATCAAAATCCGTTGAGACGACGCCTTATGAACTGTGGTTTGGCAAGAAACCAAAGTTGTCGTTTCTGAAAGTTTGGGGCTGCGATGCTTATGTGAAAAAGCTTCAACCTGATAAGCTCGAACCCAAATCGGAGAAATGTGTCTTCATAGGATATCCAAAGGAGACTATTGGATACACCTTCTATCACAGATCCGAAGGCAAGACTTTTGTTGCTAAATTCGGAAACTTTCTGGAGAAGGAGTTTCTCTCAAAAGAAGTGAGTGGGAGGAAAGTAGAACTTGACGAGGTAACTGTACCTACTACCTTATTGGAAAGTAGTACATCATAGAAAACTGTTTCTGTGACACCTACACCAGTTAGTGAGGAAGCTAATGATAATGATCATGAAACCTCAGAACAAGATACTACTGAACCTCGTAGATCAACCAGAGTAAGATCCGCGCCAGAGTGGTACGGTAATCCCGTTCTGGAAGTCATGCTACTAGATCATGATGAACCTACGAACTATGAAGAAGCGATGGTGAGCCCAGATTCCGCAAAGTGGCTTGAAGCCATGAAATCTAAGATGGGATCCATGTATGAGAACAAAGTATGGACTTCGGTTGACTTGCCCGATGATCGGCGAGCAATTGAGAATAAATGGATCTTCAAGAAGAAGACTGACGCTGACGGTAATATTACTGTCTACAAAGCTCGACTTGTCGCAAAAGGTTTTCGGCAGGTTCAAGGGATTGACTACGATGAGACCTTCTCACCCGTAGCGATGCTTAAGTCTGTCCGAATCATGTTAGCAATTGCCACATTTTATGATTATGAAATTTGGCAGATGGATGTCAAAACTGCATTCCTGGATGGATTTCTGGAAGAAGAGTTGTATATGATGCAACCAGAAGGTTTTGTCGATCCAAAGGGTGCTAACAAAGTGTGCAAGCTCCAGCGATCCATTTATGGACTGGTGCAAGCCTCTCGGAGTTGGAATAAACGTTTTGATAGTGTGATCAAAGCATTTGGTTTTATGCAGACTTTTGGAGAAGCCTGTATTTACAAGAAAGTGAGTGGGAGCTCTGTAGCATTTCTGATATTATATGTGGATGACATATTACTAATTGGAAATGATGTAGAATTTCTGGATAGCATAAAGGGATACTTGAATAAGAGTTTTTCAATGAAAGACCTCGGTGAAGCTGCTTACATATTAGGCATTAAGATCTATAGAGATAGATCAAGACGCTTAATTGGACTTTCACAAACCACATACCTTGACAAAATTTTGAAGAAGTTTAAAATGGATCAAGCAAAGAAAGGGTTCTTGCCTGTGTTACAAGGTGTGAAGTTGAGTAAGACTCAATGCCCGACCACTGCAGAAGATAGAGAGAATATGAAAGATGGTCCCTATGCTTCAGCCATAGGCTCTATCATGTATGCAATGCTGTGTACCAGACCTGATGTGTGCCTTGCTATAAGTCTAGCAGGGAGGTACCAAAGTAATCCAGGAGTGGATCACTGGACAGCGGTCAAGAACATCCTGAAGTACCTGAAAAGGACTAAGGATATGTTTCTCGTATATGGAGGTGACAAAGAGCTCATCGTAAAAGGTTACGTTGATGCAAGCTTTGACACTGATCCGGACGATTCTAAATCGCAAACCGGATACGTGTTTACATTAAACGGTGGAGCTGTCAGTTGGTGCAGTTCTAAACAAAGCGTTGTAGCGGGATCTACATGTGAAGCGGAGTACATAGCTGCTTCAGAAGCAGCAAATGAAGGAGTCTGGATGAAGGAGTTCATATCCGATCTAGGTGTCATACCTAGTGCATCGGGTCCAATGAAAATCTTTTGTGACAATACTGGTGCAATTGCCTTGGCAAAGGAATCCAGATTTCACAAAAGAACCAAGCACATCAAGAGACGCTTCAATTCCATCCGGGATCTAGTCCAGGTGGGAGACATAGAGATTTGCAAGATACATACGGATCTGAATGTTGCAGACCCGTTGACTAAGCCTCTTCCACGAGCAAAACATGATCAGCACCAAGGCTCCATGGGTGTTAGAATCATTACTGTGTAATCTAGATTATTGACTCTAGTGCAAGTGGGACACTGAAGGAAATATGCCCTAGAGGCAATAATAAAGTTATTATTTATTTCCTTATATCATGATAAATGTTTATTATTCATGCTAGAATTGTATTAACCAGAAACATAATACATGTGTGAATACATAGACAAACAAAGTGTCACTAGTATGCCTCTACTTGACTAGCTCATTGATCAAAGATGGTTATGTTTCCTAACCATGAACAATGAGTTGTTATTTGATTAACGGGATCACATCATTAAGTGAATGATCTGATTGACATGACCCATTCCATTAGCTTAGCACTCGATCGTTTAGTATGTTGCTATTGCTTTCTTCATGACTTATACATGTTCCTATAACTATGAGATTATGCAACTCCCATTTACCGGAGGAACACTTTGGGTGCTACCAAACGTCACAACGTAACTGGGTGATTATAAAGGAGTACTACAGGTGTCTCCAAAGGTACATGTTGGGTTGGCGTATTTCGACATTAGGTTTTGTCACTCCGATTGTCGGAGAGGTATCTCTGGGCCCTCTCGGTAATGCACATCACTTAAGCCTTGCAAGCATTGCAACTAATGAGTTAGTTGCGGGATGATGTATTACAGAACGAGTAAACAGACTTGCCGGTAACGAGATTGAACTAGGTATTGGAATACCGACAATCGAATCTCGGGCAAGTAACATACCGATGACAAAGGGAACAACGTATGTTGTTATGCGGTCTGACCGATAAAGATCTTCGTAGAATATGTAGGAGCCAATATGGGCATCCAGGTCCCGCTATTGGTTATTGACCGGAGACGTGTCTCGGTCATGTCTACATTGTTCTCGAACCCGTAGGGTCCGCACGCTTAAGGTTACGATGACAGTTATATTATGAGTTTATGCATTTTGATGTACCGAAGGTTGTTCGGAGTCCCGGATGTGATCACGGACATGACGAGGAGTCTCGAAATGGTCGAGACATAAAGATTGATATCTTGGAAGCCTATGTTTGGATATCGGAAGTGTTCCGGGTGAAATCGGGATTTTACCGGAGTACCGGGAGGTTACCGGAACCCCCCGGGGAGCTAGATGGGCCTTATTGGGCCTTAGTGGGAAAGAGAAGAGGCAGCCCATAGTGGGCCGCGCGCCCCTCCCCTCCCTTGGTCCGAATTGGACAAGGAGAGGGGGCCGGCCCCTCTCTCTCTTTTCCCCCCTCCGCGAGTCCTATTCCAACTAGGATTGGGGGGGAATCCTACTCCCAAAGGGAGTAGGACTCTCCTGGCGCGCCCTATGTGGCCGGCCTCCCCCCTTTAGTCCTTTATATACTGAGGCAGAGGCACCCCAGAGAATCACAAGTTGATCCACGTGATCATATTCTTAGCCGTGTGCGGTGCCCCCTTCCACCATAGTCCTCGATAATATTGTAGCGGAGTTTAGGCGAAGCCCTGCTGCAGTAGTACATCAAGATCGTCACCAAGCCGTCGTGCTGACGGAACTCTTCCCCGACACTTTGCTGGATCGGAGTCCGGGGATCGTCATCGATTTGAACGTGTGCTAAAACTCGGAGGTGCCGTAGTTTAGGTGCTTGATCGGTCGGGCCGTGAAGACGTACGACTACATCAACCAAACGCTTCCGTTGTCGATCTACTAGGTATGTAGATCACACTCTCCCCTCTCGTTGCTATGCATCACCATGATCTTGCGTGTGCGTAGGAAATTTTTTGAAATTACTACGTTCCCCAACAAAGCCTAGCCCTCGGAGGAAGTGAGACACGAACACCACGCTCTCACCAGGCTTGGGAGTAGGAATAACCTGCCCGTGAGCAGGCAGCCTATGCGAGATTTCGCCGGTCAAAAACCTGGCCTATCTCAGCTTTAGCACGTCTTCCTTCGTGACGGAGGAAGGTGTCCATCGTCCTCGAAGGTCGGAGATGGACATCGTCGAAGGTCCGAAGCGCCTGAAATCTAGGTCCTTGGGTGTTGGAACTCAAGGCGAAGGGCGAATTCGATTGAGATCAAAAGAAAGGAGTAAGGCCTTGGTCTCTTTATAAGAGGTTGAATACCAAGAGCCCTCCTCATGACCGTTTGGGACTCGCCTTTGATCGAGGAGGCACACCAACGGGCACGATTGGGTTACCCACGTCCGTATTGATGAGAATCCGTAAATAAAGGGGACACGATCTCTGCTTCGACAAGACGTGCCAAGGAAACCGCCTTGCAAAACGCGCTGAGGTGGGACAGTAAAAACGGTTCAAATAAAGGCTTGGCTGTGGCGTGATGACACGCTACGAAATTCGTCAGCAGATTAGACTTGTGTAAATATTATTCTCTCTATGGCAGTATGTGGAACTTATTTTGCAGAGTCGGACACTATCATTGTGTTCAAAATCTTCTATGAAGTATTCGGAGGAGGAACCCGCCTTGCAATGCCGAAGACAATCTGCGCGCTGGACTCGTCGTCATTGAAGCCTGGTTCAGGGGCTACTGGGGGAGTCCTGGATTAGAGGGTGTCCGAATAGCCGGACTATAACCTTTGGCCGGACTCTTGGACTATGAAGATACAAGATTGAAGACTTCGTCCCGTGTGAGGATAGGACTTTCCTTGGCGTGGAAGGCAAGCTTGGCAATACGGATATGTAGTTCTCCTCCCATTGTAATTGACTCTGTGTAACCCTAGCCCCCTCCGGTGTCTATATAAACCGGAGGGTTTTAGTCCATAGGGAAAAGGACAATCATACCATAGGCTAGCTTCTAGGGTTTAGCCTCTTTGATCTCATGGTAGATCTACTCTTGTACTACCCATATCATCAATATTAATCAAGCAGGAGTAGGGTTTTACCTCCATCGAGAGGGCCTGAACCTAGGTAAAAACATTGTGTCCCTTGTCTCCTGTTACCATCCGCCTAGATGCACAGTTCGGGACCCCCTACCCGAGATCCGCCGGTTTTGACACCGACAGTTGGTTTTCATGACCTTAATGATCTTTAGTAATTGAGGATGCTTGCTAGAGTTCTAATCATAAGTGCATATGATCCAAGTAGAGAAAGTATGTTAGCTCATGCCTCTCCCTCATATAAAGTTGTAAGAATGATTACCGGTACTTGTTATCGATTGCCTAGGGACAAATGACTTTCTTATTGACAAAAGCTTTCCACTTTTATTACCTTGCAATTTATTCGTAGTTTTATTCTTGCAAAGTACTCGTAGTTTTATCCTTGCAAAATAGTTTCATACTTGTTTCCCGTAAAGCAAACGTCAAGCGTGCGTAGAGTTGTATCGGTGGTTGATAGAACTTGAGGGAATATTTGTTCTACCTTTAGCTCCTCGTTGGGTTTGGCACTCTTATTTATCAAAAAAGGCTACAAATGATCCCCTATACTTGTGGGTTATCATCGGGCAGTTCCCGATTCGGTATCTGGGTATTCCCATACACTATCGGCGTTTAACTATCGCTGAGTGGAAGCACGTGGAAGAGGGACTTGAGAAACAGCTAGCCAGTTGGAAAAGCCAAACTCTTGTCATATGGGGGGCGATTGATCTTGATCAATTTCGTCCTCAGCAACATGGTGTTATATATGTTGTCATTCTTCCATCTACAGAAAGGGGTTCTTCAGCGTCTCAATTACTTTAGATCCAGTTTTTTTGGCAGTGTGATAATGAATCAAAGAAATGTCGACTGGCTAGGTGGACTGTATTATGTCGACCTAAAAGTCAAGGGGGACATGGAATCCAGGATCTTGAGATTAAAAATATTGCTCTTTTCAGCAAATGGGTTTACAAACTACTTACTGAGAATGGAATTTGGCAGGAAATCATTTGTAACAAGTACGTGGAATCCAAAGCCATTTCTCAAGTCCATTGGAAACCTGGTGACTCATATTTTTGGTCTGGAGTCATGAAGTCCAAGGAATTCTTTTTCCAATTTGGGACTTTCTCGGTTAGGGACAGTTCCCAGGTTCGATTCTGGGAAGACACCTGGCTAGGGACCACACCACTCATGGTGCAATACCCGAGTTTGTATAGGATTGTTAGACATAAATTTGTCACCATCAAAAAAGTTTTGGGACAAGAAAACCCTGATATTTCTTTTCCGTAGGGACCTTTTAGGACCTCGCCTGGCAGCTTAGAATGAGCTACTCATACGTCTAGAGGCTATTCAGCTGTCAGATGAACCGGACATCTTTTGATGGAATTTGCATCAGAATGGCAAGTTTACAGTCAAATCCATGTATGATGCAATGGTTCATTCTGATGTTCCGGTTGATAACAGAAAATTGTGGAAGCTTAAAATGCCTCTGAGAGTGAAGATATTCCTCTGGTTCCTAAACAGAGGGGTCATCTTAACTAGAGATGATCTAGCACAACGCAACTGGCAAGGCACCAAGGCGTGTGTCTTTTGCCAACATGACGAGTCTATTAAGCACTTATTTTTTGAGTGTAAGTTCGCTCGAACGGTTTGGGCCATAGTTCAAGTAGCTTTAAATTTATACCCACCAGGTAGTGCACGTAACATATTCGGCAACTGGTTGAGGGGTATTGATAAACAATTTTCTATACATATTCTTGTGGGGGCGGCTGCCTTATGCTGGGCATTGTGGCTTACCAGGAATGATGTGGTTTTTAATAAAAAATGTGTTTCATCTCCTATGCAGGTTATTCATGTATGTACGCGATGGCTCCGTACTTGGGGCCAGTTCTTTTCGGCGATTCTCCCAGAATCGCCCTCCTCCCCAGCTTCTCCCAGAATCGCCACTTCATATTTTTTTAACAATCCTATCTAGTTAAGGTCTAATTAGCTAGGATTGTAAAAAACATATGGAGTGGCGATTCTGGGAGAAGCTGGGGAGGGGAGCGATTCTGGTAGAATCGCCCAAAAGAACTGGCCCTTGGTCTATCCTGCAGAGGCCGGAGGACAGGGACCTTTTTACGATGGCGTCTACGCGGCTAGAGCATAGGCCAAGGAGGTTTTCTCCTCCCATGGATGGCGGTGTGATCTCCGAATAGGATCTGCCACATCATAGGCTGGACTAATTTATCTTTTTAAGTTGTAAAACGATTTTATTTTTTGATTCGGTTGGACTTTTTGACTGTGTGCATCGAGTTATGCAAAGGCCGGGCATTCTTTCAATGCGATTGTATCACCTCGATATATCAATTTAATGAAATGTCCTTTATCAAAAAAACTAGAAAAAACTCACATTGGCCACCATGAACAACGGACAGATCGTTCTTTAGGGGTTTGTGAACAGCTAACTTGACCCACACGTGAAGAAAGTAAGTAGCGAAGTCATTAGACGGGGCCTCGGCAGTGATGGACTCACCGACTTAACAACATGGCTTTGGTCATACCACAATATCCATCCGATAGATCGTGAATTTGGATCCAAAAATCGAGGTGGTGCAACCAAATAGATGAACGTTTTGTGAATCCGTCATACAGAGCCACGAGAACTAGATTGCCCCAAAAGGTCCATGAACACCCTTCCATCACCTTCTCCCAGTCTCCCGATATGAGAACTGCATTAACATATATAATGTCTTCCAAAGTCTGAAACCTAACATCCTGAGCTGGATCCCAGATTGTACACATGTTCTTGAAGAATCATAAATGGTGAAAGTTCGCTTTATATAAATACTAGCCCATCCAAGGTGTTTCCTCCATCGGCGGCCACCCCTCATCCTCAAACACCACATCATCCAGGTCCTACTCATGCAAGCCTAACTCCATCATGTCCACGAGAGATATTTGCCCCGTAATCCTTGGCGAGCAACCAAACTCTTCCGTCATAGCGAGAGCCCTAGCCCGATATAATCGGGCCCGCGGATGAGAACACCAAAAACTACAGTCTCACTGCTGGTCACCAAGGCCAGGCAATGGTGCACAGCCACCCCGTAGTCATCCCAGCAAACGGTAAGGCGGGAGATCGGATTATTGATTAAAAAAACACAACGCCAGCTAAAAGCCGATGAGAGGAAAATGAAACCCCGACGAGAGAGAAATACTTTAAGAATCATGATAAAACGGATGGAGGCAATGGAGTAAAAATTAAATGCAACAAGTATATAATGCCTCCCATTTTCTTCCTTTTTTTACCTGAGTGTGTTCCCACTTCTAAAAGGCTCGAAACCTCTTTCTTTTGTACTTCTTCCGTTCGAAAATACTTGACGTGATTTTAGTTCAAATTCTAAATTAAAATCACGTCAAGTATTTCCGAACGGTCCCGACTGTCTACTATAACAATGTTTGCCCAGCTCTGACGAGGGAAGGGCGATGACAGCGGTGTGCCTTCAACTCGTTTCAATGTTTGTTGTCGTCGCTAGGTGGTTTACGTGCCTAGATGTAAATTTTACTTCTAATGTTCTTTATACTACCTTGACAATTGATGAATAGATCAAAAGTTTTCTTGTAAATTTTTTTTCGAACGGAGGTAGTAGATGGTAGCAGATGTGGCGTGCCGATACTCGATACGGTTTGCATGTCTGGTTAGCCCACACCACGAACGCAAATCTCATGGCCGGACAGAGAAACTGAGGGCTCTTAACGCGTCGCTCCGTAAGGCAATGATGTTTGGAGCCAGGATGTGAACATAATCGGTTCAACATATCTTTTGTGATCTAGAAAGAAGCTGATAATCCAGCCAGCAACTAATTTTACCGCTACATCCAGCCAGCAAGCAGTGCCCTAGCAGCAAGAGAAGCAGCGGGATGATAACTCGAAATCTTGAATATATTTTTCCGTAAAGGACATTTCATGGATTGATATATCGAGAAGATGTAACCATATCGAAAGAATGCCTAGCCTCTGCATAGTGAGATGCACACCGCTAACAAGTCCAATAGACTCAAAAATAAACATTATTTTTCAGCAAAAGAAAAATCAGTCAGCCTATGGTGCGGTAGATCCTATTCGAAGATTACACCGCCATCTATGAAGGGAGAAAACCTCCCTGGTCATATGCTCCAGCCGTGTAGACATTATCGTAAAAATGTCACTGTCCTCCGACCTCTGCAAGATAGACCAAGTACGAAGTCATTGCGTACATGCATGAATAATCTGTGCAAAAGATGAAACACATTTATTGTTAAAAACCACATTATATCTCGTAATCCGTGTTAGAATAGTTGAATAGAGATAGGTCTTGTGTGTTTAAACATGTAATCCTATTCTATCTCTTCTTCTCTCTCCCGTAGCAATTCTCATCTGTCTCCTGTAACGATCTTTCAGATCGATCTCTCCTAAACTTGTACGCCAAGGCTTATGCCCAATATATATCAATGCGGCCCGAGACAAAGGGTTCAACGCTTCCAACCTATTTTACATGGTAGTCATAGCCTCTTCCTCAAAGATCATAGATCGCATCTAGCTACCTCCTAAAACTATATCAATCTTCCTCCTTCGACCGAGAGCATGTCGACCACCGCTGCCGCATCGTTGTCCAGCACCGCTGGCGCGCTCATCACCTCGTCATCTTCCGCCTTCGCGTCGTCTTCCTCCACCACCACCGCGGGGTCTCTCGGATCGCCACCACAGGAGAAGCTTACGAGGGGAAACTTCCTTCTATGGAAGGCCATTGTGCTACCTCAGATCAAAGGCGCTCAGATGGAACACCACCTCGACGGGACGAGCCTGCCACCGCCTGCCACCCTCACCATTACCAAGGACGGCAAGGAAGAATACGTCGTCAACTACGCCCGATCCCTCTGGTACGCACAACAGCAACAGCTTCAAGGGTATTTGATGGGATCTCTTTCCCACGATATCCTTGCTCAGGTCGCGACGCTACAGACGCCGGCCGAAGTTTGGAGCGCCATCCATGCTATGTTCGCTGCCCAGAGTCAAGCCCAGACCATCAACACCCGCATCGAGCTCACCAATCTCAAAAAAGGTAACATGACCATGGCTGACTATCTTGGCAGGATCAAGAGCCTTACTGATGAAGTCGCGTGTACTACCGCGGCCCTCTCCAATCCGGAAATCGTCTCCAAGATCCTCGCTGGTTTGGACATGGAGTACAATTCGGTGGTTTCTGCACTCGCCGCTCGTGTGGAACCCATCACCGTCCAGGAGTTGTACAATCAGCTTCTGAGTTTTGATGGCCGCCTCACCCTCCTCCACGGTGGCGATCTTCGGCAGTCGTCTGCTAACTCCGCGTCCCGTGGTCGCGGCCGTGGGCACGGTCACTAGGGGCAGAGTCGTGGCAGTGGCCGCGGACGCGGTGCTCCTCAGGGCGACGGCGCTCGCTCTGGAGGCACCTATGGCTACAACAACGGGGGCGGCTACACCAACAACAACGGCGGCAACTTCACCAACGGCGGCGGCTTCAACTCCAACAATGGCCGCCGTCCCCCTGCCGCCCGTCCTCGCCCACGCTGCCAGCTCTGCAAGAAGTCTGGCCATGAGGTTATGGATTGCTGGCATCGCTTCGACGAGAACTTCGTCCCTGATGCCCGCCATGTTGCTGCTGCCATGCGTGAACAGGGAGGCGATGGCATCTGGTATGTTGATTCTGGCACCACCGACCATGTTACCAATGAACTCAAGCAACTAGCTCTTCGCGAGAGGTACCATGGCGCTGATCAGATCCACACCGCAAGCGGAGGAGGTATGGATATTTGCCACATTGGTCAAGCCTCCATTAAATCCCCTAACCTTAAACGTGATCTAGTTCTTAAGGATGTCCTTCATATTCCACAAGATGACAAAAATCTTGCATCCATGTCTCGTTTAGCCACCGATAATAATGTATTCTTTGAAATTCACCCTCGTTATTTTTTCATTAAGGGTCAGGCAACGAGGGAACTTCTCCATCACGGTAGATGCATTGGGGGTCTCTACCCCATCACATCCGGAGCACTTAGTCACCGTCGTTGTCAAGTCTACTCCGCCATCAAACCCTCTCTGGAAAGATGGCATCAACGATTAGGACATCCATCATCAGTCATTGTGAAACAAGTAGTCAATAAAGATAATCTTCCTTTTTCACATAGTTCCATTAGTGAGTCTATTTATGAAGCTTGCCAATATGCTAAGAGTCATCAGCTTCCCTATCCTAAGTCTTATAGTGTTTCTCATGCTCCTTTAGAGCTTATTTTTAGTGATGTATGGGGCCACGCTCGTGATTCCTTTGGACAAAAAAAATATTATGTCAGTTTCATTGATGATTACAGCAAGTTTACTTGGATTTATTTGCTTAAATATAAATCTGAAGTTTTTTCTATCTTCCAAGAGTTTCAAAAACTCGTTGAACGACAATTTGCTCGAAAGATTCTGTCAGTCCAAAGTGACTAGGGAGGGGAGTATGAGAAACTCAACTCTTTCTTCCGTAGCATTGGGATTGAGCATCATGTGTCATGTCCTCATGCCCAGCAGCAGAATGGCTCTGCTGAACACAAACATCGCCACATAGTTGAAGTTGGCCTTTCTCTCTTAGCTCATGCCTCTATGCCTCTCAAATATTGGGATGAAGCTTTCATCACTGCCACTTATCTCATCAATAGGCTTCCCAGCAAAGTCATTGGCAATTCCACTCCATTAGAACGTTTGTATCATCAAAAACCTGACTACAACTATCTCAAAAAATTTGGGTGTGCTTGCTACCCCAATTTGCGTCCATACAATCATCACGAGCTTGAATTTCGATCCACTCAGTGTGTTTTTCTTGGTTATAGCAACCTCCATAAAGGGTATAAATGTCTATAAATATCCACTGGACGCATCTACATTTCACGAGTTGTTGTTTTTGATGAGACCCTTTTTCCTTTTGCCAAACTACATCCAAATGCGGGAGCCTTACTTCGTGCTGAAATAGCACTTCTTCCTGATCTTTCTGCACCTTGTGATCACGGGGGCAAATTAACTAAGGCTGATCATGTGCAAAAATCCCAAGGAAATTCTGATTCAGGTGATATTTGTGCTAATTTGAATTTGAATCGTCATTTTATGTGTGAAGAATCAGACAAAACAGGCACGGAATACGCTGCTGATCCGGCTGACAGCACGCGATCCCAGGCGGATCCGCGCGCTCAGCCTGCTGCTACTGTCGGCGCACGATCCCAGGCTGATTCACCTGTGGGCCTGCACTCGCGCGGGCCTGTGGCCGACCGCGCTGCCAGGGTGGAGCCCACTGGCCTCGCCGTATCGCCTCACGCCATGCCTCCTCGCTTTGATTCACACACCAGCGCATGTGCGGGAGAGGGTGAGTCCCCTACTGCCACGTCACCACGGGCCTCAGCAGCGGCCGACCGCGGGCGCATGGCCATTCCCACCTCAGCACGGGCCTTCTCAGCGGCCGACCAGTCACTAGCATCCGCCTTGGATCGGGAACTGGCCGATTCGTTTCCTGCATCGGATTGGGAGCCGGCGGGATTTTCTGTGGCAGATGAGGCTTCACCAAGATCTTCTATACCACCATCTACAGCGGATGTTCCTGTGCATTCTACGCCCCCTCTTCGGCAAACAAGGGCACGGTCAGGTATTGTGAAGGAAAAATAGTACAATGATGGTACAATTAGGTATGAAAAAATCAAACGTGGGTTTCTTACCACCACTGGTGAACTAATTCATTTGCATGATGCCCTTGCTAATAAGGATTGGAAAGAAGCTATGGATAGTGAATATAATGCACTTATGAAAAACAAAACTTGGCACTTAGTACCACCAAAACATGGAGACAATATTATTGATTGTAAGTGGGTGTACAAGATAAAAAGAAAGTCTGATTGAAGCATAGACAGGTATAAGGCCAGATTAGTTGCCAAAGGATTTAAACAAAGGTTTGGAATTGATTATGAAGATACCTTTAGTCCTGTTGTTAAGTCTGCCACTGTTCGACTTGTCTTGTCTATTGCTATTTTCAGAGGTTGGAGGTTAAGACAGCTAGATGTTCAGAATGCGTTTCTTCATGGTGTTCTTGAGGAAGAAGTGTTCATGAGGCAACCACCAGGTTATGAGGATCACAGCACACCACATTATGTATGTAAGTTGGATAAAGCATTATATGATCTGAAGCAAGCACCAAGGGCTTGGTATTCCAGGTTGAGCATTCAGTTACAACACCTTGGGTTCATACCATCCAAGGCAGATACATCGTTGTTCTTCTTTAGGAAAGGCAGTATTACTATCTTTGTGCTTGTCTATGTTGATGATATAATTGTTGCTAGTTCAAGTGCAGAAGCTACTACTTGCTTGCTTAAGGATTTAAAGTTGGAGTTTGCTCTCAAAGATTTGGGTGATCTCCATTATTTCCTTGGAATAGAAGTAAAGAAAATTAAAGATGGCATACTTCTCTCACAGGAAAAATACACCACTGATATTCTCAAAAGAGTGGGTTTGGAGAATTGCAAGCCGGTTAGTACACCAATTTCTACCTCAGAAATACTCACGGTAGAAGGTGGAGATGCTCTTTCACCAGCAGATGCAACAAACTATAGAAGTGTTGTAGGTGCCTTGCAATATTTAACTCTTACACGTCCTAATATTTCCTACTCAGTGACCAAGGTATGTCAATATTTGCATACACCTAGAACTACTCATTGGACTGCAGTTAAGAGAATTCTAAGGTATCTTAAGTACTCAGGAGGCCTTGGACTTTAGATTACCAAGTCCCCCTCTCTTCTTGTAACTTCTTATTCAGATACAGACTGGGCACGATGTGCTGATGATAGAAGATCTACAGGTGGTTTTGCTGTATTCTTGGGATCCAATCTTGTGTCATGGAGCGCAAGAAAACAGGCCACTGTTTCAAGGTCAAGTACAGAGGCCGAATATAAAGCCTTGGCTAATGCTACAGCTGAAGTAATGTGGATTCAGACACTTCTTTATGAGCTTGGTATTAAAGCTCCTCGGGCTGCGAGATTGTGGTGTGATAACATTGGAGCAACATATCTCTCAGCCAATCCCGTTTTTCATGCACGAACAAAACACATTGAGGTCGACTTTTATTTTGTCAGAGAAAGGGTGGCTCGGAAACTACTTGAGATCAAGTTCATTCCCACAGGAGATCAGCTCGCGGATGGGTTTACAAAACCGCTTACTATGAGAGGATTGGAAAAAATCACATACAATCTTAACCTTGGCAAAGCTCCTTGAGGTTCAGATTGAGGGGGAGTGTTAGAATAGTTGAATAGAGATAGGTCTTGTGTTTAAACATGTAATCCTATTCTATCTCTTCTTCTCTCTCACGTAGCAATTCTCATCTGTCTCCTGTAACGATCTGTCAGATCGATCTCTCCTAAACTTGTACGCCAAGGCTTATGCCCAATATATATCAATGCGGCCCGAGACAAAGGGTTCAACGCTTCCAACCTATTTTACAATCGGCAATGCCTAGCATAAGGCAGCCACCCCCATAAGAATATGTGCAGAAAATTGTTTATCAATATCTCACAACCAATTTCCAAACATGTTACGTGCACTACGCAGGGGATATAGAATATGGAAGTGTTGAAGACACACGGTTGGATCCGCCTCCCTGCGGGTTTTGTTAAACTTAATGTTAACACTTCTTTTGACGGGTATGTCTTGGGGTGGTCTTAACGGATGATAACGGAAATTTCTTAAATGAGGGGAATTGGAAAGTTGACTGGTGTGTGGGCGTCCCGACGGCTGAAGCTTCGGCGCTCAGATTCGTTCTTTCACTTGCGCAAAAGGGTGATTAGGATGCAACCTTCTTGTTATTAATTATGATAATTCGAAGGTCATTAATACTTTGAAGAATGAAGGACACTCTGCGGGTGTGGGATGACAATTTTTAACGATCGTTATTATTTTTCTTCTAGTTTTTTATTTATAGATTTAAACATTGTAATAGAGAAGAAAATAAAGTTGATCGTGAGCTTGCTAGGCTGGTTCTTTTGACTTGTGATTGGTTCGAGAAACCCCCAAATGAAATTGTACCATTCGTCAGAAACGATGTAACTGTTATTTCTACTAAATAAAGTTTATGTGTTTTGTTTCAAAAAAGTCCACCTAATTGATAGCATTTGTCATGGGCTCCCGTAGGAAAAAGAAAGTTAGTACATTTTTGGGTGTTGTAACTAATCACGACTAACAATAGAAAAATATATATTTCCTAAAAATATATATAATTATTTGCACAACTATAGTACATGATGCAATTGCTTAGGGGGTGGGATACGGCTCCTACTCGCCCCATGGTCTCCGGCCTAGGCATGCACGTTATATTTTTTCAGTTCTTTTATGAAAAGACAAGCCCTCGGGCCGTCGTAGGAACCATGCGCATGGTACATTGACCTGGGCCCGCCCCAGTTAGGGAACAATGTCAATGGGGGTAGAGGTGGGTGAAGGGGTGAGGCGACGATGAGGCACATCTGGAACGAAGCATCGAGCCAGAGATGGACCGATGCGGCGACGAGCCGCGACGACGTAGGTGTTGGTGAAAGGTCGGACCGGTGGAGGTGGCGTTGAGGACATAGAGTGGCGGCATGGGTGGCATGAGCCGGCGGTTAGGCCAATGCCAACTGGCGGGTGGTCGAGGCGGGGAGAATGAGTGCAAAGCAGGAAGGAAGAAGAATAAAGAGGATTCTTTTTTAGGGAAAAAGCAGAAAGAAGATGGAGAAATAAGAAGCCGCTGGAGGGGAGATGGGCCGGGCCACTTATTCGCGTTAGTAGCGCAGCCCATTCCACCAAAAACCCTACAGAGATAAGCGTGTGAGTCCACTCGCTCCCTGTGTTTCCGACTGCGCGCAGCGGCGGCGCCCCGCTCGACTCACCGGCCGGCGCACGGCTCCGCCACGCTGCCACGGCGCCCCACTGCTTCCAGCCTCCGAAGCCCCGCCGCTAATGGCGACAGAGAGATAGGGAGGCTCGCCCCCAATCCCCCACCATGAATTCGCCGCCGCCGCAACGCAGCCGCCACACGCTGGTCGACGACGCCATCCGCGAGATTTTGCTCCGCATCCCGCCGGATGACCCGGCGAGCCTCGTCCGCGCCTCCGCCGTCTGCACCACCTGGCTCGAAACCATCTCAGACCCCGCCTTCTTCCGCGACTACCGCGCTTTCCACGGGGCGTCCCCCGTGTTGGGCTACCTCCACAACAAATCCTACGAAAGCCATGGCGTCGCCCGATTCGACCCTACCGGAGCCTTCTGCCCGCCGGTTCGCGACCGCCGCAACTGGCACGCGGCCGACTCCCGCCATGGCCGCGTCCTCTTCTACACACCCAGAGAGAAGCACGCAGATTTCACCGTCTGGGACCCCATCACGGACCGCCGGTGGGGGCTTCTCACCGACCCCAAGCTGTCGGAGATAATTGAGACTGCAGAGGACCAGCAGGAGGAGATAACCTGGATGGCGGCGGTGCTCTGCGCCCAGGATGGCTGCGACCACCTGGGCTGCTACGACGGTCCCTTCCTCGTGGCTTTCGCGGGCTCCAATGAGTTAGAGAGGACCACGTTCGCCTCCTTCTACTCATCTGAGGCTGCCGAGTGGAGCAAAATGATCTCCATTGAGAACCCGAATGCCACCAGTGCCATGGAGGAGACAGGGCACACTGCAGTTGTGGGAAACAAAGTCTATTTCCCCCGTAAGTGGAGCGGAAGAATAGTGATGTATGACGTGGGCGAGCAAGAACTTTCGGCGATCAATTTGCAGGACCAGCCATGCGGTAAACTCATGGGGGAGGAGGACGGTGCGCTGGTGTTTGCGAGCATGGGGGGTTCTAAACTCTATGTGCGGTTAATGGAGGATGGTCCCAATGGAGTTGTGGCGAGGGGGCAACGCAGGGTCGTCGAGCTTCAAACATCGCTCCCTCCTAGTGCCCTCTCGAGCACATACTGGATGGTACGCAAAACCTTCGTGAGTGGTGGACCATCGGTGGTTGGTTTTGCGAGCGGTGCTGGTGTCATCTTCCTAAATACAGAAGCTGGCCTGTTCACAGTTGAGGTCTCTTCTGGCCAAACAAAGAAGGTACACAGAAAGATGTTCGTCCAGACAGTCATACCCTATGTGAGCTTCTACAGCCGAGGTACTAGCTTCTTTGAACGTGTACAGCTTCAATATGTTTGCTTCTTGTAGTTAGCGAATACTAATTTGTAGTACTTTTGTCTTTTCAGAACATGTCAGGATCTTAATGCCACTGCAATCAAAACGTGGTCGCGGCGACCATTCACATGAATTGGACACCGTTTTGCATGGTAAGGGTTTAACGGGTTATTTTTATCAACTGCAACAATGGTCCATCTATATTGCTGCAGCGGTAGAAAGCATTAACATTAGAACATTTTGCCTTGTACTCCCTCTGTTCCAAAATAATGGAAGTTCTAGGATTGTGCTAAGTTAAACTTTTTAAAGTTGGACGAAGTCTACAGAAAAATTTGCTAAGATCTACAATATTAAATATATATAATATGAAAATATATTTCATAATGGATCTAATGAAGAATTTAGTGTTGTAAATGTTGCTGTATTTTTATTTAAACTTGGTCAAACTTAATGCAGTTTGACTTAGGACAAACCTAGAACTTCAGTTATTTTAAAATGGAGGGAGTACTAGATTGACTCTGGAAACTCAGCAATAATGCCCAAGCCTTCCACCCTTCCGTGCACACCCAATTCTTGCTGGGATTTGGTCCAACTAGAGGCTCTGTTTGGTTACTCCCTTCCATGGGTTAGATAACATGGCAGACACAGTTCCAAAGGGTCATATTAACAGCTGCTAGCAGCCTAGCATGTATCATCTGTATGAGAAATGTGCATTCCAGTCTGATCAGAAAATTTTGTTTCTTAAACACCATTCTTCGGTATAGAAGTACAATGGATCTTTAATTAATATTTTAAAGCACACTAAAATAACCTGAAAGGCACTGATGGCCAAGCGCTGGACATAAATAGTTCTCTTTAACCAAGACTGACTTGTTCGATTAAACTAGCAAGTAGTTAATTCGGGTTATGGATCATACATCATAGTGTATTTATTGCAGAATCAACAAGACTAGCTGACCAATGAGGAGTTTGTAAGGAGTTGTGTCATCACTAGAGCACATTAACACAAATAATGAAACAACTGCAAGATTCAGAAAAATCAAGTTGTTAGAATAGTATTGGGAGCAGTAGCCTAAAATACACAATATAACATCTAAGAGGGTTACTAAATTAAATCAAGTAGAATAACACCACATAAGCTATGTGCAAGTAACAAGTTTGGTGCTCAGTTTGAGCAGTGAATGCTTATGCAAGAGGCACTGCTGCTATGATAACCTACTAGAAAAGGTACCAAGTTCTTAAAATTGTTTCATGACTAGAAGAATGTTAAGCTTAACATGGCACATTATATCCATTTCAAAAGTGTCGTAAAATGCTCAATGTTAAGTTACAGCCTGAAAGCATAGCGCTTGTTTTGAGTGTCATTGTGGTAAGCAGTAATTTTTTTGGTATTACAAAAGTTGCTATCTTGCTCTTATCAGATAAATCATAAATTTGACAACTACAACTTGTGATGGAAACAGGTTGGGATATACAAAACCAATGTGGAGTTCAATCTTTTTTTCTACAAAGTATTTCAGCTTACTGATAGAACATTTTAAATTTGGTAACAAAAATGCAGCAAATTTTGGAAAACGGTTGGTATAGGAATGGAGTTCTGGTAAGTGCAACAGAAGTCAATCTTAAAGGCTTCAGTTACATAATGGACTATGAAGCTCAAAAGAGATGTATGAGTAACGACTAGTTTATTAGTCTTAATCTGATTGTCGACTAGCTTCTTCGTGTAGACTAGCTCGTTGAGTCGAGCGGTGGAGCCACTAGTCATTGACTAGTCCAGACTAGTCTGGGTGTTTGAGTCGATCAACTCAATTTGGGAGGGATAAGTGAGCAGCGCTCAACCCGCGGGAGGGAAAAAATTGCAACCCTAGCTTTCCAAGATCGCTCCACAACGAGCTGCCTCACCTGGGACTGGGCTGCCGCCACCGCCCATTGACCCGCCACTGCCGCTGCCACCCAACCACCCCGCCAACGGTGCCCAGGAGCATTACGACGCTCTCCCTCCGCTGGTTCTGCTCCTCCTGTGGATCCACCCCTCTGCTGTGTGCTCCTCCCCTTGCTGTTCTCCTATGTTGTTGTGATCCTCCTCTGGATCAACTCAATTTTTATTGTATATTGCTGTAGTATAATATATAGTAAATATTACATACTAGGTATTACCGTATTAGTAGTCGAGTACTCTAAGTTGAGTACTACAGTACTATGTCGACTAGTCATGACTAGTCCATGACTCAACCTCGGCGCTCGACTCCACGACTCATAATTCTTGCTATATATGGAAAACAAGAATAAAGTGCTCTAAATTATTCAATGCCGTATAATGAATGCTGATGAACATAAGCACATCTGTCATCAGGTCTGTGTCGTGCTGATAACAGCAAAATAGTTAGCAGTTGAATAATGATGCACATATACGCTCCATCTCCAAGAACAGTAATTCTTAATCCCGGGAACTTTTTCATAACCTTGTATTGGCAAATAAAGTAAGCAAAGCATTAACAATACAGCAAAATGACATGAAGCAAACATTTAATCAGTATAAGTGGATGTATTGAAGGTTTAAGTATGCCCTACGGCCAGCTTGAAATGCTTACTTTGTTACAAAAACAGACCATGATAACTACAGCATATCTGCTTGACAATTAGAAGTTCAACTAATTCCAGCATGCTTTGGCTGTTACTTTGTTCTTTTTGTTTTTAGCTCAAACATACTTCAAATCTTTAATTTTTCCTTGTGAAAATCATACAGACTCAGATACCAAATTTAGTATAAGACACTGAACTTCAATGATATCTTCCCAAGTGAAAACCCAAGATGGTGGGAGCTAATTAAACTACAGATTATGTGGCCAATTGGAAGTGATCTGCCCCAAAATAGCTAGCAGATTATGTGCAACATTTTGTGTATTCAGAGTATGGATGTACATGAGACCAACTGATTCATGCTACTGCTTGGTGCCTATATTCACAATCACACAGACTAAGGCCTCAAATTAAGCACTCCAGAAAGCGTCATCTTCTTGAGTACGATGGCAGGGTTTTTTTCTCCTAGAATACGCATAAGCATGTGTATCATCGCATTATGAAGAAGGGGCAAAGAAGCCGGGTACAACGCCTTTCGGACATTACTACGCTCATCTCAGGGATTAGCAACCACACCCACCACGCCTACCACGATGCATGCTTCACCTAGTCGAACCTCATGCCAATGGCGATGAGGCAAGCCACAGAGCAACCAAGCTGCGTTACGACCAATGCTGAAAACCTCTGCAACATGACCAAGATTCCATGACAAGTCACTCCTTGAATAACCTTCTACACTCAAGGCATCTAAACATGTAGCGCATTGTATGATAGTTTTCTTGCGAGTAGCAAATTTTGTACATACGTTCTTAGTAACAGTTATGTTTAGGACATGAAGTATCAACGGCTTTATGTGCACCAAGAACAATGATGTTATGAAACTGGAATACCATAGTCTCATTTCTGATTGTATCTATTCAGATCACGCTGGGGACAGAATGCCACTGCCATGAGATGGGCCATCCATCCATCCATCACGAAGAACCTGCTGCCGTTTCACAATGGTAACATTATGATCAATGACATAGCCATTAATCTTATTAACCTGTACAACAATGATCCATCTATACTGCAGTAGCTTGTCATGTTTGATGTCACTGTATCCTTATCACTGCAGCGGACTAAAGCACTAACGCTAGACCATTATGCCTTCTAGATGAATTCTGGAGCTGCATGAATGCTGTCCAAGTTTCTGTGGAGAAATGCTTGGAGCCTTTTGTGAGTAATGATGTGAAGCATTGAACTTTGGACGTGGTTTCAGAGGAGCAGTCGGTTTTGTTGGATACATAGAAATGGTAGCTTTGTATCCAAGTGTTCAGTTGGTCCAGCGTCACTATAATTACAAGATTTTTAATTCTGTTATGACTTGTGACAAACTGTTTGCGTTGTGCTCTGAGTGAGACTTGTTAATTTGTGTTGTGACAACTGCATGCTCTCCTGGCAACACATAAATATGAATGAATATGTAGACTTCGAAATAATTTATGCTCTCTAGTGCATACTTAGTGAACAAAACCATGTCTGCAGAATTTTGGAAAGCAATGTCTATTAATTTTGCCTCTACATTCTAGCATGTAAATCCCTGTCTCATTTAGATCTAACATCTAGGAAAGGCTTAAATGTTCAATCATCTATAGAATTCACAGTATACTCAATCCACCTACATTGCATACAGAACCTTTTTCCATATTTTTGTTTCTTTTTCGAAAAGGAGGATTAACCCCTGGGCTTTGCATCGAATCAATGCATACGATTATATAGTACTCCCTCCGTCCTATAATATAAGAGCGTTTTTTACACTAGTGGTGTCAAAAATGCTATTATATTATAAATGGAGGGAGTATTATGTATTATTCAACAATGCCAAGCAAAGGCAAGCATCAATGGCGAACAAACCCAGTGGTATCCAAAGGTATGTGTTAGATGTGTATAGTTCATTGTGTACATCCTCATTGTATAAGGGGCTTTTCTGCACTTTGTCACACTTGTATATGTACTGGCCTTTGGCCCTCAGTAAGAGCAAGTTGCTCATTATCCAACATGGTATCAGATGTTAGGTTAGCCTCTCTCCCGCACGATGCAACTCCGTGCGTCCTCTGCTCCTGATTTTTCTCGTCTCCGGCCGTCCCCGACTCTGTTTCGGTTGGCTCTCCTCGTCTCTGCTCGTCGCTAGCCGTGCTCATGCCCGTGCTCCCCTGGGCTGTCCCGGCTGGGATTCGATTCCACAGGTCAACGCCACCGGCTTCCTCTCGTCCGGGCCGCTCCCGCTGCTTCCCCGACCAGATCCGCTGCTCCAGCTGCCGATCTCCTCTCGGTCGGCTCCTCCCGCTCCTTTCTCGGTTGGGATCTCTCGAGCGTGCGAGGCCTCCTCTCGCCCTGGTCCCTCGAGCGCGCGCGTCCATCTGCCTCTCGTCCGGGCCTGCCGGCCCCTCCTCTTCTGCTCCGGTCGCCGGTTGACCTCGGGTGCTGCTGTTTTCCCCTCGGGTTGTGTTGGTTCCCGATCCAGATCGGGCCTAGTCCGCCCGGTCGCTTCCCCCGCTCGGTCTCTGGCCTCGTGAGCGGTTCTGGCAGATCTAGATCGGGCCTCTAGCAGCTGTTGAAAAAAAAAGGATATCTCAGTATGTCATCTTCGGGCTATGTTGTTGTTCCGCGGTGCTCGGTGATCTTTGATGGCACCAACTACGCTGAGTTCGTAGGCTTCATGCGTATTCATATGCGTGGTCTCCTTCTGTGTGGTGTTCTTTCTGGTGAGGTCCCCTGTCCGCCATGCCCTGTTGCGCCCGTGGCTCCTGTGCCGCCGGTCCCGCCGGTGCTTGCTGCTGATGCTTCTCAGACTGATCGGGATGCAGCCAAGGCTCTTGATGATGCTGCAGTTGATGCTTATGATCAGCAGGTATCTGCTTATTCCGACGCTCTCTCTGTGTACCGGGATGATCTGCCTGTTTACACGCAGTGGTGCAATGATGATGCTAGAGCTGCTGCTGTTCTTACTGCGAGTGTCCTCTCTCAGTTTGCTTCGGAATTCATGGGACTTGGCACGGTTGCAGCGATGTGGTCTTATCTCTGTCAGCGCTATCAACCCTCTGGTGATGCTCTCTACCTATCTGTCGTGCGCCAGGAGCACGCACTTCAGCAAGGTGATTCTTCTGTTGATGAGTTCTATTCACAGTGTTCTACCATCTGGCGCCAGCTTGACTCTCTTCGGACAGTTGTTTGTGGAACCTGTCGCTGCTGTCAGACTACTCGGTCTGATCTCGAGTTTCAGCGGGTCCATGAGTTCTTATCTCGTCTCCGGTCTGAGTTTGAGCCCCGCCGTGTTCACTTGCTTGCTCGTGGTCGTGTTCCTATCTCAGAGATACTTGCTGAGCTTCGTGCTGAGGAGACCCGCCTTCGCTCTGCAGGGTTGCTTCTGGTTCCGTGAGTACTGGCCGCCCGAGCTCCTGTGTCGCCTGCTCGCCTCAGCGCTCCGCCGCTCCTGCCTACTCCTTCAGGGGGGTAAGCCATCATCCATATGCTGAGAAGGGCACGTCGCGCCGTGACACTGCATGTGGTTACTGCTCCCGGCCAGGTCACCCAGAGTCTGATTGTCGCCAGAAGAAGAGAGACCAGAGGCGCTCCTCCTCCATCGGACCTCCTGTGTCTTCCTCGACTCCGTCACTCACTGACCAGGACATTGTTCGCCTCAAGCGTCTTCTTGCTTCCTCAGGCTCCTCGTCGACTGGCTCTGCTGCTGCTGTGACTGCATTCTCTTCCTCACCATCACCAGCATCTACACAGTCAGGTACATCTTCGTGGGTTCTGGATTCTGGAGCCTCCTTTCATATGTCTTCTGATTCTTCCGCTTTGTCTTCTCTCCGACCTCTTGATTCGCCTGTTAATGTTCTTACTGCCGATGGCACCTCTCTTCATGTTGCTAGTCGTGGTATTCTTTCCACTCCATCTTTTTCTGTTCCGTGTGTTTCTCATGTTCCTCGCCTTACCATGAATCTTTTTTCCGCTGCTCAACTTACTGATTCTGGTTGTCATGTCATCCTTGATATCGACTCTTGCTCCATTCAGGATCGTCGCACCAAGGCTTTGGTTGGTGCTGGCCCCCGGCGCCGTGAGTCAGAGGGCCTTTGGAAGGTTGACTGGCTTTGTGTTCCTTCCGCTGCCACCACTTCTGCCAGCTCTCATGCTCTTGCTGCCTCTTCGTCTGCGTCCTTCCAGTAGTGGCATCATCGCCTTGGTCACATATGTGGCTCTCGCTTGTCTTCTTTAGTTTGTCAGGGCCTCTTAGGGTCTGTATCTGGAGATGTCTTCTTACATTGTAATGGTTGCAGACTTGGCAAACAGACTCAGTTACCTTATCCTACTAGTGAGTCTGTATCTCAACGTCCTTTTGATTTAGTTCATTCTGATGTCTGGGGTCCTGCTCCCTTTGATTCGAAAGGTGGTCATCGCTATTATGTTTTTTTTATTGATGATTTCTCTCGCTACACCTGGCTCTACTTCATGAAATCTCGTAACGAGGTTCTCCCTATATACAAACGTTTTGTTGCCATGGTTCACACCCAGTTTGCCACGCCCATTCGTACTTTTCGTGCTGACTCCGCTGGAGAGTTTATCTCTCAGCTGTTGCGTGGTTTCCTCGCGGAACAGGGTACTCTTGCCCAGTTCTCTTGTCCTGGTGCTCATGCTCAGAATGGCGTTGCCGAACGAAAGCATCGTCATTTGCTTGAGACGGCTCGTGCATTGATGATTGTTGCTTCTCTTCCACCCCACTTTTGGGCTGAGACTGTTTCCGCATCCACCTATCTCATCAACATTCAGCCCTCGTCCGCTCTGCAGGGTGGTATTCCTATGCAGTATCTCACTGGTCGCTCTCCTGACTACTCAGCCCTTCGTATGTTTGGATGCGTATGCTATGTTCTTCTTGCCCCCCGAGAACGCACCAAACTGACTGCTCAGTCAGTTGAGTGTGTTTTCCTTGACTACAGTGATGAGCACAAGGGATATCGATGTTGGGATCCTGTGGGTCGTCGCTTGCGTATCTCGCGTGATGTGACCTTTGACGAGTCTCGTTCTTACTACCCACGTTCTCCATCCTCGAGTTTCTCTGTGGACGACCTTTCTTTCCTTCTCCTTCCTGATACATCCTGCTATGTGCCTCATGTATCACCTCTTCCTCCGGCACCTCTCCTTCCTTCTCATTCATCACCAACCCCGCCTTCTTCATCCTTCCCCTCTACTTCTCCATCATCATCTCCAGTTCGTTCCCCTCTCTCACTGTTTCCTCTCCACTATACTCGCCAATCTCGTACTGAGGATGTCTCCTCTGACGAGCCTTCCACCTCTGGTGCACCTCCTCTCACGCCTCCCCCGGTTCACAAACTCCGTGCTTGGCCTCGCCCCCCGCCTGATCGCTACTCCCCTGATCGATACGGTCTCTCTGTTATTGCTGAGCCCACTTCCTATCGGACTGCCATGACTCAGCCTGAATGGCAGCTTGCGATGGCTGAAGAGCTTGCTGCTCTTGAGCGCTCTGGCACATGGGATCTGGTTCCTCTTCCTTCCAGTGTCCGTCCCATCACCTGCAAGTGGGTCTACAAGATTAAGACTCGCTCCGATGGTTCTCTTGAGTGCTACAAAGCTCGTCTTGTGGCCCGTGGTTTTTAGCAGGAGCAGGGGGCGAGATTATGATGAGACATTCGCTCTTGTGGCCCATATGACCACTGTCCGCACTCTTCTTGCTGTGGCTTCTGTTCGTTAGTGGTCTATCTCTCAACTTGATGTTCAGAACGCTTTTCTCAATGGCGAGTTGCGTGAGGAGGTTTATGTGCAGCCACCACCGGGGTACTTTGCTCCTGATGGTATGGTCTGTAGACTTTGCCGCTCCCTATATGGTCTCAAACAGGCCCCTCGCGCCTGGTTCGAGCGCTTCGCCTCTGTGGTAACTGCGGCTGGTTTCTCGCCCAGTAATCATGATCCTGCGTTGTTTGTTCACACGTCCTCTCATGGCCGGACTCTTCTCCTTCTCTATGTTGATAACATGATCATCACTGGTGACGACTCTGAGTACATTGCCTTTGTTAAGGCTCGCCTTCGAGACCAGTTCCTCATGACTGATCTTGGTCCACTTCGCTATTTTTTTGGGATTGAGATCTCCTCGACCCCTGATGGTTTCTACATCTCCCAAGAAAAATATATTTAGGATCTTCTTGCTCGCGCTGCTCTTGGTGATGAGCGCACCGTTGTGACTCCTATGGAGCTCAACGTTCAGCTTCGTGCCTCTAATGGTGACCCTCTTCCTAATCCCACTCGCTATCGTCACCTCGTTGGCAGCCTTGTCTATCTTGCTGTTACGCGTCCTGACATCTCCTATCCTGTCCACATTCTGAGTCAGTTTGTTTCAGCCCCCACCTCTGTCCACTATAGTCACCTCCTCCGTGTTCTACGATATCTTCGTGGCACGATCTCTCAGCGCCTTTTCTTTCCTCGCTCCAGCTCTCTTGAGCTCCAGGCCTACTCTGATGCTACCTGGGCTAGTGATCCTTCTGATCGACGCTCGCTGTCTGCTTACTGTGTCTTTCTTGGTGGCTCTCTTATTACCTGGAAGACAAAGAAACAGACTGCAGTTTCTCGCTCGAGTACAGAGGCTGAGTTGCGAGCCATGGCTATGTTGACGACTGAGGTGATCTGGTTACGGTGGTTACTTGAGGATTTTGGTGTGTCTGCTACTACCTCCACTCCTCTCCTGACCGACAGTACCGATGCTATCAGTATTACGCGTGACCCGGTGAAGCATGAGCTCACCAAGCACATCGGTGTGGATGCCCACTTTGTGCGTGCTGCTGTGCAGGATTAGACTCTCGCTCTTCACTATGTGCCCTCTGAGCTACAGTTAGCTGACTTCTTCACGAAGGCACAGACTCGAGCGCAGCATGGATTTTTCCTCTCCAAACTCAGTGTTGTTGATCCACCATGAGTTTGAGGGGAGGGGGGTGTTAGATGTGTATAGTTCATTGTGTACATCTCCATTGTATAAGGGGCTTTTCTGCATTTTGTCACACATGTATATGTACTGGCCTTTGGCCCTCAGTAAGAGCAAGTTGCTCATTATCCAACAGTATGAATGAATATGTAGACTTGGACATAATTCGTGTGTTAGATCAGGACTGCAGAATTCGGGAAAGCCGAGTCTATTAATTTTGCCTCTACAATCTAAACTACAAATGCCTGTCTCATTCAGGTCTGCTACTCCGTCCCATAATATAAGAGTATTTTTTACACTAGTGTAGTGTCGAAAATGCTCTTATATTATGGGACGGAGGGAGTAATACATAGGCAGGGCTTGAATGTTCAATCATCTATAAAGTTCACAGTATACTCTTTCCACTTGCATTGTACAAAGAACCTTTTTTTCCAATGAAAACTGTTCTGTAGGAAATTACAAATCCAATGATATTCAAATCTGTTGACATCCAGGGGAAAACGGGCAACTCAGCTGCCAACTATTACAACCAAAACCGAGTTTGCTTTTCTTTGTTTCTCTAGCCATGGGTTAAATTTGAATCCTGAATTTTATAGCATAGCATATACATGGTCTACCTAGCAGTGATTTGTCAACAGAAAACACAAAGAAATTATAAGTTCTCGTGTAAGTGCACCACTAGAATAGGGAAATTAGAACACCACCATGGAGAATGAAATACAGATGGCCGGCATGCCTTGTTTGTTAATGATTAATTCATGATATAGCCATAGGAACATACGGGCCACTGTTACCAAATTCAGGAGAGAAAATAAACCGTTCCTCGGCTGTTCCTTTTATCTTTCTGAACACCACCTCCCCTGTCCATCAGTATCGACATGACTCTTTGTCCAACACAATACACACACCCAGAACAACCAACTTAGTTTCGGCCCAAGCACAGAATAGAGCAAAAGCGCATGAACCCTAACCAAACTGTCCAACACAACCAGCAACAGAAGACACCGAAGTTCATTTCAAAAAGCTTCTGGGCAGCAAAAGTAGACAGATCCCATCGCCCTGATGCAATTTGGTTATATCGTTGTACCACCACCAACTGCGGGTGAAGCTTCATCAGAGGCCAGCAATGGCCCCCATTCTGCACCATAAGAGACAAGGCTTCATAAGATGATATCATGAGTAGAGAGGAGCCTACTTATGTCTACTTTCTCTCTAGTTTGTATCAGCACCAAAAGAAGCATGACAATAAAAATCTCATGGCCAGGGTCCTGAACTCCTGATCATGGCTATCTACAATCAGCCAGGCCTGTGGCATGACTCAACGCAGAAGTATGAATGAATATATAGACTTCAATGTAATTTGTTCGTTAGATCATGGCTGGACAATTTCGTAAAGCCAAGTCTGTTAATTTTGCCTCTACGATCTAGCCTGCAAATCTCATTCATATCTACTAACACATAGGCACGGCTTAAATGTTCAATCATTTATAGAATTCGTGGTAATACTCATTCCATCATTGTATACAAAACTTTCTTCCAGTGAAAACTGTTTGTAGGAAATTACAAATGCAATGACATCCAGAACTGTTGACACCCAGGGGGAAACAGACAATCCAGCTGCCAGCTATTACTGTCAAAACCGAGTATGTCTTTCTTTGTTTCTCTAGCTATGGGTTAAATTTGAATCCTGAATTTTATAGCATGACATCTATCTATATTGTGATTTGTCACAAGAGAACACAAAGAAAGTACTGGATATGTTCTCGTAATTGCGCGCCACTAGAATAGGAAAAGAATGAACTAGAGATGGCCAACATGCCTTGCTCGTTGATGATTAATTCATGATGTAGCCGTAGGAACATAATGGCTATCAAACAGAAAACCAAGCAAAGCGAGCGGACCTGCATACAGTATCTATCTACTTATGCGGAAAAATGAGAAGAAAAAAAGCTACATACTCGCGACGTATTCAACAATCTAAGCTAGAAGCACAAGCACACTGAAATAGTAGTCAATGGTGTGCTTAGTGTTCATAACTTCAAGTGCATGTCTGAAAAACAGTAGAAGTGGTTTCTCTGTATACCTCCAGTGTAGAAGCTCATGTAGGGAATGACCTTTTCGATGCTTTGCATTCTGTGCACCTTCTTGCTTCGGCGTGAACTGAGCTCAATCGTGTACAACCCAGCATTTGTACTCAGGAAGATGACACCAACACCTTCAGCAAAACCAACCGGCGTCACGCCGAAGTTGTCCAAGAGGACAGGAGTGGGGAGCAATGATTTGAGCTCGATGACCCTGTGTCGCGTCCATCTCGCAGTGTGGCGTTGCAGCGTAGGCTCGCGTGCAAGTCGTCGTCGTCGTCGGGCCACCACATGAAGTAGTGGCACTTGGGATCGGCGTGAATTTCCCAGTGCTCGCCGGTGACGAGGTCGTAGACGACGAAGTCCTCGTGCCTCTTAGGGGTGTCGAAGAGGGCGAGGCCGTGGCGGGAGTCGAGGACTCGCCACTTGCGGCGGTCCCGGCAGGCCGGCGGGCGGAAGGTGGCGGTGGAGACGAAGTGGGAGGAGTACCAACGCCTCTCGCCGCGAACTGCGGTCTGGGTTGTCATGTGGGTTGCATTGTAGAGGAAGCCCAGCACGGGCGCCGCGCCGTGGAACTTGCGGTAGTCGTGGGCGAATTCAGGATCGGACATGATGCCGCGCCAGCTCCAGCAGCAGGCGGCGGCGCGGACGAGGCTCGCGGGGTCGTCCCCGCGCACGCGCATGAGGTCGTCGATCAGCGCCCCCGGAGAGCTGGGGCGGCGCTGCGGCGGAGGCCGCCTGGTCGCCATGGGGAGTTGGGGGTTGGTGGAGGAGGGATTTGGATTTGGGGGCGCATTCGGCGGTGGAAGCTGCCGCGGCGTGGAGTTTTCCCCACTTTTCCCCTTTTCTGTTGGAGAGATGATGGACTCGTGTGGACTGTGGCTGATCGCGTACGGGAATGGGCTGGGCTGGGCTGCTGGGTTGTTGCGTCTTTCAAATGGGATCCATGAAATGGTATCTGCTCAAACAAAACAAAAAAACTGGAAATGGTAAATTGATCTAGAAACACTATAAATGGCAAGCCCACTAAAAAAATGGTAAATTCTCTATAAACTAGAAATCGACATACATTTTCTGTCAAAAAAAAAGAAATCAACATACATTGATCATTCAAAGGTTAGGCATATATGTTTGTCCAGTCGGCACACCATGACATGTACTCCCTCTGTTCCGAATTACTTGTCGCAAGTATGAATGTATCTAGATGTATTTTAGTTCTAGATACATCCATTTATGCGACAAGTAATTTGAAACGGAGAGAGTATGAGCTAATCTCTTTTTACATGAAAATGAAAACGAGCTAAGAATGCGAGAGAATACTTTTGCTTTTGCACTTAGCTTAGATCACGACATGTTTTTCTCAAATACACACGAGTAAAGGAGGGGAAAGACTCCCCAAATCTCCAATCTTACTAAGTATTTACACACGAATTTGAGTTCTTCCCATTTTTCTGTGTCACTAGACGTTGTATGTAGCTCTGCTAGTTGTCTGCCGTTGAGGTTGCTAAGATGAAAACAGTACTTTTGGATTTACCATGAATAAAGTATACTAACAACAGTATCCTCATCCATTACCTGGAAGGTCATCTTTTTGCCACAAGACCTGCATTCCAGTCCAGGTTGTCTTACCAAGGTGAAGATCACAACGATGTTGCCAGAAAGTGCCACAAAACAGCAACACAAAGCATACTAACAAGTAACAACAGTATCCTTGCCATTGCAGCGCCAGCGTTTAGCAACATGTTCATAATCTGTTCTTACCTCGATCTGAACAAAATTCGAAAGTTCAGGCCACCACCACAGGGCAATCAAAGAACAAGTTAGAAATAGAAAGAAAAAAAAGGCATGTTGATCAACTAGTGATCTGTCTGTTTCTTAGTCACATTGGCCCTAGTGAGAAGCCTACTGCAAGTTTGTGACCAAGAAAGAGGCCACAGAAGCACGTGAGCCTGGTGGAAATTCTAGTTTGGCACAAAGCAGGTATGTAAAACTGAGACCCACCTGAAATCTCTTACTGCATGCATAGAGAGATTGTACACCGTAAATCCCAGAATAGTGCATTTTCAAGGCAATAATATCATCTCTATCAGCCAAAGATAGGGAAGAAGAAATTTGCAACAATTCATGCCACAAAACCATCAACGGATCACCAAAATTTCTCCTCGCAGTCAGTTTGAGTTGCACCCAACTCGGACGAAAGGACTCAAGTTTTTGGCACAAGCAGAAATGGAACAAAATCGCATCCACCCTAACCAAACTGTTCAACACAACCAGCAGCAAATGAGGCTCAAGTTCACTTCAAATTCTTCCTGGGCAGCAAACAGTAAACCCAGGTCCTGACGCCATTTAGTTATATCCTTCTAGCACCAACAACTGCGCGTGAAGCTTCATCAGAGGCCGGGCAACCGCCCTATTGCTGCATCATAAGAGACAACAGATTCATCAGATTATACGATAAGTAGGAGAGGAGCACACTTTGCCCCTCGGAATCATCTCATTTCTACTTGTCCAAATCAACCAAGCAATAGCAGGAATAATCCACATCACAACTCGATTCGATCTGGATCTGTTTAAGGTTCTTTTATTTGTATGAAAGAGAGTTCCCTCTCCGATTTCTATTAACAGGAACTAAGGTTCAGCTACAAGCATCCAAAATAAAACTGAAGATGGACCTGTTGGAGGTACACAATAGTGAAATCGTCTCTTTCATTTGGGCAGACTCACAGGAAGGTGTCTAGTGCAGACCTGGGATTAGGTATCCTATCAAAAATACCACAAGGAGGTTTGGGTGCCCGAGGCTCACAGCAAAGCTCTGGTCACTGAATTGCTTTGCAAACTGCTTCTGGCAATCTTAGGGCCTAATCGGCAAATCTTTCAACTCATAAGGCCTAATCAGTGCAATATATATACTAGAGCAGCCAACGATGCATAAATCACCAACTATACACTCACCATGGAATTCTTTGGTCAGATCCCTAGTTAATCTGCCTAACCCCAATACCACACAAATACTGTATATTTTTCTCTGATCTGTATCAACACAAATTCATGGTTGCCTACAATCAACCAGGTCGGCAGAACTCCTCAACACCTGAATAGTATAACAGCACAAAGGATTCGTTCCCACATCTCTAAAAACCAACCAGAAACTGGAGAAACTAGCAGATATGCATACAGATATATATCTAGTTATGCAGAAAAAACAGAACGAAAGAAAAACTGTACATACTCATCGACATTCAGCAATCCCATACCACATCGGGAACTCTCCAACTAAAATTATCCAACAATCTAAGCTACAAAAGCATCAAGCACTATAATAGTAGCCAATGATGTTATTAGTGTTCATGACTAAATGTACATGTTTGACAAACAGTACAAGGCTAGTATGTACCTCTAGTACAGAAGCTCCTGTACGCCGGCTAACTGCGCGTGCGAGGTCGGCCAAACCCCCTATTGCTGCATCATAAGAGACAAAGATTCATCAGACTATATGATAAGTAGGAGAGGAGCACACTTTGCCCCTTAGAATCATTTCATTTCTACTTGTCCAAATCAACCAACCAATAGCAGGAAGCATCCACATCACAACACGATTCGATCTGGATCTGTTTGAGGTTCTTTTATTTTATTTGTAATATGAAAGAGAGTTTTCTCTCCCATTTCTATTGGCAGAAACTAAGGTTCAGCTACAAGCATCCAAAATAAAACTGAAGATGGACCTGTTGGACGTACAAAATAAATAAATCGCCTATTTCATTTGGGCAGACTCATAGGAAAGTGCCTAGTGCAGACCTGGGATTACGTTATCCTATAAAAAACACCACAGGGAGCTTTGGATGCCCGAAGTCACTTGGCTCACAGCAAAGTTCCGATCACTTAAGTGCTTTGCAAACTGCTTTTGGCAATCTTAGGGCCTGATCGGCAAATCTTTCAACTCATAAGGCCTAATCAGTGCAACATATATACTGGAGCAGCCAACGAACGATGCATAAATCACCAACTATACACTCACCATGGAATTCTTTGGTCAACTCCCTAGTTAATCTGCCTAACACCAATACCACACAACTACTGTATCTTTTTCTCTGGCCTGTATCAACACAAATTCATGGTTGCCTACAATCACCCAGGTTTGCAGCACGCCTCAATGCCTGAATAGTATAACAGCACAAAGGATGGATTCCTACATCTCTACAAATCACCAAGAAACTGGAAAAAACGAGCAGACCTGCATACAGATATCTATCTAGTTATGTACAAAAAACAGAAAGAAAGAAAAACTGTACATACTCATCGACATTCAGGAATCATATAGCGCATCGGGAACCCCCGAACTAAAATTATCCAACAAGCTAAGCTACAAGCAAAACCATCAACCACTATAATAGTAGCCAATGATGTGATCAGTATTCATGACTAAATGTACATGTTGGAAAAACAGTACAAGGCTAGTAATATGTACCTCTAGTGCAGAAGCTCCTGTAGGGTATGATCTTATCGAAGAACTCTTTGCGAACCCTGTTGCCTTCGCCTGAATTGAGCTCAATTGCGTACAGCCCCACCCTTGTACTCAGGAAGATGACACCAACACCTTCAGCAAAGCCAACCAGCGTATTTGCCCTGTCTGTGAGGCAACGAGCAGGGAGCGATGGTTTGAGCTCGATAGCCCAGCGTCGCGCCCACCCCGCAGCTCCGCCGGGACCAGCCTCCATAGTCCATAGGCAGAGTTTAGCCTTCAGCACGGATGCAAACAGCAGACTGCCGTCGTCCACCCCCATGAGGTCAATGCTCTCGTCGATCCCCTCCTGGTCCTCAAATGGCAGGGTGATCAGAGATAGTTTTTGCTCATGCATGTTGTACTCCACGACTTTGTCACTCTCTATACATTGGACATAGACCTTATTTCCCACAACAGCACTGTTCCCCCTGCCATTGACGAAATCCAGGTTGTGAACAGAGATGGTGTCCCTCCACTCACGAGTCTCTGACGAGTAGACGGTGGCGTGGGATCTCAAGTTTCTATAGTCGGTGCCCACCAAGGCCACGCGGAAAGGGCCGCCATCGCCATGGCAGTCGAGCGGGTCACATTGGGCCTTGGCGCAGAGCACCGTGGCACTACAGCGTATGCGCTTGTCCATGTGATCGCCGTGCGGCCACCACATGACGTTGTAGCACTCGGGGTCGCCGAATTCCCACCGCTGGCCGGTGACGAGGTCGCAGACAACGAAGCCCTTGTTCCTCTTGCTCTTGGGGGCGTGGAAGAGGGCGAGGCCGTGGCGGGAGTCGAGGACGTCCCAGCGCGAGAGGAGGTCCTGGTGCGCCGGCGGGCGGAAGCGGAAGGCCGCGGTGGATACGAAGTGGGAGGAGTCGAAGCGATCCTCCGGTTCGCTGGTGGTGTTGTGGAGGAAGCCCAGCACCGGCGCCGCACGGGCCTTGCGGTACTCGCGGGCGAAGTCGGGGGCGGACAGCATGCTGCGCCAGGTCTTGCAGCCGGCGGCGACGCGGACGAGAGTCATGGGGTCGTCCACGGGTACGCGCAGGAAGATCTCGCGCACGAGGTCGTCCATCAGCGTCGGCGGCGAGCGGGGGCGGCGTCGTCGCGGCGCACGCGACCCGGTCGCCATGGGGATGGGGATGGGGATGGAGATGGGGATTGGGGTTTTGGTGGAGGGATTTGGTTTTGGGGGCGCATTCGGCGGTGGATGCCGCCGCCGTGTGCAGTTTCCCCCCTTTTCTTCTTCCCCTTCGTTTTCGTTTGGGCGAGAGAGAGAGAGAGGACGATGCCTTCCCTTGATGGACTCGTGTGGCTGATCGGAATGGGCTGGGCTGGGCTGGGCTGTTGCATCTTGCGAATGGGGTCCAAGAAATGGTTTTCTAGTAAAAAAACAAACCCAAAATCTAAAAAGTGGCCGTGCGCTTTTTGGTGTTTCCGAGCGGCCGCGTCTGTCACACACATGCATGTGTATTTTTTTGTCTCGTAGCGCATGTGGGTGCTGGCATTAAATGTGTTCATACTAGTCTCATCAGTTAGAGAAAACAGATCCACGTACTTTTATTTCGGGATTTCAAATTCTTTTAAAGCCATATATTTTAAATCAGACGTCAAAATTCAGTTCCGTTTTCATCGTTGGATTCATCGCGACGAGATCTCTAAAACTAGATCCCGCATGGATATGTTTCGACGAAATTTTTTTGATGCCAATTTTGGTGTTATATGATGTAACTAAAGTACTGCATTGTGCAACTTTAGTACTATATGGTACAACTTTTTTTAAAATCAGTTGGCTTATAATTTAGTCTAGTTTGTACACACATTAATGTTTAGTTAGCTTATAATGTAGACTAGTTGCACACACATTGATGTTTAGTTGCTAGAGGAACTAGTTGCACATGCATATGCTCAGTTGGCTTGTAATTTAGTCTAGTTGCACACATATTGATGTTTAGTTGGCAGGACACTAGTTGCACACATATATGCGCAATTGATGTGGCAATGTAGTCTAATTGCACACACATTGATATTTAGTTGACAGGACTAGTTACACACATATATGCTCAGTTGGCGCGGCAATATAGTCTAGTTGCACACAGAGTGATATTTAGTTGGCAAGACTATTGGCACACACATATGCTCAGTTGGCGTGGAAATATAGTCTAGTTGTACACACATTGATGTTTAGTTGACAGAAGGACTATTGGCATACACATATGCTCAGTTGGCGCAGCATGTAGTCTAGTTGCACATATATTGATATTTAGTTGGCAGGAAGACTAGTTCATCAAAACATCCCATGCAGGATCTACTTTTGAAGAGCACGCCGCGAGGGTTTCAACGGTGAAAACGGATCTGAATTTTGACACGCGGTTTAGAAGATATGTCTTTTATAATTTTGAAAACCAAAAATTAATGCACAAGGGACGAACGTGAGGAACATTAATGCATTGGCATGCAAACACTAGACGCATGCATGCAACGGCTGCCCAAACGGTGGGACGGGTGGCTATTTCTTTTGTTTTATTTTTCTGACAATAAAAGGGACAAATACTTACCTTATTTGACCGGGCCGCTGGATCGCTTTACTGGGCAGCCGGCCGCCCAGTAGATGCGCCCAAAAACAAAACAAAGATCCTCTTACTGCTGAACTTGGAAGCAAACCTGGGATGTTTTTCGTATAACCGGGTGTATTGGTTCAGTTTAATCAAGTGGGCTTCTTTGGTTTGGTCGCTAATGGATTGTACTCCCTCCGTCCCAAAATTCTTGTCTTACATTTGTCTAGATACGGATTTTTTAATACTAAAACGTGACTTGATGCATCCGTATCTAAATAATTTTAAGACAAGAATTTTAGGACGGAGGGAGTATCTGCTAACAGTTTGGTTGGGTTCAGTTTCGTGTGAATAATAGGTTGGTGTGGTCAGGTATGGGCTTGAACCGTTCTATTTCCAACCAGGCTCAACCCGTGGTTCCAAAACGGTTCCTGAGATTGGTTCGGACTTCGTAGGTCTGCTCGATAACTCGCTCTTTCCATGTTCTTGTAGCCGCCGCCACCACCACTCCCCGTCCCGGCGTCCCCGCCCACGCGACGCTGAGCCGCAGTGCCGCATCAAAGGAGAGTCGTCCAGCGCCGCCGCCGGCGTCGACACCCTCGTGGGAGCAGCTGAAGATCATGCTCAGCTCGGGACTCGGAGGCGCGACAGCGGCCGCGCGCATGCATGACCCACCGCACTAACAAGAACGGGCGGCGCCGGTGCCTGAGGTGCATCGCTCTGCTCGACCACTGCCCCACTCAACCTCTCCTTTACAAGCTGTTCACAAAGACAGAGAGATGGGAGCAGCACCAGGCCATTTGCCATGAACGTAGGAGACAACATGGTATGGAACTGTTATTTACCCATTGGCTAAAACCATGGTTTCAACCATCGGCTCAGTTTAGTTTAGGTGGAGTGAGGACGTGGTTCAGTTTGGTTAGGGTTTAAATAAAAATTAAAGAGGTTTAGTTAGGTTCGTTTTGCCCAAATTGATCATGCGGGTTTGGTTGAGGTTTAGTTCAGTTCCCCAACCGTTCTCAGATTTATTTGGAAGTAATCCATCTCAGATTTGGAGAGCTATAATGGAAGGTAAAGAGATTCTTACTCATGGGCTTATAAGGAGAATTAGTGACGGTACCTCGACCAACATATGGCAGCAACATTGGTTACCCAAGGAACATTCCATGCCTCCGTTGGCCTGTTTATCACCGAATATACCACAAATGGTCTCTGAACTCATGCTACCTAACATGGCCACATGGAACCGAGAGCTGATCAATAGTGTTTTCCTCCCTGCTGATGCGGAGCTAATTCTGAATATACCAATTAGTACAAGGCAGTGTGAGGATTTTTGGGCCTGGGCACATGATAAAAAAGGTGAATTTTCGGTGCGGTCTGCCTATAAAATGCTAGTGGCAACGAAGATTCGACATGAAGCATGGTTAGAAGGCAAATCGAGTTCTTCTGAAAATGCAAAGGAATGCACCAGCTGGTCAAAGTTGTGGAAAACAGATGTCCCATCCAAGGTGAGGGTGTTTTTGTGGAGACTTGCCCACTGCTCACTACCTACTGCCGATGTGAGACAGCACCGAAGCATGGCTACTTCTTCTATTTGTGCACTATGCGATGCAGATGACTCGTGGATGCACTCACTCCTCCTCTGCTCGACGGTGCGGTGTGTGTGGGCATTATCTGAACCAGAGCTAGTTGAACATATATTGACCACCGAAGAAGCAAACCCAAAAAACTGGATTTTCACAATGTTGGAATCAGTATCGCATCTGGAGTTCACAAAAATGGTGGTAACATTATGGGCGATTTCGTCGGCGCGATGGAAACTTATCCATGAAGGCGAACATCAAAGCCCAATGTCGACACACATATTTGTAAATTCCTACTTGGATGATCTACAGCTCGCAATCCCAAAGCAGAGAACTAGAGCACCAGCGCATGTAACTGCTGCAACTAGAAGATGGGTTCCACTACCAGCCAGTTTTCACAAGCTTAATGTTGATGCGGCCGTTGACAAGAATGGGCAGAAGGGATCTATTTCTGTAGTATGTCGCAATGAGGAGGGATTATATGCTGGCTCATCCACACTGGTGTACCAGGGACTGACGGACCCTATGATCCTCGAGGCCCTTGTATGTAGAAAGGCGCTCGCTTTGGCAAAAGATCTTATGCTGCAGCAGCTAACGGTAGTGTCTGATTGCAAATCAGTGGTGATGGACATACATACTTGCACTATGGGAGCGATTGCATCAATTGTCCATGAGATAGTAGATACCTCTAAGGATTTTCTTACTTGTAATTTTGTGTTTGAAAGCAGGCTCTCCAATATGGAAGCACATAGACTAGCTAGACATGCTTTACATCTAGAGGAGGGGCGCCATGTGTGGCTGATGAACCCCCACGATCCCTCTGTAATTCCTGTTCTCCGAACTCTTGATCAATAAAGTGAAGCATGTTAACCCTAAAAAATACTAAAAAAACAAAACTGATTCTAAAAAAACTAAAAAACCAAAACTATAAATGGTAAGAAATGAAGATAATTCTTGGATTTTACTAAAATTTATTCCACTCAAGAAAAATACTAAATTCTTGTGGAACATACTCATACTCATGTGTGCGAATGTGAATGCAAGAAGTTGGTGACTTAGAAATAATTGCCTAGTTAATACCCGAAGTCGTCAAATCAATATTTGTTTTTTACACTTTTGTCATTCAAGATTTGTTTTTGATTCTTTTGCACTTAAGTGGATCCTAGAACTTCATGGGGATAGTTTTCGGTCCTAAATTAAGGAAAAAATAGCCATTTCTTAGTTTGAAGCAAATAACAAAACTATCACAACAGTTTAGTATGGAAAGCATCAGGGCAACTCAAACGCCCCCTCCTACTTCTCCATATATCTAGAAAAAAGGCAATCAAACAGGCTCCTTTGTTCCTGCACAATCATGTTCTTGCACAATCCCATATCCCATACTCCAGTGTCTATGGAGGGGAGGAATGGGGGGGGGGTTGAAATGTTTGCCACGTTAGCTCGACGGCCCGTACACATCCACAAATTCGTTTTATCGAGACTCCACTCTCTCTCTCTCTCTATACACATTCTTCCACTCTCGGTCTCCCATCCTTCCCGCCTCCTATCCACAAATATACATGTCATCTATTGACGCTAGAGTTCTTGATCACACTTCCACACACGGTTGAGCTAATTAGCAGAGGTGAAGAAGACGAAATCACTTTTCATCTCGTGAACCAGAGCTTCGATGTGTTCCTTACGAAGTGGTGCAATCGCTTTGGATTCCCCAATGACGATGATCACTTCCGCTACACCTACGGCATGCTCGAATCACATTCGGTACAATTATTTAAAGAAATGTCATATCAAAGCAATAAGCATAGGGCTAGTTGCATTGAGTGTCATGCTATATGATATTTCTATCATATCGCTAACACATTGTAGGCACGTGGAGAAGTTCCAAAAGTTAAGGAAGAGAACATGCTCATTCTTGGAAAGGACGCAATGGACAACATTGATTACACGCCAAACTTGGGCGCAATTCCTTTAGTTCACATAGGGCACCAAGCAAATCATTCACAAGTTGACATCACTTGTGGAGGAGTCATCGCCATCTGATGACCCACAAGTATAGGGGATCAATTGTAACTCTTTTCGATAAGTAAGAGTGTCGAACCCAACGAGGAGCAGAAGGAAATGATAGGTAGTTTCCGGTAAGGTATTGTCTGCAAGTGCTGAAATTGTAAGTGGCGAGTAGTTTAATAGCAAGATAATTTGTAACGAGCAAGTAACGATAATAGTGACAAAAGTGCAGCAAAGTAGCCCAATCCTTTTGAGGCAAAGGACAGGCCAAAACGGTCTCTTATGATAAGCAAAGCGTTCTTGAGGGCACACGGGAATTTCATCTAGTCACTTTCATCATGTTGGTTTAATTTGTGTTCACTACTTTGATAATTTGATATGTGGGTGGACCCGTGCTTAGGTGTTTTTCTTACTTGAACAAACCTCCTACTTATGATTAACCCTCCCGCAAGCATCCGCAACTACGAGAAAAGTATTAAGAATAAATTCTAACCATAGCATTAAACTTTTGGATCCAATCGGTCCCTTATGAAATAGCGCATAAACTGGGGTTTAAGATTCTGTCACTCTCGCAACCCACCATCTAATTGCTACTCCACAATGCATTCCCTTAGGCCCAAATATGGTGAAGTGTCATGTAGTCGACGTTCACATGACACCACTAAAGGAATAACAACACATACTATCAAAATATCGAACACATATCAAGTTCACATGATTACTTGCAACATGATTTCTCCCGTGACCTCAAGAACAAAAGTAACTACTCACAAATGATAAACATGTTCATGATCAGAGGAGTATTAAATAGCATAATGGATCTGAACATATAATCTTCCACCAAATAAACCATATAGTAATCAACTACAAGACGTAATCAACACTACTAGTCACCCACAAATACCAATCTATAGTTCCGGTAACAAGATTGAACACAAGAGATGAACTAGGGTTTGAGAGGAGATGGTGTTGTTGAAGATGTTGATGGAGATTGCCATCCCCAAGACGGGAGAGTTGTTGGTGATGATGATGACGATGATTTCTGTTGGGGAACGTAGTAATTTCAAAAAAATAATCCTACGCACACGCAAGATCATGGTGATGCATAGCAACGAGAGGGGAGAGTATTGTCTATGTACCCTCGTAGACCGAAAGCGAAAGCGTTAGCACAACGGGGTTGATGTAATCGTACGTCTTCACGATCCGGCCGATCAAGTACCGAACGTACGACACCTCCGAGTTCAGCACACGTTCAGCCCGATGACGTCCCTCGAACTCCGATCCAGCCGAGTGTTGAGGGAGAGTTTCGTCAGTACGACGGCATGGTGACGATGATGATGTTCTATCGACGCAGGGCTTCGCCTAAGCACCGCTACAGTATTATCGAGGTGGACTATGATGGAGGGGGGCACTGCACACGGCTAAAAGATCAAACGATCAATTATTGTGTCTCTAGGGTGCCCCCTGCCCCCGTATATAAAGGAGTAAGGGGGGAGGTGCGGCCTGCCAGGAGGGGCGCGCCAAGAGGAGTCCTACTCCTACCGGGAGTAGGACTCCCTCCCTTTTCCTTGTTGGATTAGGGAAAGAGGGGAAAGAGGTGGAGGAGAAGAAGAAAAGGGGGGCACCGCCCCCCTCTCCTTATCCTATTCGGACTAGGGGGTAGGGGAGCTCGGCCCTTGCCCTGGCCGCCTCTCCTCTTCTCCACTAAGGCCCACTATGGCCCATTAACCCCCGGGGGGTTCCGGTAACCCCTCCGGTACTCCGGTAAAATCCCGATTTCACCCGGAACACTTCCGATATCCAAATATAGGCTTCCAATATATCAATCTTCATGTCTCGACCATTTTGAGACTCCTCGTCATGTCCGTGATAATATCCGGGACTCCGAACAACCTTCGGTACATCAAAACATATAAACTCATAATATAACTGTCATTGAAACGTTAAGCGTGCGGACCCTACGGGTTCGAGAACTATGTAGACATGACCGAGACACGTCTCCGGTCAATAACCAATAGCGAAACCTGGATGCTTATATTGGCTCCCAGATATTCTACGAAGATCTTTATCGGTCAGACCGCATAACAACATACGTTGTTCCCTTTGTCATCGGTATGTTACTTGCCCGAGATTCGATCGTCGGTATCTCAATACCTAGTGCAATCTCGTTACCGGCAAGTCTCTTTACTCGTTATGTAATACATCATCCCGCAACTAACTCATTAGTTGCAATGCTTGCAAGGCTTAAGTGGTGTGTATTACCGAGAGGGCCCAGAGATACCTCTCCGACAATCGGAGTGACAAATCCTAATCTCGAAATACGCCAACCCAACAAGTACCTTCGGGGACACCTGTAAAGCACCTTTATAATCACCCAGTTACGTTGTGACGTTTGGTAGCACACAAAGTGTTCCTCCGGTAAACGGGAGTTGCATAATCTCATAGTCATAGGAACATGTATAAGTCATGAAGAAAGCCATAGCAACATACTAAATGATCGAGTGCTAAGCTAACGGAATGGGTCAAGTCAATCACATCATTCTCCTAATGATGTGATCACGTTAATCAAATGACAACTCATGTCAATGGCTAGGAAACATAACCATCTTTGATTAACGAGCTAGTCAAGTAGAGGCATACTAGTGACACTCTGTTTGTCTATGTATTCACACATGTATTACGTTTCCGGTTAATACAATTCTAGCATGAATAATAAAAATTTATCACGAGAATAAGGAAATAAATAATAACTTTATTATTGCCTTTAGGGCATATTTCCTTCAGTCTCCCACTTGCATTAGAGTCAATAATCTAGATTACACAGTAATGATTCTAACACCCATGGAGCTGAAACGCCCTCGATGCGGCTATATCTTCCACGTGTCGAAGCACGACTTAGAGGCATAAACGCATTGAAAGCAATGTCGGAAGTGAGGTAATCTTCGCAAACAACCCATGTAATACATAAGGGAAAGAGATACATAGTTGGCTTACACTCGCCACTTCACACAATTACAGGAATAAAGCATTACAACATCCAAATACAATCAAGGTTCGACTACGGAACCAGAATAAAAGAAGAACCCCAAATGCGACAAGGTCCCCGATCGACCCCAACTGGGCTCCACTACTGATCAACTAGAAAGAAACAACACAAAGGACGAGATCTTCATCGAGCTCCTCCTTGAGCTTGGTTGCGTCACCTGCTCGGTTCAACGGCACCTGCAAACTGGTTTTGGAAGTATCTGTGAGTCACGGGGACTCAGCAATCTCACACCCTCGCGATCAAGACTATTTAAGCTTATGGGTAAGGCAAAGGTATGAGGTGGAGCTGCAGCAAGCGACTAGCATATATGGTGGCTAACATACACAAATGAGAGCGAGAAGAGAAGGCAAAGCACGATCGAGAAACTATGATCAAGAAGTGATCCTAGAACAACCTACATCAAGCATAACTCCAACACCATGTTCACTTCCCGGACTCCGCCGGAAAGAGACCATCACGGTTACACACGCGGTTGGTGCATTTTAATTAAGGTCAACTTCAGGTTTTCTACAACCGGACATTAACAAATTCCCATCTGCCCATAACCGCGGGCACGGCTTTCGAAAGTTCAAATCCCTGCAGGGGTGTCCCAACTTAGCCCATAACAAGCTCTCACGGTCAACGAAGGATATTCCTTCTAGCGGGAAGACCCGATCAGACTCGGAATCCCGGTTACAAGACATTTCGACAAGGTAAAACTAAACCAGCAACACCGCCCGAATGTGCCGACAAATCCCGATAGGAGCTGCACATATCTCTTTCTCAGGGCACACTCAGATTGTCTTAGGTACGGGTAGGCCAACCCAGAGTTTCCCCTGGTGGCCACCGGCAGCTGACAGGTTGGACCAACACTCAGAGGAGCACTGGCCCGGGGGGGGGGGTTAAAATAAAGATGACCCTTGAGTCTGCAGAACCCAAGGGAAAGAAAAGGCTAGGTGGCGAATGGTAAAACCAATGTTGGGCATTGCTGGAGGAGTTTTACTCAAGGCGAACTGTCAAGGGGTTCCCATTATAACCCAACCGCGTAAGGAACGCAAAATCCGGGAACATAACACCGATATGATGGAAACTAGGGCGGCAAGAGTGGAACAAAACACCAGGCATAAGGCCGAGCCTCCCACCCTTTACCAAGTATATAGATGCATTAATTAAATAAGAGATATTGTGATATCCCAACAAGTAAACATGTTCCAACAAGGAACAGCATCTCCATGTTCCAACAAGGAATAAACTTCAATCTTCACCTGCAACTAACAACGCTATAAGAGGGGCTAAGCAAAGCGGTAACATAGCCAAACAATGGTTTGCAAGGACAAGGTGGGTTAGAGGCTTGGTTCAACAATATGAGAGGCATGATAAGCAAGTGGTAGGTATCGCAGCATAGGCATAGCAAAAGAGCGAGCAACTAGCAAGCAAAGATAGAAGTGATTTCGAGGGTATGATCATCTTGCCTGAAAACCCGCGAGGAAGAAGAACGAGTCCATGAAGAGACAAACGGACGTAGACGAACGGGTCCTCACAAACGTGACGTTATCGAATCCAACCCAAAGAGGCAAACACCGGAAAGAAGCACACAACATAGTAAACAACCAACACATGAACATGGCATGATGCACAACCAAGTTTGATGCATGTCCGGTTTAATGATTCATGGCATGGCAAAGTGCACAAGCAAAACTACAAGTTAAGTGGAGCTCAATATGCAACGAGTTGCATAGTGACGAAACACCACAACAAGTTATTTAGTTCGATCTCGTTTATGTACCCAACAATATTAAATGTTGATTAACATGGCAAGAGGTGAAGCAAATGAAAACTACCTATCTAGGCAAGTTTAAATGAGGCCGGAACAACAAACAACAAATTTCGGTAAATCCCCATATGCATATTTTAGATTTGGTGCTGTTCTGCCCTAAACCATATTTTAGAGTTGTTAAACATGCAAAGTAAGGCCACCATGATAAACTAGGCAAAATTCTACCCCATTTACATATAAAGATTATTTAATTCGGAGTTACAGTTATTTAGTTATGAATTAAAGCATTTTAACATGGCATAGGAGCAAATTTAAACAAACAACATTTTAGATATTTTAAACATGGATGAGAACGACAAATTATTAAACTAGATGAAAAAATAAACAAGTTTCATATACAACATGTTTCATTTGGATGCAAGGATATTTAGGTATGAGCAATGCAATTTTAATGGCATTTCTGAAAATATGCATGCACTGGATATATGACAGAATCACAGAATGGAAAAAAAACGTCTACGGGCCGAATGCAACTCTACAAGTATTTAACATGGCATAGGAGCAAATTTAAACAAACAACATTTTAGATATTTTAAACATGGATGAGAACGACAAATTATTAAACTAGATGAAAAACTAAACAAGTTTCATATACAACATGTTTCATTTGGATGCAAGGATATTTAGGTATGAGCAATGCAATTTTAATGGCATTTCTGAAAATATGCATGCACTGGATATATGACAGAATCACAGAATGGAAAAAAAAGTCTACGGGCCGAATGCAACTCTACAAGTAGAGAAAAAGGGACCCCCCTGGGATTCGAACCCCAGACCTGCTGGATCGATGCACACTCTGAAGACCACTGGGATACCAGTTTATTGCTGATAAGAGAGCGGCTAGGCGCAACATGAAGAAGGATAAGGGCGTGATCTGAGTGAGCCAAAATTGGTGCAAAAAGTTGATGAAAAAGAACCAGGGGCGCCTGGGATTTGATCCTGAGACCCCTCCGTTACATGCATGCGCTGTTAACCAGATGGGCTATGATAGAACTCTGCTAACGAATGCCTTACGCTCAACATGAACTATGCTCTGGCTTTGATCTGAACGTGGCTGGACGCCAACGAGCAGCGAAACTTGCTGATGCAGCAAGGGTGAGTGTGCATGTGGAATAACTGAAACAACAACAACAAAAATGAAAAGGGAGGGAGAGCTGGGTTTGAACCCAGGACCTAACGGATGGATGCAGCGTGGAGCGAACCACTGCACTGCCATGGCTTCTGTTGATAGGAAAGGGCGCAGCCTTCTAAGAGATAACCCAGGGTCGAGCTTCTCTGTTTAGACAGAGAAGATGACGGCTGCGACGATGGTGCCGGCGAGGGCAGCCGTGGCGATGGCGGGGGTTGAGAGGCCGCAACGGGCGTGCAGAATAGGCTAAGGAGGTGCGCGTGCGTGCGGAGGGCTGCGGGAGGAGTCTAGAGCATGAGCCTCGAGAAGAAGCTCGTCTCAGGCCACGGCGAATCGCGGCGATGCAGCGGCGAAGCAGGGTGCGGCGAGGCGAAACAGAGGGGCGGCAGCTGAGTGCGTGTGAGGATGCATGCAAGGTGAAGCGAGCAGGGCCTAGAACACGAGCTTGGACTCGCTGCCATGGTCGTCCATGGCGGACATGGCCTCTGACGCGACGGGATCGGCGACCACAACGATAGAGTCGAACCGGAGAGGGGCTGGGAGGAATGGCTGCTCACCTAGGTCCCGTAGGACAAGATGAGGATGCCGGAGATGTGGTGCAGCCAGGGCGAGGACGCGGTTAATGGCGGCTTCGGGTCCGTGACGAAGAGGAAGACGAAGGCGACGGTGACGTAGTGGAGGCGACCTAGGGCAGGGAAGACGTCCGAACGGAAGTAGTCGAAGTCGAGGAAGAAGATGGACATGCCGGAGATGACCGTGGTGGCCTCCGTCCACGCAGGCAAAGGCGAAGCTCTCGGTGGTGCCCTCTGTTATCTGACTCTTGAGGAAGAAGGAAAAACAGGGGAAGGGAAAGGGTGGCGGCGGCGAGAGGGAAACCCTAGGGGGCGCAGGTTGCTGGATTTATAGGAGGGGGCTAGACGGCGCGACCTCGGCGTCCGTGAAGGAGCTCACGGCGCGACTGCGAGCTCTGTATCTAAGGTAGAGACGGCGAGCAGAACGGGACAGGTGGCCGTGAACAGGTTTTGGGCCAGCTGGAAGAGGCCCAGGTGGGCTGCGGTGGCTACAGGGAGGCCTTCTCCCTTTTCTTAAAATCTGTAGATTCAAATTCCCAGATGGAGAAAAGAAAAAGGCAAGGTGTTACAGGAAGAAAGAGAAGTAAGTAAAAATATACTTAAGCTCCTGGATTTATGCACAAATAAAGAAAAGTGGTGTGGAGATTTTACAGACTATAAATTTAAACATGTTCGAATTTAATTCAAACTTGCATGAATTTATAACCTAACCAAACCGAATCCAAATGGGCTGAAATCTTATAGGATGACCCTACATAATATGTATGATTTGTAGGCACAAGATGAGCATTTATGGAGGAATTAAGAAAACCAAACATAATGAATTAAGTTCAATATGTTGAATTTCGAAAACCCTATCAAATGAGTTCTGGTTGGGATGAAATTTGAGAGGGTGGCTGGACATATATAAAAATGAAATATGACCAAGGTTTGGGTAAGGGTTGAGAAGTGAAAATGCCAATCAAATAGAGGAAGAATAGGGAAAGAAGGACGTAGCACTTTGGGAATTTGGAAACTTGGGTGAAACCAAGTTGAAGTTGAGCAATGAGTAAAATACGAAGGATCAAAGAGAAGAAGGAGTTGCAATGCACATGATGCTCGTGGCAACAACATGAATGGCCAAATGCAATATGACAAGAGATAGGCATGGCAATGCAATACAAACAATGATGAACATGATGCAAGAAGAAAATATGAGAATGGCACTCATCATGATCATGGTATAAGCATATAGGAATGAAATATGCAAAACAATTATGATAATGCAACAAACACAAAACAACACACGGCAACAACTAAAATAAAAGGAAGGCAACTCGAGCATCGGATCCGGGGCGTTACAGGAGCCTTGGTGCTGATCATGTTTTGCTCGTGGAAGAGGCTTAGTCAATGGGTCTGCAATATTCAGATCCGTATGTATCTTGCAAATTTCTATGTCTCCCACCTGGACTAGATCCCGGATGAAATTGAAGCGTCTCTTGATGTGCTTGGTTCTCTTATGAAATTTGGATTCCTTCGCCAAGGCCATTGCACCAGTATTATCACAAAAGATTTTCATTGGACCCGATGCACTAGGTATGACACCTAGATTGGATATGAACTCCTTCATTCAGACTCCTTCATTTGCTGCTTCCGAAGCAGCTATGTACTCCGCTTCACACGTAGATCCCGCCACGACACTTTGTTTAGAACTGCACCAACTGATTGCTCTACCGTTCAATGTAAACACGTATCTAGTTTGCGATTTAGAATCGTCCAGATCAGTCTCAAAGCTTGCATCGACGTAACCATTTACGACTAGCTCTTTGTCACCTCCATAAACGAGAAGCATATCCTTAGTCCTTTTCAGGTATTTTAGGATGTTCTTGACCGCTGTCCAGTGATCCACTCCTGGATTACTTTGGTACCTCCCTGCTAGACTTATAGCAAGGCACACATCAGGTCTGGTACACAGCATTGCATACATGATAGAGCCTATGGCTGAAGCATAGGGAACATCTTTCATTTTCTCTCTATCTTCTGCAGTGGTCGAGCATTGAGTCTTACTCAACTTCACACCTTATAACACAGGCAAGAACCCTTTCTTTGCTTGATCCATTTTGAACTTCTTCAAAACTTTGTCAAGGTATGTGCTTTGTGAAAGTCCAATTAAGTGTCTTGATCTATCTCTATAGATCTTGATGCCCAATATATAAGCAGCTTCACCGAGGTCTTTTATTGAAAAACTTTTATTCAAGTATCCCTTTATGCTATCCAGAGATTCTATATCATTTTCAATTAACAATATGTCATCCACATATAATATCAGAAATGCTACAGAGCTCCCACTCACTTTCTTGTAAATACAGGCTTCTCCAAAAGTCTGTACAAAACCAAATGCTTTGATAACACTATCAAAGCGTTTATTCCAACTCTGAGAGGCTTGCACCAGTCCATAAATGGATCGCTGGAGCTTGCACACTTTGTTAGCTCCCTTTGGATCGACAAAACCTTCCGGTTGGATCATATACAACTCTTCTTCTAGAAATCCATTCAGGAATGCATTTTTGACATCCCTTTGCCAAATTTCATAATCATAAAATGCGACAATTGCTAACATGATTCGGACAGACTTAAGCATCGCTACAGGTGAGAAAGTCTCATCGTAGTCAATCCCTTGAACTTGTTGAAAACCTTTTGCAACAAGTCGAGCTTTATAGACAGTAACATTACCGTCAGCGTCAGTCTTCTTCTTGAAGATCCATTTATTCTCAATGGCTTGCCGATCATCGGGCAAGTCAACCAAAGTCCACACTTTGTTCTCATACATGGATCCCATCTCAGATTTCATGGCCTCAAGCCATTTTGCGGAATCTGGGCTCACCATTGCTTCTTCATAGTTCGTAGGTTCGTCGTGGTCTAGTAACATAACCTCCAGAACAGGATTACCGTACCGCTCTGGTGCGGATCTTACTCTGGTTGACCTACGAGGTTTAGTAACAACTTGATCTGAAGTTTCATGATCATCATCATTAACTTCCTCACTAATTGGTGTATGCATCACAGGAACCGGTTTCTGTGATGAACTACTTTCCAATAAGGGAGCAGGTATAGTTACCTCATCAATTTCTACTTTCCTCCCACTCACTTCTTTCGAGAGAAACTCCTTCTCTAGAAAGGATCCATTCTTAGCAACGAATGTCTTGCCTTCGGATCTGTGATAGAAGGTGTACCCAACAGTCTCCTTTGGGTATCCTATGAAGACACATTTCTCCGATTTGGGTTCGAGCTTATCAGGTTGAAGCTTTTTCATATAAGCATCACCGCCCCAAACTTTAAGAAACGACAACTTTGGTTTCTTGCCAAACCACAGTTCATAAGGCGTTGTCTCAACGGATTTCGATGGTGCCCTATTTAACGTGAATGCAGTCGTCTCTAAAGAATAACCCCAAAACGATAGCGGTAAATAAGTAAGAGACATCATAGATCGCACCATATCTAGTAAAGTACGATTACAACGTTTGGACACACCATTACGCTGTGGTGTTCCGGGTGGCGTGAGTTGCAAAACTATTCCGCATTGTTTCAAATGTAGACCAAACTCATAACTCAAATATTCTCCTCCACGATCAGATCGTAGAAACTTTATTTTCTTGTTATGATGATTTTCAACTTCACTCTGAAATTCTTTGAACTTTTCAAATGTTCCAGACTTATGTTTCATTAAGTAGATATACCCATATTTGCTCAAATCATCTGTGAAGATGAGAAAATAACGATATCCGCCGCGAGCCTCAACATTCATCGGACCACATACATCTGTATGTATGATTTCTAACAAATTTGTTGCTCTATTCATAGTACCGGAGAACCACGTCTTAGTCATCTTGCCCATGAGGCACGGTTCGCAAGTACCAAGTGATTCATAATCAAGTGGTTCCAAAAGTCCATAAGTATGGAGTTTCTTCACGCGCTTTACATCGATATGACCTAAACGGCAGTGCCACAAATAAGTTGCACTATCATTATCAACTCTGCATCTTTTGGCTTCAACATTATGAATATGTGTATCACTACTATCGAGATTCATCAAAAATAGACCACTCTTCAAGGGTGCATGACCATAAAAGATATTACTCATATAAATAGAACAACCATTATTCTCTGATTTAAATGAGTAACCGTCTCGCATCAAACAAGATCCAGATATAATGTTCATGCTCAACGCTGGCACCAAATAACACTTATTTAGGTCTAATACTAATCCCGAAGGTAGATGTAGAGGTAGCGTGCCGACGGCGATCACATCGACGTTGGAACCGTTTCCCACGTGCATCGTCACCTCGTCCTTGGCCAGTGTTCGCTTAATCCGTAGTCCCTGTTTCGAGTTGCAAATATTAGCAACAGAACCAGTATCAGATACCCAGGTGCTACTGCGAGCTCTGGTAAGGTACACATTAATAACATGTATATCACATATACCTTTGTTCACCTTGCCATCCTTCTTATCCGCCAAATACTTGGGGCAGTTCCGCTTCCAGTGACCAGTCTGCTTGCAGTAGAAGCACTCAGTCTCAGGCTTAGGTCCAGACTTGGGTTTTTTCTCTTGAGCAGCAACTTGCTTGCTGTTCTTCTTGAAGTTCCCCTTCTTCTTCCTTTTGCCCTTTTTCTTGAAACTGGTGGTCTTATTGAGCATCAACACTTGATGCTCTTTCTTGGTTTCTACCTCCACATCATTTAGCATTGCGAAGAGCTCGGGAATCGTCTTATCCATCCCTTGCATGTTATAGTTCATCACGAAGCTCTTGTAGCTTGGTGGCAGTGATTGAAGAATTCTGTCAATGACTCTATCATCCGGAAGATTAACTCCCAGTTGAATCAAGTGATTGCAGTACCCAGACATCTTGAGTATATGCTCACTGACATAACTATTCTCCTCCATCTTGCAGCTGTAGAACTTATTGGAGACTTCATATCTCTCAATCCGAGCATTCTTTTGAAATATTAACTTCAATTCCTGGAACATCTCATATGCTCCATGACGTTCAAAACGTCGTTGAAGTCCTGGTTCTAAGTCGTAAAGCATGGCACACTAAATTATCGAGTAGTCATCAACACGTGACTGCCAGGCATTCACAATGTTTGCAGTTGCTGGTGTAGATGGTACACCTAGCGGTGCTTCCAGGACATAACTTTTTGTGCAGCAATGAGGATAATCCTGAAGTTGCGGACCCAGTCCGTGTAATTGCTACCATCATCTTTCAACTTTTCTTTCTCAAGGAACACATTAAAATTCAACGGAACAAAAGCACGGGCCATCTATCTACAATCAACATAGACAAGCAAGATACTATCAGGTACTAAGTTCATGATAAATTTAAGTTCAATTAATCATATTACTTAAGAACTCCCACTTAGATAGACATCCCTCTAATCCTCTAAGTGATCAGGTGATCCAAATCAACTAAACCATAACTGATCATCACGTCAAATGGAGTAGTTTTCAATGGTGAACATCACTATGTTGATCATATCTACTATATGATTCACGCTCGACCTTTCGGTCTCAGTGTTCCGAGGCCATATCTACATATGCTAGGCTCGTCAAGTTTAACCTGAGTATTCTGCGTGTGCAAAACTGGCTTGCACCCATTGTAGATGGACGTAGAGCTTATCACACCTAATCATCACGTGGTGTCTGGGCATGACGAACTTTGGCAACGGTGCATACTCAGGGAGAACACTTTTATCTTGAAATTTAGTGAGAGATCATCTTATAACGCTACCGTCAATCAAAGCAAGATAAGATGCATAAAAGATAAACATCACATGCAATCAATATAAGTGATATGATATGGCCATCATCATCTTGTGCTTGTGATCTCCATCTCCGAAGCACCGTCATGATCACCATCGTCACCAGCGCGACACCTTGATCTCCATCGTAGCATCGTTGTCGTCTCGCCAATCTTTTGCTTCTACTACTATTGCTACCGCTTAGTGATAAAGTAAAGCATTACAGGGCGATTGCATTGCATACAATAAAGCGACAACCATATGGCTCCTGCCAGTTGCCGATAACTTGGTTACAAAACATGATCATCTCATATAATAAAATTTAACATCATGTCTTGACCATATCACATCACAACATGCCCTGCAAAAACAAGTTAGACGCCTCTACTTTGTTGTTGCAAGTTTTACGTGGCTGCTACTAGGCTTAGCAAGAACCGTTCTTACCTACACATCAAAACCACAATGATAGTTTGTCAAGTTGGTGCTGTTTTAACCTTCGCAAGGACCGGGCGTAGCCACACTCGGTTCAACTAAAGTTGGAGAAACTGACACCCGCCAGCCACCTGTGTGCAAAGCACGTCGGTAGAACCAGTCTCGCGTAAGCGTACGCGTAATGTCGGTCCGTCCGCTTCATCCAACAATACCGCCGAACCAAAGTATGACATGCTGGTAAGTAGTGTGACTTATATCGCCCACAACTCACTTGTGTTCTACTCGTGCATATGACATCTACGCATAAAACCTGCCTCGGATGCCACTGTTGGGGAACGTAGTAATTTGAAAATTTTCCTACGCACACGCAAGATCATGGTGATGCATAGCAACGAGAGGGGAGAGTATTGCCCACGTACCCTCGTAGACCGAAAGCAGAAGCGTTAGCACAACGCGGTTGATGTAGTCATACGTCTTCACGATTCGACCGATCAAGTACCGAACGTGCGTCAGCTCCGAGTTCAGCACACGTTCAGCCCGATGACGTTCCTCGAACTCCGATCCAGCCGAGTGTTGAGGGAGAGTTTCGTCAGTACGACGGCGTGGTGACGATGATGATGTTCTACCGACGCAGGGCTTCGCCTAAGCACCGCTACAGTATTATCGAGCTGGACTATGGTGGACGGGGGCACCGCACACGGCTAAAAGATCAAACGATCAATTGTTGTGTCTCTAGGGTGCCCCCTGCCCCAATATATAAAGGAGTAAGGGGGAGGTGCGGCCGGCCAGGAGGGGCGCGCCAGGAGGAGGCCTACTCCTACCGGGAGTAGGACTCCCTCCCTTTTCCTTGTTGGATTAGGAGAAGAGGGGAAAGAGGTGGAGGAGAAGAAGGAAAGGGGGAGGGGGCGCCGCCCCTCTCCTTGTCCTATTCAGACTAGGGGGGAGGGGCGCGCGACCCTTGCCCTGGCCGCCTCTCCTCTTCTCCACTAAGGCACACTATGGCCCATTAACCCCCGGGGGGTTCCGGTAACCCCTCCGGTACTCCCGTAAAATCCCGATTTCACCCGGAACACTTCCGATATCCAAATATAGGCTTCCAATATATCAATATTCATGTCTTGACCATTTCGAGACTCCTTGTCATGTCCGTGATCATATCCGGGACTCCAAACAACCTTCGGTACATCAAAACATATAAACTCATAATATAACTTTCATCAAAACGTTAAGCGTGCAGACCCTACGGGTTTGAGAACTATGTAGACATGACCGAGACACGTCTCCGGTCAATATCCAATAGCGGAACCTGGATGCTCATATTGGCTCCCACATATTCTACGGAGATCTTTATCGGTCAGACCGCATAACAACTTACGTTGTTCCCTTTGTCATCGGTATGTTACTTGCCCGAGATTCGATCGTCGGTATCTCAATACCTAGTTCAATCTCGTTACCGGCAAGTCTCTTTACTCGTTCTGTAATACATTATCCCGCAAATAACTCATTAGTTGCAATGCTTGCAAGGCTTAAGTGATGTGTATTACCGAGAGGGCCCAGAGATACCTCTTCGACAATCGGAGTGACAAATCGTAATCTCAAAATACGCCAACCCAACAAGTACCTTCGGAGACACATGTAGAGCACCTTTATAATCACCTAGTTACGTTGTGACGTTTGGTAGCACACAAAGTGTTCCTCCGGTAAATGTGAGTTGCATAATCTCATAGCCATAGGAACATCTATAAGTCATGAAGAAAGCAATAGCAACATACTAAACGATCGAGTGCTAAGCTAATGGAATGGGTCAAGTCAATCACAACATTCTCCTAATGATGTGATCCCATTAATCAAATGAAAACTCATGTCAATGGCTAGGAAACATAACCATCTTTGATTAACGAGCTAGTCAAGTAGAGGCGTACTAGTGACACTCTGTTTGTCTATGTATTCACACATGTATTACGTTTCCGGTTAATACAATTCTAGCATGAATAATAAACATTTATCATGAGAATAAGGAAATAAATAATAACTTTATTATTGCCTCTAGGGCATATTTCCTTCAATTTACCCCTCCGGGAGGGAAGTTCTCTCGGCGGAATCGCTCCGCCGGAGGGCAAAAGTGCTCCTGCCTAAGTTCTGCCTTGAGGCGGCGACGCTTTGTCCCGAAAGTCCTCCTCTTATTTATTTTTCTAGGTCAAAACCACTTATATACCAGAAGATGTGCACTGAAGGTGGGCCGAGGAGGCCACAACCCACCAGGGTGCGCCTGGGGGGCATGGCATGCCCAGGTGGGTTGTGCCCACCTGGTGGCCCCCCTCTGGTGTTTATTGGCTCCAGTATTTCTCAAATAATCCATAAACAGTCCCCGTGAAGTTTCATCTCATTTGGAGTTGTGCAGAATAGGTGGCCTGATGTAGCTTTTCCAGGTCCAGATTTCCAGCTGCCGGAATTCTCCCTCTTGGTGTGTTCCTTGCAAAGAGAAAAGGCATTAGAATTACTCCAAAAAGCATTATTATGGACAAAAACATTATAAATAACATTACGAAAACATGATGCAAAATGGACGTATCAACTCCCCCAAGCTTAGACCTCGCTTGTCCTCAAGCGAAAACCAAAATCGAAAAACATGTCCACATGCTTTGAGAGAGAGGTGTCGATAAAAACAAAATACAGACATAGAAGCATCATGTTGATTATTATAACAACAACAAAATTAAACATAGGACTTTTAGCATATACTTCTCATGAATAAGTAATAGTTCATCACATAATCGAAGTATAAAGCAAAAACTCTATTAGAAACCAACAAACTATGTTCTCAGTCAACTTTGCAACTACAATTCATCATCTTTTCAGGAAGAGTCCCATGTCGGAGCCTTTAGGCAAGTCCACATAATCAACCATCATATAGTCTTCTATGATTGCTAACACTCACCTTGTACCCATGAACAAAATGTTTCAACTAGACACATAGAAAGATAGGGGCTTATAGTTTTGCCTCCCAACATACTCACCTCAAGGGTGATGTCAACAATAATAACTCATGCTATCTATATTCAACAGGACATATGTGACTAGATCTTTTCTCACCATATGATGCTTGCCAAAAGAGAAAAATAAAAGGAATAGAGGGAAAAACTTTGACTCTTTGCATAAAAGTAAAAGATAGGCCCTTCGCAGAGGGAAGCAGAGGTTGCCATGTGCTTATTTGTTTGTATTCTCAATCCCTTAGTGCAAGAGAACGTCAGGTTGTATTGCCCCTTAAGATGACAACCTTTATTATACAGTCTGTCGCTTTTATTCTTTGTCATCCAAGTTTGTACAACGCTCAATTTTCTCTTCCCCTAAATGATCACACACTTTTAGAAGCAATTTTTATTACCTTTTTGCACTGATGAAAACTTACTTGAGGGATCTTTCTCAATCCCTAGGTAGTTATGGTGGACACTTGAAAAAGATTTGGGTTTAAGGGTTTTTGGATGCACAAGTAGTATCTCTACTTATTACATAATTTTTGGCTAGCAAAGATAGGGGCAAGCATCACATGTTAAAGGATCTATGACAATATGACTTCTATGTGAATATAAACAAACATAAACCATTAAGTTGTCTTCCTTGTCCAACGTCAACAATTTTGGCATATAATATTTTGATGAGGGCTCACAATCACAAGAGATTTCTAGGATAGTATATCTATATGTGAATCTTCTCTTCTCTTATTAATTCTTTCATGAGTTGCATCATTGACTAATGCTATGTTTGTCAATCTCTAATAAAAGTTTCTACTTATACTTTTCCTTATGTGGTGCTATCACCTACCATAGGATTAGTATATAATCTTTTTTCATTATTTATTTCCTTTCTTCATTTATTTTCTTTCTCTTTTCTTTCTTTATTATTTCTTTTCTTTATTTGCAACATGAAAGTAAAGAAAGCAAAAACTCAATCTAACTTTATTATATAACTTGCACATGATTACAAGGGTAGATCACTAAGAAAACTCTCAAAGAAAAAGGATCGAACTAAACTTTTATTCATCTAAAGCAAAAGGATTGAACTAAAATAAGTAAAAGCAAAAAGGTGGTGGGATGATACGATACCGGGGCACCTCCCCCAAGCTTGGCAGAAGCCAAGGGGAGTGCCCATACCCAATACTTGATTCTCCTTTGGTGGTGAAGAAGATGATGGTGGTGATGAAGCGATCCTATCTTTAAGGATTAGAAGGTTCTCCAATCGACGGATGACGCTCCTGAGGTGGGTGATGTGCTCTTGATGCAAAATATTCTCGCGAGTGAGATACTTATTTAGTATGCAAACTATTTCAATGATGAGAAAGGCTCCAATCTCAGCAGGAGTAAGATGATTAAGGTAAGGTTTAAGGATATCTTCCTCCTCCTTGTCAGCTGGTAGTGCTTGTTAGAAGACCAGAGGCTGGTCTACGATGACCTCCTTGCTCTCATCTCCTCTGTTGGCTCCCGCGGGCTCTTCTCTCTTCAGCTCGATCTTCATCAACCAAGCATCCTCTTCCACGTGTGATACGTCTCCAACGTATCTATAATTTTTGATTGTTCCATGCTATTATATTATATTTTTTGGATGTTTAATGGGCTTTAATATACCTTTTTATATTATTTTTGGGACTAACCTACTAACCAAAGGCCCAATGCAAATTGCTGTTTTTTTGCCTATTTTAGTGTTTCGCAGAAAAGGAATATCAAACGAAATCCAAACGGAATGAAACCTTCGGGAGAGTTCTTTTTGGAACAAACGTGATCCAGGAGACTTGGAGTGGACGTCAAGAAAGAAGCAAGGAGGCCACGAGGAAGGAGGGTGCTCCCAGGGGGCCAGGAACGCCCTCACCCTCGTGGGCCCCTCACAGCTCCACCGACCTACTTCTTCCTCCTATATATATATATATACCCTGAAAACATCCAGGAGCACCATGAAACCCTATTTCCACAGCCGCAACCTTCTGTACCCGTGAGATCCCATCTTGGGGCCTTTTCCAGCGCTCTGCCGGAGGGGGAATCGATCACGGAGGGCTTCTACATCAACACCATAGCCTCTCCCATGATGTGTGAGTATTTTACCACAGACCTTCGAGTCCATAGTTATTAGCTAGATGGCTTCTTCTCTCTCTTTGGATCTCAATACAAAGTTCTCCTTGATTCTCTTGGAGATCTATTCAATGTAATTATTTTGCAGTGTGTTTGTCGAGATCCGATGAATTGTGAGTTTATGATCAAGATTATCTATGAACAAAATTTGATTCTTATCTGAAATCTTTTATGCATGATTTAATATCTTTGCAAGTCTCTTCGAATTATCAGTTTGGTTTGACCTACTAGATTGATCTTTCTTGCAATGGGAGAAATGCTTAGCTTTGGGTTCAATCTTGTGGTGTCCTTTCCTAGTGACAGCAGGGGCAGCAAGGCACATATTGTATTGTTGCCGTCAAGGATAAAAAGACGGGGTTTATATCATATTGCTTGAGTTTATCCCTCTACATCATGTCATCTTGCCTAATGCGTTACTCTGTTCTTATGAACTTAATACTCTATATGCATGCTGGATAGCGGTCGATGTGTGGAGTAATAGTAGTAGATGCAGAATCGTTTCGGTCTACTTGTCATAGACGTGATGCCTATATACATGATCATGCCTAGATATTCTCATAACTATGCGCTTTTCTATCAATTGCTCGACAGTAATTTGTTCACCCACCATAGAATTTGCTATCTTGAGAGAAGCCACTAGTGAAACCTATGCCCCTCGGGTCTATTCTCCATTATATTATTTTCCTATCCACTTGCTATTTCTATCATCGTTTATTTTCCAATCTATACAACAAAAATACAAAAAATATTTATCTTATTATTTCTATCAGATCTCACTTTTGTAAGTGACCGTGAAGGGATTGACAACCCCTTTATCGCGTTGGTTGCGAGGTTCTGGTTTGTTTGTGCAGGTATGTGGGACTTGCGTGTAATCTCCTACTGGATTGATACCTTGGTTCTCAAAAACTGAGGGAAATACTTACGCTACTTTGCTGCATCACCCTTTCCTCTTTAAGGGAAAACTAAACACATGCTCAAGAGGTAGCAAGAAGGATTTCTAGCACCGTTGCCGGGGAGATCTACGCACAAGTCAAGACATACCAAGTACCTATCACAAACTCTTATCTCTCGCATTACATTATTTGCCATTTGCCTCTCATTTTCCTCTCCCCCACTTCACCCTTGTCGTTTTATTCGCCCTCTTTTCCGTTCGCCCTTTTTCCATCCGTATCTTTTCATTTGCTTGTTGTTTGCTTGTGTGTTAGATTGGTTGTCACGATTTCTCTTCCAAAAGTATTGATATTCACCATAGAAGGTTGGAAGAAATCGAAAACAACATTGGAAGTTTTATGTCCTTGCAATTTGAGCATAGTAATTTCTTCAGAAATGAGCTTAAAGAGCAAAAAGGTTTTATGGAATACATGAATAAAGAGCTCTATGATATGTCTAAGGAATTTTATGGTTTGAAATCTCAGTTTGCTCATCTTGAAAAATTAATAGCCCAAATTTCGGATAAGCAGGCCACCTTAGTTAATAAGATGGCCGCCAAACCGGAAGAGTTAGATGATAATAAGGATGAAGATCTAAAAGTGATTGATGTATCTCCTATTAAATCTTTATTTTGCAATATGAATCTTGATAATGATGGGACTGGAGATGAGTCAACTTTATTTAAAAGGCGTCCCAATGATTCGTAGTTTTTAGATCTTGATGCAAAAATTGGTAAAAGTGGGATTGAAGAGGTCAAAACTTTACATAGCAAAGAACGCACTATTTTGGATTTCAAGGAATTTAATTATGGTAATTGCTCTTTGATAGATTGTATTTCCTTGTTGCAATCTGTGCTAAATTCTCCTCATGCTTATGATCAAAATAAAGCCTTTACCAAGCATATCATTGATGCTTTAATGCAATCCTATGAAGAAAAGCTTGAATTAGAAGTTTCTATCCCTAGAAAACTTTATGATGAGTGGGAACCTACTATTAAAATTAAAATTAAAGATCATGAATTCTATGCCTTATGTGATTTGGGTGCTAGCGTTTCCACGATTCCAAAAACTTTGTGTGATATGTTAGGTTTCCGTGAATTTGATGATTGTTCTTTAAATTTGCATCTTGCGGATTCCACCATTAAGAAACCTATGGGAAGGATTAATGATAGTCTTATTGTTGCAAGTAGGAATTATGTGCCCGTAAATTTCATTGTTCTTGATATAGATTGCAATCCTACATGTCCTATTATTCTAGGTAGACCTTTCCTTAGAACGATTGGTGCAATTATTGATATGAAAGAAGGAAATATTAGATTCCAATTTCCGTTAAGGAAAGGCATGGAACACTTTCCTAGGAAGAAAATTAAATTACCTTATGAATCTATTATGAGAGTCACTTATGGATTGCATACCAAAGATGACAATACATAGATCTATTCTTGTTTTTATGCCTAGCTAGGGGCGTTAAATGATAGCGCTTGTTGGGAGGCAACCCAATTTTATTTTTGTTTCTTGATTTTTGTTCCTGTTTAGTAATAAATAATTCATATAGCTTCTGTTTAGATGTGGGTTTATGTTTTTAATTAGTGTTTATTCCAAGTAGAACCTTTGGAAAGACTTGGGGGAAGTCTTTGCGATCTTGCTGTAAAAAATAGAAAATTTAGCGCTCACGAGATTTGCTGCTATTTTTTTACTAGAGAGTGAGATTGATTCTTTTTAAAGATGATTAATAGACGAATTCCTCATGTCCACCAATTTATTTCAGAATTTTGGGGGTTACAGAAGTATTCGAAACCTGTAGATTACTACAGACTGTTCTGTTTTTGACAGATTCTGTTTTTCGTGTGTTGTTTGCTTATTTTGATGAATCTATGGCTAGTATCGGGGGGTATGAACCATAGAGAATTTGGAATACATTAGGTTTAACACCAATATAAATAAAGAATGAGTTCATTACAGTACCTTGAAGTGGTGGTTTGTTTTCTTATACTAACGGAGCTCATGAGATTTTCTGTTGAGTTTTGTGTTGTGAAGTTTTCAAGTTTTGGGTAAAGATTTGATGGATTTTGGAATAAGGAGTGTAAAGAGCCTAAGCTTGGGGAATCCCAAGGCACCCCAAGGTAAAATTCAAGGACAATCAAAAGCCTAATCTTGGGGATGCCCCGGAAGGCATCCCCTCTTTTGTCTTCGTCCATCGGTAACTTTACTTGAGGCTATATTTTTATTCACCACATGATATGTGTTTTGCTTGGAGCGTCTTGCATGATTTGAGTCTTTGCTTTTTTTTAACCTCGATCATCCTTGTTGTACACACCTTTTGTAGAGACACACATGAATCGGAATTTATTAGAATACTATGTGCTTCACTTATATATTTTGAGCTAGATAATTTTGCTCTAGTGCTTCACTTATATCTTTAAGAGCGCGGTGGTGGTTTTATTTTATAGAAATTATTGATCTCCCATGCTTCACTTATATTATTTTGAGAGTCTTTTAGAACAGAATAGTAATTTTCTTTGGCTATAAAATTAGTCCTAATATGATAGGCATCCAAGATGGGTATAATAAAAACTTTCATAATAAGTGCACTGAATACTATGAGAAGTTTGATACTTGATGATTGTTTTGAGATATGAGGATGGTGATATTAGAGTCATGCTAGTTGAGTAGTTGTGAATTTGAGAAATACTTGTTCTAAAGTTTGTGATTCCCGTAGCATGCACGTATGGTGAACCGTTATGTGATGAAGTCGGAGCATGATTTATTTATTGATTGTCTTCCTTATGAGTGGCGGTCGGGGACGAGCGATGGTCTTTTCCTACCAATCTATCCCCCTAGGAGCATGCGCATAGTACTTTGTTTCGATAATTAATAGATTTTTGCAATAAATATGTGAGTTCTTTATGACTAATGTTGATTCCATGGATTATACGCACTCTCACCCTTCCACCATTGCTAGCCTCTATAGTACCGCGCAACTTTCGCCGGTACCATACACCCACCATATACCTTCCTCAAAAAAGCCACCATACCTACCTATTATGGCATTTCCATAGCCATTCCGGGATATATTGCAATGCAACTTACCACCGTTCTGTTTGTTATGACACGCTTCATCATTGTCATATTGATTTGCATGATCATGTAGTTGACATCGTATTTGTGGCAAAGCCACCTTTATAATTCTTTCATACATGTCACTCTTGATTCATTGCATATCCCGGTACACCGCCGGAGGCATTCACATAGAGTCATATTTTGTTCTAAGTATCGAGTTGTAATTTTTGAGTTGTAAGTAAATAAAAGTGTGATGATTATTTATACGTCCATTTTGCATCATGCTTTTATATTGATATTTATTGCATTATGGGCTGTTATTACACATTATGTCACAATACTTATGCCTATTCTCTCTTATTTTACAAGGTTTCCATAAAGAGGGGGAATGCCGACAGCTGGGATTCTGGGCTGGAAAAGGAGCAAATATTAGAGACCTATTCTGCACAGCTCCAAAAGTCCTGAAACTTCACGGAAGTCAATTTAAGAATATATAATAAATATTGAGCGCAAGAAGTTCACTAAGGGGGGCACACCCTGCCCACAAGGGTGGGGGGCGCGCCCCCGTACCTCATGGGCCCCCTGGTGGCCCTCTGATGACTATCTTCTGCCATATGAAGTCTTTCGATGGGAAAAAATGATAAGCCATCTTCTCGGACGAAACTCCCCCGCCACGAGGCGGAACCTTGGCGGAACCAATCTAGGGCTCTGGCGGAGCTGTTCTGCCGGAGAAACTTCCCTTCGGGACGGGGAAATCATCGCCATTGTCATCACCAACGCTCCTCTCACCGGGAAAGGGCAATCTCCATCAACATCTTCACCAGCACCATCTCCTCTCAAAACCCTAGTTCATCTCTTGTATCCAATTCTTGTCTCCAAGTCCGGGATTGGTACCTGTGGGTTGCTAGTAGTGTTAATTACTCCTTGTAGTTGATGCTAGTTGGTTTATTTGGTGGAAGATCATATGTTCAGATCATATATGCATATTAATACCCCTCTTATTATTAACATGAATATGATTTGTGAGTAGTTACGTTTGTTCCTGAGGACATGGGAGAAGTCTTGTTATTAGTAGTCATGTGAATTTGGTCTTAGTTCGATATTTTGATGAGATGTATGTTGTCTCTCCTCTAGTGGTGTCATGTGAACGTCGACTACATGACACTTCACCATTGTTTGGGCCTAGAGGAAGGCATTGGGGAGTAATAAGTATATGATGGGTTGCTAGAGTGACAGAAGCTTAAACCCTAGTTTATACATTGCTTCGTAAGGGGATGATTTGGATCCATATGTTTCATGCTATGGTTAGGTTTACCTTAATACTTTTGTTGTAATTGCGGATGCTTGCAATAGAGGTTAATCATAAGTGGGATGCTTGTCCAAGTAAGGACAGTACCCAAGCATCGATTCACCCACATATCAGATTATCAAAGTACCGAACGCGAATCATATGAGCGTGATGAAAACTAGCTTGATGATATTCCCATGTGTCCTCGGGAGCGCTTTTCTCTATATAAGAGTTTGTCCAGGCTTGTCCTTTGCTACAAAAAGGATTGGGGCACCTTGCTGCACTTTATTTACTTTTGTTACTTGTTGCTCGTTACAAATTATCCTATCACAAAACTATCTGTTACCACTTTATTTCAGTACTTGCAGAGAATACCTTGCTGGAAACCGCTTATCATTTCCTTCTGCTCCTCGTTGGATTCGACACTCTTACTTATCGAAAGGACTACGATAGATCCCCTATACTTGTCGGTCATCAAGACTCTTTTCTGGCCCCGTTGTCGGGGAGTGAAGCGCCTTTGGTAGGTGGAATTTGGTAAGGAAAATTTATATAGTGTGCTGAAATTTACTGTCACTTGTTACTATGGAAAGTAATCCTCTGAGGGGCTTGTTTGGCGTATCTTCACCCCGACCAGTAGAGCAAAGAGTTGCTCCTCAACCTACTGAACCTACTGAAAATGAAAATGAAAATGAAAATGTCTGCTTTGAAATTCCTTCGGGTATGTTAGAAAAACTGCTAGCTAATCCTTTTGCAGGAGACGGAACAATGCATCCTGATGAGCACCTAATATATGTTGATGAAGTTTGTGGATTATTTAAGCTTGCAGGTGTACCCAGAGATGTTGTTAAGAAGAAGGTCTTCCCTTTATCTTTGAAGGAAGATGCATTGACATGGTATAGGCTATGTGATGATACGGGGTCATGGACCTACAAATGATTGAAATTGGAATTTCATCAGAAGTTTTATCCTATGCATCTTGTTCATCATGATCGAAATTATATATATAATTTTTGGCCTCACGAAGGAGAAAGCATCGCTCAAGCTTGGGGGGGGGGGGCTTAAAACAATGTTATATTCGTGCCCCAATCATGAGCTCTCAAGAGAGATGTAACGCCCCAAGACTGGAGCTTGAGATGCCTTCCACGGATTCCGAGTTTCGTCGTGTGTTTTATTTGTCTGTTGCATTCATCTTTGCATCATGTGCATTGCATCATGTCATCATGCCATTAATTTTTTTTCCAGCTCAACTAAATAAATTGCATAGATCGTTGATCTATTTAAATCGAGGGAACTCACATGGTGGTTTCTCTTTAAAACATACCCTCCCAATATTTAGGGAGCTATTATAAAGTATTCCATTAATTTGGAATTATTCTCAACCCACTTGCATGTTAAATCCTTGACCTTTCCTTCTTCTGGTTTTCGATTCTCAACTTTGTCGACAATTCTTTTGTCCTTTTTTCCAAGCTCCACCAAAAATCCGAACATTTTTGGCCACACCAAACCTAGTCCCAATTCAAAACCATTTGAATTATATTCAAATGAATTTGAATTTAACTCCTGCAATCGTGCCACTTCTATTTTTCGGTGACATGCACGTTTTTGTGAGTCCAGAAAATTACCCGCATGCTCAAATTCGTTCCCTAAACCCTTCTTCCTTTTTTTCCTTTTCCTCTAATGTTTTTTTGGTTATAGTAGTATTAAGAGAGGTTAAGAGAGAGAGAGAGAGAGAGAGCCCAGCGGCCAGGCGGCCTGCTTCCCCGCAGCCCAGTTGGGCCTCAGCAGCCCATCCGCGTCCTCTAAGGCCCAGCTGGCGCCCCCACCAGTTGTAACCTAACCCTCTTCCCTCCGTTCCTCTAGCGCCGCCAGAGGAGCCTCGCGCGATCCTCTTCTCGCTCGCTGGCCCGCAGCCACTCCCCCTCGATCCCTCTCCTCCTCTCATCAGTCTTCCACACGCAGGCGCGGCCATCTCCCCGACCCCCCTGCTCGATCCCCGTCGCCCTCCTCTCTTACCTTGCGCCTCTGCTTCTAGTCGCGTCGCCCAGAGCGCTCTCGCGCCGCCACCGTGGCTCTGCTGGACACCGGCGACCCGGAGCGCCACGTCTCCACCCCTGCCATGTGCATCACGCCTATCTTCGTCGACACCAACAAGTGCAGGAGCCCCCATGGATGTCGCCGCCATCCTTCCTACTCCATTGGAGCTCCCCGCCGCCAGATTGGGTCGCCTCCACCTCGGTCCTCTCCGTCAGCCTCCTCCCGTGCTAATAAGCTCCTACCCGAGCCGTACTAATCAGCCACGCCCCCACCGTTTTGCAGGAGCTCCGCCTCCCTGCTTCGCCAGTGCCTGCATCCCCATCGCGCCCGAGGACAAGCCCCTCGAGCAGGAGGGCTTCTCCTGCCCGAACCCTCAAGGAGGATTGTTGCCATGCGCACCTCCTCCCGTCCCCAGCGCCCGTCACTGCCCTGCACCTCACCCCGCGTCCAAGCCGTGCTATCGCTGTTGTTGCACCTACGGCCTCCTGTCTTGCTTCTTTTTGGACCAGCAAGAATGTCGCCAAGAACCGTACGCGGACGCATCGTCTCCAAGATTTTCACCAAGTACCTCTACGTGCGGACTCGCCAAGTACACGACTCGGATGCGCCAAGTTTGACTATGAACGGCTACATGTCTGACCCCATATTCGAACCTCAAGCGTCAAGTTCCACTACTGTTGTCGCGAATTTGACAAGACCAAGTGTACGACTACGCCCAACGATGCAACAAGTACCTTACCATCGACCTGTACGACGACCTTCGACATGTACCCCTACACCGCACCGAAACGGCCGAGTTCCTCGCCGTGACCCCGAACATCTACGGAACCTTGTGCGACTATCGACGTGAACGACCATTGTCGACCCCAAGTTACTCGGATTCGTCAAGTCCCTCTACAAAAACATGTGCCACTACCGACGAGGACCGACAGTACCACTACTTCCACTATGAACGTCCCGAGAACGTCTACTTCCTCTACTTTGCACCGAACTTGATCCTCTTCGAAACGCACGCTTCGAAGGTATAACACCGAGACGACCACCTGTGGACCGTATGCATTTGACGTGTGTTTGAGATGGTTTCATGTACCTATTGCTCGCCGCGTATGATGTATCTCTTGCGTGTTACCCGTTTCTGAGCCATCGACACATGGGAACCGATAACCGGGAGCACCCCACCGTTCATGGCATGACATGCTCCCGTCACACTTTCTTTTGCACCGACATCTCAATCGAGTTACCGAAACAGGAATGTTGCCGTGGCACCATTTCCGTTGTCGTTACCGTGGCTTCCCTTCCGTTCCCGCCACGATGACAAATGCTTCATAATATGCTCATGTCAACTTTTTGCAAAAATTGCATAAAACTTGCACATGCCATCTGCATCATGATAATAACATTTAAAATGTTTAAAATTGTTGTGGCACCAAACTGCTAAATGCATATGGGGATTTACCGGAATTGTTGTTTGATGTTTCCGGCCCATTTAAATTGGTTAGAATGTGTAGTTTACTTTTGCCCCACCTCTTTCCATGTTTAACAACATTTAAAATTGTTGGGTACATAAACGAGATCAAACTAAATAACTTGAATGTGGTGTTCCGTTAATATGCAACTCATTGCATATTAAGCTCCACTTAATTTGTAGGATTGCTTGTGCACTTTACCATGCCATGCTTCATTAAACCGGACATGCATCATACTTGGTTGTGCATCATTCCATGTTGATGCGATGGTTGTTTACTATGTTGTTTGCTTCTTTCCGGTGTTGCTTCTTTGGGTTAGTTCCGATAACGTCACGTTTGTGAGGGTTCGTTCGACTACGTCCGCTTGTCTTCTTCATGGACTCATTCTTCTTCCTTGCGGGATCTCAGGCAAGATGACCATACCCTCGAAATTACTTCTATCTTTGCTTGCTAGTTGCTCGCTCTATTGCTATGTTGTGATGCCTTCCACTTGCTATATCATGCCTCCCATATTGCCATGTCAAGCCTCTAACCCACCTTTCCTAGCAAACCGTTGTTTGGCTATGTTACCACTTTGCTCGGCCTCTCTTATAGCGTTGCTAGTTGCATGTGAAGCTGAAGTTTGTTCCATGTTTGGAACATGGATATGTTGGGATATCACAATATCTCTTATTTATATTAATGCATCTATATACTTGGTAAAGGGTGCAAGGCTCGACCTTATGCCTGGTGTTTTGTTCCACTCTTGCCGCCCTAGTTTCCGTCATACCGATGTTATGTTCCTTGATTTTGTGTTCCTTACACGGTTGGGTGTTATGGGGACCCCTTGACAGTTCACTCTGAATAAAACTCCTCCAGCAAGGCCCAACCTTGGTTTTACCATTTGCCTCACCACCACCTACCCTTCCCTCGGGTCGGCCAACGCGAGGGTCATCTTTATTTTAAGCCCCCCTGGGCCAGTGCTTATCTAAGTGTTGGTCTAAACCGAGTAGACTGCGGGGCCACCTCGGGGAAACTTGAGATTTGGTTTTACTCGTGGGATGTCTCATCCGGTGTTGCCCTGAGAACGAGATATGTGCAGCTCCTATTGGGATGTCGGCGCATCGGGCGGTCTTGCTGGTCTTGTTTTACCATTGTCGAAATGTCTTGTAACGAGGATTCCAAGACTGATCGGGTCTTCCCGGGAGAAGGAATATCCTTCGTTGACCGTGAGAGCTTGTGATGGGCTAAGTTGGGACACCCCTGCAGGGTTTGAACTTTTGAAAGCCGTGCCCGCGGTTATGGGCAGATGGGAATTTGTTAATATCTAGTTGTAGAGAACTTGACACTTAACTTAATTAAAATGCATCAACCGCGTGTGTAGCCGTGATGGTCTCTTTCCGGTGGAGTCCGGGAAGTGAACACGGTTCTTGTGTTATGCTTGAACGTAAGTAGTTTCAGGATCACTTCTTGATCACTTCTAGTTCATGACCGTGCATTGCTTCTCTTCTCGCTCTTATTTGCGTATGTTAGCCACCATATATGCTTAGTGCTTGCTGCAGCTCCACCTCATTACCCCTTTCCTACCCATAAGCTTAAATAGTCTTGATCTCGCGGGTGTGAGATTGTTGAGTCCTCGTGGCTCATAGATACTTCCAAACAGTTGCAGGTGCCAATGATACCAGTGCAGATGACGCAATCCAGCTCAAGTGGGAGCTCGTTGAAGATCTTGTTCGTTGTGTTGTTTCGTTTCCTATTGATCAGTAGTGGACCCTAGTTGGGACGATCGGGGATCTAGCTTTTGGGGTTGTCTTCTTTTATTTTGGTTCCGTAGTCAGACCTTGATTGTATTCTGGATGATGTATGCTATATTTATGTATTGTGTGAAGTGGCGATTGTAAGCCAGCTCTTTATCCCATTCTTATTCTGTACATGGGATGTGTAAAGATTACCCCTCTTGCGACATGCCTACTATGCGGTTATGCCTTTAAGTCATGCTCCGACACATGGGAGATATAGCCGCATCGTGGGTGTAACAAGTTGGTAATCAGAGCCATCCCCGACTTAGGAGCCCCCTGCTTGATCGAATCACCGACGTTGTTGAGTCTAGAAGAAAATGTTTTTGAGTCTTAGGATTATATATATCGGAGAGTAGGATTCTTTTTACTCCTCAGTCCCTTCGCCGCTCTGGTGAGGCCTCCTGACGTAGAGTTTTGACTCTTCTCTCCTCAAATTTCACGAATTTTTTTTAGGATCACGCGGGTATCTTGGAATCATTCCGATGGTTTTGTGACGAGAACATTGTTCTTGGTGCCTCCTGATATTTAGGGGTTGTGCCAGTGTCCCGGGGAGTTGAGCTCCGAGGTGTTGTCGTCACAATTTTATCGTTGTAGTTCTGGAATACCTGAGTTTCGCCGACATCGAAAATCTCTTTTATGCAGTTATTGGTGAGATAACCTTGACGCCACCCAGTACTGGGGCGGGAGTTCGGGAGTATTGCCATAACTCGTATAACGGATGCTTTTCGAAGGTTGAGGTAAACGATTTCTGAAGGTTTCTTGGTTATGTGTTGAAGGATGGATACAGCTGGATGTAGGATTTGATAGTTTTGGGTTCCCCTGTATCCCCAACACCTGATTGCATAACCAGAAAGTTTCGGGAGTTTATAAGTGGGAATTCAAGTATCTCGTAGGATATCTTTCCAATAGACACATGATACGATATGGGATCTATCATATGTTTGTTTCCGGCTTATTCTGGAAGCCAATCCTTTGTTTTGTTTTCAATTGTGGTATTCGAGTTGCTTCAATGTCAAGTGTTGATTCCATACCTTTCCTAACCGGTGTTTTCATATTTCTATGTGAATACTAATCCTTCATGATAATCGAGATTGTCATGTCAATTCTTTCCAACCGGTGTGATTCTCTTCAAGATGATCCTATCATTTTTCCCATCCGCAAGATCAACTCCAAGTCTTCTCAACGTTATTTGTTTCATCCGCCCAAGTTGCCTTTGTTTTCCCACCCTCCCACCCTTTTTCTTCAAGGACTCAGATCTCTTAATCGAGTATCCTTTTATTGATGGGAAGTCTCTTCATTCTTTCTTCAATGTTCTTACCCGGTGCTTCACATGAAGATGCTCTACAAGTTCATCATTCTTCGTTCCTTTTTCTTCTCCGGTGGATTCAATTCAAGCTTTCGGTGTTGATCATATCTTTTTCATTGGTTCACATGCTTTCCATGTTGGAAGTTCTTATCAGAGACTCTCTTATTTATTCACCTCTCGCTATTCATTTGTTCCGGAGTGCGGAAGATATCTCAGAAGATTCGTGTTTTCATTCCTAATTCCATTCAAGCTGTCTCCAGGTTGTTATCTCCTTTGAGTCATTTAATTCAACCAGTGTGATCTCTCTTCAAAATCATTCCAAAAGGTGTGTCTTTTGACTGGGCCCTAACCCACAAGTCTTGTCCCAGTATCTTACCTGACTCTTCTAATCTTCCCGGAGTTACTCTCACATTCTTTTCCAAGTTTGACGTGAGAATGAGTTATCATCAGTCAAATGTCTTCTTCAAGATTGGTCAAATTCTTTTCCTCGTCGGTTCAACCTTTCTAATATTCATTCCGGAGTGTCTCAACAATTCTTGGTGGTGTTTCTCGTCGTCATTCTCGGATTGGAAGAGTGTCTCCTCTGAATCTTGTGCCATCTCTCGAGGATTCTCAGTTCAAGCTTGATGCCATCCTCTCATAATTGTTTTCAATTGTGAGAATTCTTTTCAACCATCCGGAGCAATTCAGGAGTCTTTTCAGTTCGATTCTCCGAAGGTCATCATTTCAGGTTTATTCATTCTCAGCTTTCAGCTCTCGTTCTCCAAAACTTACCGGTGCATCACTCAAACATCCTCTAACCAGTTCATGATCTCTTTGTTCACTTGTATCTAAATCCTGGCAAGTATCTTCATTCATTTTCCAATTCTTCCCGGTGAATTGTGCTTTTGCTACTTTCTTGTTCAATTCTTATGGTGGCTCGTTCAAGAGTTCTCTTCATTCGTTATCATATCAATTCATTCGTTCTTTCCAAGCCTACCGATGGATCGTTGAAGACCTTCCTCAAGTTTGCGCTATATCTATCGTAATCCTTTTCTACGAAAATAAGTAGCATGCCAAATCCATTGCTTGTCGTTAATTTATATTGGTGAAGGATACGCATAATGTAATTCTTATTTTTGTTTCATCCATGTGATCTAATTTCTTCTTTCCGGAGTGGTTCATCATATCACATTCTCGGTTTCAATTGTTTCATCTTTTGTTTTCCCGAAGTTCCAAGATCTCTCAATTATATCACCACAGAGATTCAGCTAAATCATCACAAGGCTTCACCTTGTGTTTTCAACTTCTCTTTCTTTTTATCATCATTTTGTTACTGGAGTTCTTCATGGAGGCTCTACATGGTGTTTCGTCAAGGATTATTTTCATTCTTCAATTTCTCTTCAAGATCCCTCTCAAAGTTATGATCTGCCAAGCTATATTCTCAAATAAACACGATGTTCAACACATGTCTTGTTTTGAGGAGTTTAAGCATTCTTTATCTGGCATTTCGAAGTGCAATTCTTTCTATCTTATCTTTTGAGATGGTGTTATGTCATTCTTGACAATTTCTTTCGTGTTTCATGATTCGCAAGTTGTAAAGAATGAGATAGTTAAACCCATCATTTTTCTCTTCGTTCAGGAGATGCTTTGCAACCCATCAACCTCTTCATTGGAGTGATCTTGGGTTATATTTCACCTAAAGCCTTCCCTAAGGAATGTTGCTTACTGTGGTGTCTATCAGTGATTCAAGTTTTTTTCCTCCTATCCTCTCGGCGAAAGGAGTTGTCATCTCCTTGTTCATATCAATCCAATCTGTTGTTTCCGTTTGTGGCAGGTTGTCACCTCATAATTTTGAGATGTATTCCATAAGCCCATATCAAGCTTATTCGTTTCGTTGTTGGTTTTCCAACAATTCCGTTTTAACCTTCTTGGATGGGTGTTTTTCCAAGCTCATTTGTGGCAGAAGTTGTCATTTTCTTCTCAATTCTTTCCTTTCCAATGATCCAACTTATATTCTTTCATTCCGGAGGCATTGTATTGTTGCTATATTCACCCATCATATCATTTTGTTAAAGATCATGTTCTTTTTGTGCTTATCCATTTAACCGGAGTGTCATGCTCTCTTTTCAAGTTCTTCCCTTTTTGTCAAGTTTTACCTACCTTCACAACTGGAGTGTTGTCGTAATTGATCCTTATCATTCCTTGTACATCTCGTTCCAACCGGAGTGCTTGCATGTACTTCTTGTCCATTACAACCATTTTCTTTTCTTTAAACCTACAAGGTTCTAGTAATGTTCCTTGTTCCTCTTATTTAACGGAGTGTTTTCAACTTCGTTCATCTTCGTTTTATTCTTTCTTTCAATTTGTTCAACCTCGCAAGGTTCGTGGTTTCACTCTTTTGCCAAGAAGTAACTTACTTTACCTCTTCTCTTCCTCTTTCGTTTTCTCTCCGGTGCCATCCTAGATCTCGGGACGAGATCCTCTTGTAGTGGTGGAGTGTTGTAACGCCCCAAGACCGGAGCTTGAGATGCCTTCCACGGATTCCGAGTTTTGCCGTGTGTTTTATTTGTTTGTTGCATTCATCTTTGCATCATGTGCATTGCATCATGTCATCATGCCATTAATTTTTTTCCAGCTCAACTAAATAGATTGCATACATCGTTGATCTATTTAAATCGAGGGAAGTCACATGGTGGTTTCTCTTTAAAACACACCCTCCCAATATTTAGGGAGCTATTATAAAGTATTCCATTAATTTGGAATTATCCGCGACCCACTTGCATGTTAAATCCTTGACCTTTCCTTCTTCCGGTTTTCGACTCTCAACTTTGTTGACAATTCTTTTGTCCTTTTTCCCAAGCTCCACCAAAAAATCCGAACATTTTTGGCCACACCAAACCTAGTCCCAATTCAAACCATTTGAATTATATTCAACTGAATTTGAATTTAACTCCTGCAATCGTGCCACTTCTATTTTTTGGTGACATGCACGTTTTTGTGAGTCCAGAAAAATTAGCCGCATGCTCAAATTCGTTCCCTAAACCCCTCTTCTTTTTTCCTTTTCCTCTAATGTTTTTTTGGTTATAGTAGTATTAAGAGAGGTTAAGAGAGAGAGAGAGAGAGAGAGAGAGAGAGAGAGAGCCCAGAGGCCAGGTGGCCTGCTTCCCCGCAGCCCAGTTGGGCCTCAGCAGCCCATCCGCGTCCTCTAAGGCCCAGCCGGCGCCCCCACCAGTTCTAACCTAACCCTCTTCCCTTCGTTCCTCTAGCGCCGCCAGAGGAGCCTCGCGCGATCCTCTTCTCGCTCACTGGCCCGCAGCCACTCCCCCTCGATCCCTCTCCTCCTCTCGTCAGTCTTCCGCACGCAGGCGCGGCCATCTCCCCAACTCCCCTACTCGATCCCTGTCGCCCTCCTCTCCTACCTTGCGCCTCTGCTTCTCCTCGCGTCGCCCGGAGCGCTCTCGCACCGCCACCGCGGCTCTGCCGGACACCGGCGACCCAGAGCACCACGTCAACACACCTACCATGTGCACCGCGCCTATCTTCGTCGACACCAACAAGTGCAGGAGCCCCCATGGCTGTCGCCGCCGTCCTTCCTACTCCATTGGAGCTCCCCGCTGCCGGATTGGGTCACCTCCACCTCGGTGCTCTCTGTCAGCTTCCTCCCGTGCTAATAAGCTCCTGCCCGAGCTGTTCTAATCAGCCACGCCCCCGCCGTTTTGCAGGAGCTCCGCCTCCCTGCTTCGCCAGTGCCTGCATCCCCATCATGCCCGAGGACAAGCCCCTCGAGCAGGAGGGCTTCTCCTGCCCGAACCCTCAAGGAGAGCTATTGCCGTGCGCACCTCCTCCCGTCCCCAGCGCCCGTCACTGCCCCACACCTCCCCCGCATCCAAGCCGTGCTGTCACCTCTGTTGCACCTATGGCCTCCTGTATTGCTTGTTTTTGGACCAGCAAGAATGTCGCCAAGAACCGTACACGGATGCATCGTCTCCAGGATTTTCGCCAAGTACCTCTACGTGCGGACTCGCCAGTACACAACTCGGATGCGCCAAGTTTGACTATGAACGGCTTCACGTCCGACCCCGTATTCGAACCTCAAGCGTCAAGTTCCACTACCGTTGTCGTGAATCTGACAAGACCAAGTGTACAACTACGCCCAGCGATGCAACAAGCACCTCTGCCGTCGACATGTACGACGACCTTCGACATGTACCCCTACATCGCACTGAAATGCCAAGTTCCTCGCCGTGACCCCGAACATATACGGAACCTTGTGCGACTATCGACATGAGCGACCACTGTCGACCCCAAGTTACTCGGATTCGTCAAGTCCCTCTACGAAAACGTGTGCCAGTACCGACGAGGACCGACAGTACCACTACTTCCACTACGAACGTCCCGAGAACGTCTACTTCCTCTACTTTGCACCGAACTTGATCCGCTTCGAAACGCACGCTTCGAAGGTATAACACCAAGACGACCACCCGTGGACCGTATGCATTTGACGTATGTTTGAGATGGTTTCATGTAACTATTGCTCGCCGCGTACGATGTATCTCTTGCGCGTTACCCGTTTCTGAGCCATCGACACGTGGGAACCGGTAACCGGGAGCACACCACCGTTCATCGCATGACACACTCCCGTCACACTTTCTTTTGCACCGACATCTCAATCGAGTTACCGGAACCGGAATGTTGCCGTGGCACCATTTCCATTGTCGTTACCGTGGCTGCCCTTCCGTTCCCGCCACGATGACAAATGCTTCATAATATGCTCATGTCAACTTTTTGCAAAAATTGCATAAAACTTGCACATGCCATCCGCATCATGATAATAACATTTAAAATGTTTAAAATTGTTGTTGCACCAAACTGCTAAATGCATATGGGGATTTACCGGAATTGCTGTTTGATGTTTCCAATCCCATTTAAATTGGTTAGAATGTGTAGTTTACTTTTCCCCACCTCTTGCCATGTTTAACAACATTTGAAATTGTTGGGTACATAAGCGAGATCGAACTAAATAACTTGAATGTGGTGTTCCATCAATATGCAAATCGTTGCATATTGAGCTCCACTTAATTTGTAGGATTGCTTGTGCACTTGACCATGCCATGCTTCATTAAACCGTACATGCATCATACTTGGTTGTGCATCATGCCATGTTGATGTGATGGTTGTTTACTATGTTGTTTGCTTCTTTCCGGTGTTGCTTCTTCGGGTTAGTTCCGATAACGTCGCGTTTGTGAGGGTCCGTTCGACTACATCCGCTTGTCTTCTTCATGGACTCGTTCTTCTTCCTTGCGGGATCTCAGGCAAGATGACCATACCCTCGAAATCACTTCTATCTTTGCTTGCTAGTTGCTCGCTCTATTGCTATGCAGCGATGCCTTCCACTTGCTATATCATGCCTCCCATATTGCCATGTCAAGCCTCTAACCCACCTTTCCTAGCAAACCGTTGTTTGGCTATGTTACCGCTTTGCTCAGCCCCTCTTATAGCGGTTCTAGTTGCAGGTGAAGCTGAAGTTTGTTCCATGTTTGGAACATGGATATGTTGGGATATCACAATATCTCTTATTTATATTAATGCATCTATATACTTGGTAAAGGGTGGAAGGCTCGACCTTATGGCTGGTGTTTTGTTCCACTCTTGCCGCCCTAGTTTTCGTCATACCAGTGTTATGTTCCTTGATTTTGCGTTCCTTACACGGTTGGGTGTTATGGGGACCCCTTGACAGTTCGCTTTGAATAAAACTCCTCCAGCAAGGCCCAACCTTGGTTTTACCATTTGCCTCACCACCACCTACCCTTCCCTTGGGTCGGCCAACGCGAGGGTCATATTTATTTTAACCCCCCCGGGCCAGTGCTTATCTAAGTGTTGGTCAGAACCGAGTAGACTGCGGGACCACCTCGGGGAAACTTGAGGTTTCGTTTTACTCGTAGGATGTCTCATCCGGTGTTGCCCTGAGAATGAGATATGTGCAGCTCCTATCGGGATGTCGGCGCATCGGGCGGTCTTGCTGGTCTTGTTTTACCATTGTTGAAATGTCTTGTAACCGGGATTCCGAGACTGATCGGGTCTTCCTGGGAGAAGGAATATCCTTCGTTGACCGTGAGAGCTTGTGATGGGCTAAGTTGGGACACCCCTGTAGGGTTTGAACTTTCGAAAGTTGTGCTCGCGGTTATGGGCAGATGGGAATTTGTTAATATCCAGTTGTAGAGAACTTGACACTTAACTTAATTAAAATGCATCAACCGCGTGTGCAGCCATGATGGTCTCTTTCCGGCGGAGTCTGGGAAGTGAAAACGGTTCTTGTGTTATGCTTGAACGTAAGTAGTTTCAGGATCACTTCTTGATCACTTCTAGTTCCCGACCGTGCATTGCTTCTCTTCTAGCTCTTATTTGCGTATGTTAGCCACCATATATGCTTAGTGCTTGCTGCAGCTCCACCTCATTACCCCTTTCCTACCCATAAGCTTAAATAGTCTTGATCTCGCAGGTGTGAGATTGTAGAGTCCTCGTGGCTCACAGATACTTCCAAACAGTTGCAGGTGCCGATGATACCAGTGCAGATGATGCAATCCAGGTCAAGTGGGAGCTCGTTGAAGATCTTGTTCGTTGTGTTGTTTCGTTTCCTATTGATCAGTAGTGGAGCCCAGTTGGGACGATCGGGGATCTAGCTTTTGGGGTTGTCTTCTTTTATTTTGGTTCCGTAGTCGGACCTTGATTGTATTCTGGATGATGTATGCTATATTTATGTATTGTGTGAAGTGGCGATTGTAAGCCAGCTCTTTATCCCATTCTAATTATGTACATGGGATGTGTAAAGATTACCCCTCTTGCGACGTGCCTACTATACGGTTATGCCTCTAAGTCGTGCTCCGACACGTGGGAGATATAGCCGCATCGTGGGTGTTACAAGAGATGATTATTCAAAATTTATATGCTTAGCTTTCTGATAACAATCGCACCATGCTCGATACTTCTTGTGCTAGCTCTTTTATGATGAAGACTACTGAATTCAAATGGGGTTTATTGGAAAGAATTAAACGCACCTCTGAAGATTGGGACCTCGACGAAGGTAAGGAGTCAGGTATGACACCTAAGTTTGATTGTGTTAAATCTTTTATGGATACCGATGTTTTTCGTAAATTTAGCACTAAATATGGACTTGACTCTGAGATAGTAGCTTCTTTCTGTGAATCTTTTGCTAGGTATGTTGATCTCCCCAAGGAGAAGTAGTTTAAATATCATCCTCCCGTAGAAGTAAAAGTAGCTGCACCTATTAAAGTTGAAGAAAAGATTGTCACTTATAATGATCCTATTGTTCCTACTTCTTAAAAGCAATATTAAAACTTATACACCTCCTGAGCAAATTAAAGTTGAACCTGATATTGCTATTGTTAAAGATCCCTTGTCTGATAATATTGATGGGCATGTTATTCACTTCCTTGATGAGACTGCTAGAATTGCTAAACCTTGTGCTAAAGATAAAACAGACCTGTGGTAGGCATGCTTGTTATTTTTGTTAAAATAGGAGATCATTGTTATCATGGCTTATGTGATATCGGTGCAAGTGCTAGTGCAATACCTTACAACTCATACAAAGAAATTATGCATGATATTGCACCTGATGAGATAGAAGATATTGATGTCATAGTTAAACTTGCCAATAGAGATACTATTTCACCAATGGGAATTGTTAGAGATGTTGAAGTCTTGTGTGGGAAAACTAAATATCCTGCTGATTTTATTGTTCTTGGTTCCCCACAAGATAGCTTTTGTCCCATTATATTTGGTAGACCCTTCTTAAACACTGTTAATGCTAAGAAAGATTGCAAAAAGGATGTTGTTACTATCAGTTTAGATGATATGTCTCATGAATTTAATTTCTCTAAATTTAGTAGACAACACCGTGAAGAAGAATTACCTAGTAAGGATGAAATTATTGGGCTTGCTTCTATTGCCGTACCTCCTAGTGATCCTTTAGAACAATATTTGCTAGACCATGAAAATGATATGTTTATGAATGAAAGAAGGGAAATAGATGAAGTATTCTTTAAACAGGAACCTATTCTGAAAAACAATTTACCTATTGAAATCCTAGGGGATCCTCCTCCACCCAAGGGTGATCCCGTGTTTGAGCTTAAACCGTTGCCCGATACTCTTAAATATGCTTATCTTGATGAGAAAAAGATATATACTGTTATTATTAGTGCTAACCTTTCAGAGCATGAGGAAGAGAGATTATTGAAAATTCTGAAGAAGCACTGTGCTGCTATTGGGTATACTCTTGATGATCTTAAGGGCATTAGTCCCACTCTATGTCAACATAAAATAAATTTGGAAGAAGATGCTAAACCAGTTCGTGATCATCAACGACGGCTGGATCCTAAAATGAAAGAAGTGGTAAGAAAAGAAATACTAAAGCTCCTTGAGGCAGGCATAATCTATCCCGTTGTTGATAGTCAGTGGGTAAGTCCTGTCCATTGTGTCCCTATGAAGGGATGTATTACTGTTGTTCCTAATGATAAAGATGAATTGATTCCTCAAAGAATTATTACAGGTTATAGGATGGTAATTGATTTCCACAAATTAAATAAGGCACCTAAAAAGGATCATTACCCCTTACCTTTTATCGATCAAATGCTAGAAAGATTATCCAAACATACACATTTTTGCTTTCTAGATGGTTATTCTGGTTTCTCTAAAATACCTGTGTCAGCCAAGGATCAATCAAAGACTACATTTACTTTCCCTTTTGGTACTTTTGCTTATAGACGTATGCCTTTTGGTTTATGTAATGCACCTGCTACCTTTCAAAGATGCATGATGGCTATATTCTCTGACTTTTGTGAAAAGATTTGTGAGGTTTTCATGGACGATTTCTCCATCTATGGATCTTCTTTTGATGATTGCTTGAGCAACCTTGATCGAGTTTTGCAGAGATGTTAAGAAACTAATCTTGTCTTGAATTGGGAAAAGTGCCACTTTATGGTTAATGAAGGTATTGTCTTGGGGCATAAAGTTTCTGAAAGAGGTATTGAGGTTGATAAAGCCAAGGTTGATGCTATTGAAAAGATGCCATGTCCCAAGGACATCAAAGGTATAAGAAGTTCCTTGTTCACGCCGGATTTTATAGGAGGTTCATTAAGGACTTCTCAAAAATTTCTCGGCCTCCGACTATTTTATTACAAAAAGATATACCATTTGTCTTTGATGATGATTGTGTAGAAGCATTTGAAATACTTAAGAAGGCATTGATCTCTGCACCTATTGTTCAGCCACCTGATTGGAATTTACCCTTTGAAATTATGTGTGATGCTAGTGATTATGATGTAGGTGCTGTTCTAGGGCAAAGAGTTTATAAGAAATTAAACGTTATTCAATATGCTAGTAAAACCCTAGGCAATGCTCAAAGAAATTATGCTACTACTGAAAAAGAATTCTTAGCAGTTGTATTTGCTTGTGATAAGTTCAGACCTTATATTGTTGATTCTAAAGTAACTATTCACACTGATCATACTGCTATTAAATACCTTATGGAAAGGAAAGATGCTAAACCTAGACTTATTAGATGGGTTATCTTGCTACAAGAATTTGATTTACCTATAGTTGATAGAAAGGGAGCTGAGAACCCCGTTGCAGACAACTTGTCTGGGTTAGAAAATGTGCTTGATGACCCACTACCTATTGATGATAGCTTTCCTGATGAGCAACTAAATGTCATAAATGCTTCTCATACTGCTACATGGTATGCTGATTATGCTAATTATATTGTTGCTAAATTCATACCACCTAGTTTCACATACTAACAAAAGAGAAAGTTCTTCTATGATTTGAGGCATTACTTTTGGGATGACCCACATCTTTATAAAGAAGGAGTAGATGGTGTTATTAGATGTTGTGTACCTGAGCATGAACAGGAACAGATCCTACGCAAGTGTGACTCCAAAGCTTATGGAGGACACCATGCTGGAGATAGAACTGCACATAAGGTATTGCAATCTGGTTTTTATTGGCCTACTCTCTTCAAAGATGCCCGTAAGTTTGTCTTATCTTGTGATGAATGTCAAAGAATTGGTAATATTAGTAGACGTTAGGAAATGCCTATGAATTATTCACTTGTTATTGAACCATTTGATGTTTGGGGCTTTGATTATATGGGACCTTTTCCTTCCTCTAATGGATATACACATATTTTAGTTGTTGTTGATTACGTTACTAAGTGGGTAGAAGCTATTCCAACTAGTAGTGATGATAATAACACCTCTATTAAGATGCTCAAAGAAGTTATTTTTCCAAGATTTGGAGTCCCTAGATATTTAATGACTGATGGTGGTTCACATTTTATTCATGGTGCTTTCCGTAAAATGCTTGCTAAATATGATGTTAATCATAAAATTGCATCTCCTTATCACCCACAGTCTAGTGGTCAAGTAGAATTGAGTAATAGAGAACTCAAATTAATTTTGCAAAAGACTATTAATAGATCTAGAAAGAATTGGTCCAAGAAACTTGATGATGCATTATGGGCCTATAGAACAGTATATAAAAATCCTATGGGTGTGTCTCCGTATAAAATGATTTATGGAAAAGCATGTCACTTACCTCTCGAACTAGAACACAAGGCATATTGGGCTATTAAAGAACTCAATTATGATTTTAAACTTGCCGGTGAGAAGAGGTTATTTGATATTAGCTCACTCGATGAATGGATAACCCAAGCCTATGAAAATGCCAAGTTGTTTAAAGAAAAAGTTAAAAGATGGCATGATAAAAGGATACAAAAGCGTGAGTTTAATGTAGGTGATTATGTATTGCTATACAACTCTCGTTTAAGATTTTTTGCAGGAAAACTTCTCTCTAAATGGGAAGGTCCTTACGTTATCAAGGAGGTCTATCGTTCCGGCGCCATAAAAATCAACAATTTCGAAGGCACAAATCCGAAGGTGGTGAATGGTCAAAGAATCAAACATTATATCTCAGGTAATCCCATAAATGTTGAAACCAATGTTATTGAAACCGTAACCCCGGATGTGACGCCCGGATACTTAAGCTACAGTAAACCACTGTTAATGATGCCACGTCAGCACAATTACTGTTGCTAATCTCGCGTTAGTTCAAAACTGATTCAAATTCAAATTCAAAATCAGTCAAACGGTAAAAGTTTTCAAACTTTAAAACTAAAATATTCTAGTTGTGCCAAATAATGCAAAGTTAATTGTGGTGAAGAAACCCCACTTTTATAAAATGTTTTGATACCCTAAAATGATTAAAACAGTAGGTAAAACAATTAAATAAATGCATTTTGGGTTTTATAAAATACTAAAACTATTTTGTTCAGGGATAAAACCTTTCGTGGCAGTAGTTATAATTGTAACTCTATTTTAGCTATGGGTTTCACTTTTTGTAAAAACTATAAACTATTATATAAGAAAAATAAAAAAGAACAGAAAATAAATAAAAGAAAGAAAATACAAAAGAGAAACAGAAAAAAAAAAGAAAAGGAAGCCCCCCTGCTGAACCACGGCCCAGCTGGCCATTGGGCCAACCAGGCCGGCCCAGGTCGGCCCCGCTCCTCTCCCTTATCCCCTCGGTCCAA
>NC_041386.1:14840344-14847581 GCF_002162155.2 Triticum dicoccoides | reverse complement strand
GACGCTGGCCCCGTGCTCCCCCGCCTCGGCCACGCGCCCCGGCCACCACCGTCGCCCGCTCGCCCTCTGGCCTCGTGCCGCCCGGTCCCGCTCTCCGGCATCGATGCCGCCGTCGCTCGGGTCCGCCCCGGCGGCGCCCAGCACCCTGCGCCCGTTCCTGGCCGGCGTCGTTCCCCTCGCCGTGGCCACCGGCCTCCCTCGCTGCTCCTCCTCCCCTGAAACCCCCACCACCTCGCTCCGGCCTCGCTTCGTCCGCCCCGACGCGTCGTCCTGGCCACCCCCCTCTGCTCGCCGCCGTATGGGCAGCTCCTGCCGGCCCGCGTCGCCGATGGCGCCCTGCTGCTCCCCAGCGCCCTGCGTCCGTTCGTCCGCCACACACCCCTAACCTATCGAACCCGCAACTTTCCCCCTCCGTCTCCTCTGCCCGAAAACACGAAACACCGGGAATACTTTCCCGGGGGTTTTCCCCCCTTCACCGGTATCACCTACTACCGCGTTAGGGCACACCGAACACCGCGTATTGCCTTGATATATTTTGTGGTGCTTTGTTTGCTCTGTATTCATTATTTCTTCCCCCTCTTCTCTCCGGTAGACTACGAGACCGACGCTGCTGCTGACCAGTTCGACTACGGAGTTGACGACCCCTCTCTCTTGCCAGAGCAACCAGGCAAGCCCCCCTCTTTGATCACCAGATATCGCCTACTCTTCTCTATACTGCTTGCATTAGAGTAGTGTAGCATGTTACTGCTTTCCGTTAATCCTATTCTGATGCATAGCCTGTCATTGCTGCTACAGTCATTGATACCTTACCCGCAATCCTAAATGCTTAGTATAGGATGCTAGTGTTCCATCAGTGACCCTACACTCTTGTCCGTCTGCCATGCTATACTACTGGGCTGTGATCACTTCGGGAGGTGATCACGGGCATATACTATATACTTTACACTGTTACATTACCTGTGATACTGTTCGAAGTTGGGGGCTGAAAGGATAGGTGGCTCCATCCCGGTAGAGGTGGGCCTAGGTTCCCGACGGTCCCCGACGGTTACTTTGTGGCGGAGCAACAGGGCAGGTTGAGACCACCTAGGAGAGAGGTGGGCCTGGCCCTGTTCGGCGTTCGCGGATACTTAACACGCTTAATGAGATCTTGGTATTTGATCTGAGTTGGCTACGAGCTTATACGCACTAACCATCTACGCGGGAGTAGTTATGGGTATCCCGACGTTGTAGTATCAGCCGAAGCACTTCAGACGTCAGCGACGGAGCGGCGCGCGCCGGATTGGAACGTAAGCCTGCTCTTGTATTAAGGGGGCTAGTTCTGCTTCCGGCCGCCCTCGCAACATGCAGGTGTGCTATGGGCGATGGGCCCAGACCCCTGTGCGCTTAGGTTTAGACCGGCGTGCTGGCCTCTCTGTTTTGCCTAGGTGGGGCTGCAACGTGTTGATCTTCCGCGGCCGGGCATGACCCAGGAAAGTGTGTCCGGCCAAATGGGATCAAGCATGCTGGGTAAGTTGGTGCACCCCTGCAGGGAAGTTAATCTATTCGAATAGCCGTGATCTTCGGTAACAGGACGACTTGGAGTTGTACCTTGACCTTATGACAACTAGAACCGGATACTTAATAAAACACACCCTTCCAAGTGCCAGATACAACCGGTGGTCGCTCTCTCTCAGGGATACGAGGAGGGGATCGCCGGGTAGGATTATGTTATTTGGAGATGCTACTTGGAGATGCTACTTGGAGGACTTCAACCTACTCTCTTCTACTTGATGCAAGACGGAGGCTGCCAGAAGCGTAGTCTTCGACATGATTAGCTATCCCCCTCTTATTCTGGCATTCTGCAGTTCAGTCCACTGATATGGCCTCCTTACACATATACCCATGCATATGTAGTGTAGTTCCTTGCTTGCGAGTACTTTGGATGAGTACTCACGGTTGCTTTCTCCCCCCTTTTTCCCCTTTTCCTTTCTTTCTGGTTGTCGCAACCAGATGCTGGAGTCCAGGAGCCAGACGCCACCGTCGACGACGACCCCTACTACACCGGAGGTGCCCCTACTATGTGCAGCCCGCTGACGACGTCCAGGAGTAGTTAGGAGGATCCCAGGCAGGAGGCCTGCGCCTCTTTCGATATGTATCCCAGTTTGTGCTAGCCTTCTTAAGGCAAACTTGTTTAACTTATGTCTGTACTCAGATATTGTTGCTTCCGCTGACTCGTCTATGATCGAGCACTTGTATTCGAGCCCTCGAGGCCCCTGGCTTGTATTATGATGCTTGTATGACTTACTTATGTTTTAGAGTTGTGTTGTGATATCTTCCCGTGAGTCCCTGATCTTGATCGTACACGTTTGCGTGCATGATTAGTGTACGATTGGATCGGGGGCGTCACAAGTTGGTATCAGAGCCGACTGCCTGTAGGAATCCCCCTTCCACACTCCTTGGCCGAAGTCGAGTCTAGACATTGCAAAACTTTTACTAACTTGGCTGTGTGCCTTACGGGCCCACATCGCCATCGGGTGGTACTAGGATCTTTTACTCCTCGACCTTTACTCTGGGACTCTGATCTCTCTTCTATTCGGGTTAAAGGAATTTTGCTAAATCTAACATTAGGATCTCGTTATCACTTTCACCCGGAGAGCCCCTTATTACTGATGATCGTCTGCTGCACGTGAAGACCCTGAAGATACTTTCCGCTGTTAAGCCGAGAACTTGTGTTCATCGCGTTTGCAATTCCCCTTCCACCGTCAACCCTTATGGGTAACTACTTACAGTTGTTATTCTTATATCATCCCCAGTTGGTCTTGTTATTACAAGATACCCTGAAAAACTCGTCGTGGTTTCGATAATCCCTTGAGCTTACTGCCTTGCTGTTCTTGTCACTTGAATACCCCTACGGTTAATTCTCGCATTTATAGAATATCCGCTCATCCCCCAGTTGTTTATGTGTTACACAAAAGTCTTCGAAATACCACCCGATATTCCAAAAATCCTCAGCAACCTATTGCTCTGGAATTTCTTGTTTATTTTCATTATGATTAATCCCATAAGTATAGAAATCTTATTGACATTCCTTGTCATTATCATTTTGAGTCTGTTGACTCAATATGTTGCGAATGCACGTAATCATCAGTTGATCCTTTTAAATTATCTCTCCGGCTCAGACGTCTTTCAAACATGAGCTGGTTCTCGACCAAACTATCTGTCGTCGATTGTGCCTCTGGTATATTCAATTGATCCATCCTTGATCAGAACGTCTGCTTCTGATCCTTTGTTTTGGAAATCATAATTCCTTTTTATTTAAGCTTTGAATTATTCAGATGATTCCATAACCTGTTGCATTTGCATTCCTTCCTCTTCTGGTTGAGTACCGATACTCATATCAGATCCTTTGTGGACTATCAAGTCCTTTGTTGGATTGTTATCCGACAGTGTCCTTCACATTTGAACACTTTGTGAGTTCTTCCCCTTATACATGATGCCCTTGTTAAGTTGTATCCTCTGCTTGGCCAACCATGCTCTGCTTTCGGGCTTGTGTTATTTACTCTAGAAACTTGTGGTATATGTTTCTAAGAAGCCCCTATGGGTTGAACATATGCCTTCTCTAAACCGTGTGAACCCGAAAGTTTTCACGAGTCATACTTATCTGGTATTGCACCAGGTAAAAATTTCAACAACTAATGTCATCTTCGAAATACGAGAGGTGAATGGAAGATTATGCATTGAGGAAGTGGGAGTCAACCTTGAACTTTGTGTTCATGCCCATGGACGCGATGTATATCCTATCATGGAAGCTTCTTGTAATAATAACTATTTCCTTGATAGCTAACATATGGTATCTGTGAATTGATCCCTTGCAACCATGGTTCCGACCATGATTGTTCTTCTTTGATTCCATTTCTCGGACAAGTTAAAACAATTGTCTTCTATGGATCAATACACCAGTCCAACCTTTACTTTGATCTTGTGTTGAGTATTACCCCCCTGGTATCTCGAGATTATCATGGTACTGCATAACTTCTTATGAGTTCTTCATCAAGTGCTACCTTACCACTAATTCCAAGTTTTCACGGGCTCTGAGTTATTAAACACTCAAAGACACCGATAACTGAACCGAGTCCGCTCTACGGTTCAACAACTCTTCAGTAAGCTTCTATAAGTATGAGTTTGTACCCGATCACGCCATTCCTAGCCTGTTTGGCTACATCATTGTCGTGATGATTCTAACTGTGCTACCTGGTCCTTATTCTCGGAGCACCAATTTGCGACGATAGCTAAGCTTACGTCGATCTTCCTCGTCATATCATTTCGCCTTGAACAACAAGCTAGATTTCAAGTTTGTGTCGTACCTATGGTTCCAATAACCTCTAGCTTCATCATTCTTTTGACTTGATGTGATCGCGGATCGATTACATCTTCGTGGAATCTCTCGACAAATGTGTCATGATCACCATCTACATTCTGATGCTCTTCCAGGATATCAATTGAATTAATGATGAGAAATACCATCCTTGCCCTCGATGATTTGTGTTGTCATCGACCTCTTTATTGCGTTCCCTCCAACAAAAACTTGTTTGTGTTCTGTGTTATACCTCGAGTTCCTTGCTACCTAGCATTTGTTCTTCTTTACCATGGAGTATTACCATCTTTTATGTCAAGAAGGTCGTGAGGATTACTCCACCTCTTAAGAATTCTTGGTATGGTGATACTTCTCACCCTCACCATTCTTTCTTGGTACCCGTGTTGTTTCTAACCGGAATACCGACAATTGAACTATGAGGTGTGAATTCAAAACTTCTAGCAACCCTATTGCTTTGAAGTAATGGTCGAGTTTCATTCAAATTCTTTTGTTCGTCAAGTCACCACTCTAACATTGATCGTGCGACCCAACCCATATTCGGGTGCACCTTTCAACCAATGTTTAATTGAGTATGTTTCCTCGAGCATACATCATTATACCATTTGATCTGACAAATGTTATCTCCTTGTTCACATAATTGTGGAAATCCATCTTGTCGGAAATCTCGATGGATTATCGCCGAGCCCATCAGCCACCTCCTCCTCTCCTTGGTTTAATGATGAACTATTGTTTCAGGAACCCACTCCCATAGTTCATTTCCTGAGAATCCTGAAATGTCATTTCGTCTATTTGTGTTGCACCTTTTATTCTCGGACATCCTGAGTCTGAGGTATCATTACACCAATCGGATCTGAATCTCGGTCAGATATGATGGTTGGGACAACTTTCCAAGAGTTATGTTGTTGGCCCTTTGATGACCTGGTAACAGGATGTCATGCCTAGCCCCCCCTGGCTGGAGGACCTATCATTATGATTTCTTTTGCAAGGATAACCATTCCTCCTAGAGGAAGTGGTAGGACTTATTTTATAAGTTACTCCTGATGGGTCATTGGTGTATCCGAAGTCGGGCCCTTGATTGAAACACCATATCATTGCTACCTGAAGCATGTCTGTGGTACTCCATTCATCACCAAGAACATTTGAAGCACAATGCTAAATTCTCTTTATCAATTATCCAAACACCGTTGTATGGGTAATGTCATGAAATTTTTCTCCCCTTACCTAAAATGGTTTTCTACCTACTATCCTGTCATGGATATCATCTGCTTGTCCTTGGGAAGGATATACCCCTGGAAAATGTGTTTAAACACATTTTTCCTTTCCATTGATCTGGTTAAATCCGATAATCATATCTTCCTTTCCATTGTTTGTTTTAACCTTTCTTGTGATCTATGAGATCTAAGCAGTAATATTCTCCTACTTTTGTAAACACCTCGGTGTACAATTCTGTCAGAAAGACCCTGTTATTTTGGTGAGGAAATTCCGGTAACCACCGATGGACGAGAACTTTGCCTATTGGTCCGCCTCGTTCAACGAGCAGGAAGATGGTTCTCTTCGTCCCTCGCCCTTGGTACCGACATTGTTGCCGACATAACTGTCAGGCTATCCTCTAACATGCCTTGCTTACATGATTGTGCAAGACGTCACTGCCTTTCCTACTTTTAACCCACATGGTGGGCCCATAACCCACAGTTCCACAGGATCGAAACCTGACTCTCCTGCACACCCCAGTTTCCAAAGTTATTCCTGCCGCTTGGACTCGTAAGTAATTCATGAGCCACCTTTCCGATGAGATCATCAATTCTGGCATCGGACACAATAATTATCCCGTTGCTTTGAAACCACTTTCACCTTCTGACTAGGCATTGAACGATTGACTGGCTACTTGAAACTTCTTATTGTACCTCCCAACTTTACTCTCGATGTCTTTTAAATGTTCAAACTCGATAGGTACTCATATGCTCATTCATGGGTTAATCCCAGATTATAACACTTAAAACATTCTGTCGTTGCCAACCTGCCCCGTTACCTATTCGTAAATGCGATGGAGTTCCCGAAGAAAAGAGCCGACTTCACCATGAGGACCTGAAACAGAGAAATGAAGACATCAATGAAAGGGATCAACCTCTTCGAAAGGGCAGCCAAGGCCGAGAAGACTCGTTAGGTTTTTCGCTACCGGCACCTTTCCCCCATTACTCCACCGCTTAAATCTCGGGACGAGATTTCTTGTAGTGGAGGAGAATTGTGACGCCCGGATACTTAAGCTACAGTAAACCACTGTTAATGATGCCACGTCAGCACAATTACTGTTGCTAATCTCGCGTTAGTTCGAAACTGATTCAAATTCAAATTCAAAATCAGTCAAACGGTAAAAGTTTTCAAACTTTAAAACTAAAATATTCTAGTTGTGCCAAATAATGCAAAGTTAATTGTGGCGAAGAAACCCCACTTTTATAAAATGTTTTGATACCCTGAAATGATTAAAACAGTAGGTAAAACAATTAAATAAATGCATTTGGGGTTTTATAAAATACTAAAACTATTTTGTTCAGGGATAAAACCTTTCGTGGCAGTAGTTATAATTGTAACTCTATTTTAGCTATGGGTTTCACTTTTTGTAAAAACTATAAACTATTATATATGAAAAATAAAACAGAACAGAAAATAAATAAAAGAAAGAAAATACAAAAGAGAAACAGAAGAAAAAAAAGAAAAGGAAGCCCCCCTGCTGAACCGCGGCCCAGCTGGCCATTGGGCCAACCAGGCCGGCCCAGGTCGGCCCCGCTCCTCTCCCTTATGCCCTCGGTCCAACCCACGTTCCCCCCCCCCCACCGACACTCCCCCCTCCCGAAAATATCTCTCCCCTCTCCCCCGATTGGATCG
>NC_041386.1:14800682-14839608 GCF_002162155.2 Triticum dicoccoides | reverse complement strand
CCGCTCGCCCTCTGGCCTCGTGCCGCCCGGTCCCGCTCTCCGGCATCGATGCCGCCGTCGCTCGGGTCCGCCCCGGCGGCGCCCAGCGCCCTGCGCCCGTTCCTGGCCGGCGCCGTTCCCCTCGACGTGGCCACCGGCCTCCCTCGCTGCTCCTCCTCCCCTGAAACCCCCACCACCTCGCTCCGGCCTCGCTTCGTCCGCCCCGACGCACCGTCCTGGCCACCCCCCTCTGCTCGCCGCCGTATGGGCAGCTCCTGCCGGCCCGCGTTGCCGGTGGCGCCCTGCTGCTCCCCCGTCGGCGTTTCCCCTCCGGTGGCCGCCCGGCCTTGCCCCGGTCCTCCTCGCCCCGGCGATTTGGGCGAATGCCCAGTCGGGCGCCACACCCGCTCGTCCGCACCCACACCCGTGGCCCGACCCGCAATGGCCTCTGTGCCACTGACCACAGGGGCCCATGCCCCATAACGTTTTATTAAAAAAAAAGAAAGAGAATTAAAAATAAAATTAATAAATAAAAATAAAAATGATTTAATAAAATTATTAATTAATTGTCTAATGAATTAATTAAGTTAATTAATCCGGTTTAATTAATTTAATTAACTAGTTAGGTTAATTAAATAGTAATTAAATTAACTAATCTGTAATTAACCTAAACAGAGAATGACAGATGGGTCCCACTGGACCCACACGTCAGGTTGACCAGGTCAATGGTCAACGTTGACTGCTGACATCACTCTGATGCCATGCTGACGTCATCATTTACTATTCAGGATAATGTTGGATTAAATAATTAATTAAATTCCAGAAATTAATAAAATCTTTAGAAAACCATATCTTTTAATCTGTAACTCGGATTAAAATATTTTCAACATGAAAGTTGCTCAGAACGACGAGACGAATCCGGATACGCGGTCCGTTCGTCCGCCACACACCCCTAACCTATCGAACCCGCAACTTTCCCCCTCCGGCTCCTTTGCCCGAAAACACGAAACACCGGGAATACTTTCCCGGGGGTTTTCCCCCCTTCACCGGTATCACCTACTACCGCGTTAGGGCACACCGAACACCGCGTATTGCCTTGATATATTTTGTGGTGCTTTGTTTGCTCTGTATTCATTATTTCTTCCCCCTCTTCTCTCCGGTAGACTACGAGACCGACGCTGCTGCTGACCAGTTCGACTACGGAGTTGACGACCCCTCTCTCTTGCCAGAGCAACCAGGCAAGCCCCCCCTTTGATCACCAGATATCGCCTACTCTTCTCTATACTGCTTGCATTAGAGTAGTGTAGCATGTTACTGCTTTCCGTTAATCCTATTCTGATGCATAGCCTGTCATTGCTGCTACAGTCATTGATACCTTACCCGCAATCCTAAATGCTTAGTATAGGATGCTAGTGTTCCATCAGTGACCCTACACTCTTGTCCGTCTGCCATGCTATACTACTGGGCTGTGATCACTTCGGGAGGTGATCACGGGCATATACTATATACTTTACACTGTTACATTACCTGTGATACTGTTCGAAGTTGGGGGCTGAAAGGATAGGTGGCTCCATCCCGGTAGAGGTGGGCCTAGGTTCCCGACGGTCCCCGACGGTTACTTTGTGGCGGAGCGACAGGGCAGGTTGAGACCACCTAGGAGAGAGGTGGGCCTGGCCCTGTTCGGCGTTCGCGGATACTTAACACGCTTAATGAGATCTTGGTATTTGATCTGAGTTGGCTACGAGCTTATACGCACTAACCATCTACGCGGGAGTAGTTATGGGTATCCCGACGTTGTAGTATCAGCCGAAGCACTTCAGACGTCAGCGACGGAGCGGCGCGCGCCGGATTGGAACGTAAGCATGCTCTTGTATTAAGGGGGCTAGTTCTGCTTCCGGCCGCCCTCGCAACATGCAGGTGTGCTATGGGCGATGGGCCCAGACCCCTGTGCGCTTAGGTTTAGACCGGCGTGCTGGCCTCTCTGTTTTGCCTAGGTGGGGCTGCAACGTGTTGATCTTCCGCGGCCGGGCATGACCCAGGAAAGTGTGTCCGACCAAATGGGATCAAGCGTGCTGGGTAAGTTGGTGCACCCCTGCAGGGAAGTTAATCTATTCGAATAGCCGTGATCTTCGGTAACAGGACGACTTGGAGTTGTACCTTGACCTTATGACAACTAGAACCGGACACTTAATAAAACACACCCTTCCAAGTGCCAGATACAACCGGTGGTCGCTCTCTCTCAGGGATACGAGGAGGGGATCGCCGGGTAGGATTATGTTATTTGGAGATGCTACTTGGAGGACTTCAACCTACTCTCTTCTACTTGATGCAAGACGGAGGCTGCCAGAAGCGTAGTCTTCGACAGGATTAGCTATCCCCCTCTTATTCTGGCATTCTGCAGTTCAGTCCACTGATATGGCCTCCTTACACATATACCCATGCATATGTAGTGTAGTTCCTTGCTTGCGAGTACTTTGGATGAGTACTCACGGTTGCTTTCTCCCCCCTTTTTCCCCTTTTCCTTTCTTTCTGGTTATCGCAACCAGATGCTGGAGTCCAGGAGCCAGACGCCACCGTCGACGACGACCCCTACTACACCGGAGGTGCCCCTACTACGTGCAGCCCGCTGACAACGTCCAGGAGTAGTTAGGAGGATCCCAGGCAGGAGGCCTGCGCCTCTTTCGATCTGTATCCCAGTTTGTGCTAGCCTTCTTAAGGCAAACTTGTTTAACTTATGTCTGTACTCAGATATTGTTGCTTCCGCTGACTCGTCTATGATCGAGCACTTGTATTCGAGCCCTCGAGGCCCCTGGGTTGTATTATGATGCTTGTATGACTTACTTATGTTTTAGAGTTGTGTTGTGATATCTTCCCGTGAGTCCCTGATCTTGATCGTACACGTTTGCGTGCATGATTAGTGTACGATTGGATCGGGGGCGTCACACCGGAGGAATACATAAGGGACACTTTCCGGAACGTTTCAGACTCCTAAAAGGAATAGGTATGTGGTACGGTAAGTAAACCGACTCCAAAACAGTTTTAAGGCAATATTTCTCCATTTTGGAATATTTAGAAAAATAAGAAGCAGTTCGGGAAGGACACGAGGGCTCCACGAGGGTGGAGGGCGCACCCTACCCCCCTGGGCGCGCCCCCTACCTCGTGGGCACCTCGTGCGCTCTCCGGACTCTGTTTTTTTACACGACACATATTTTGGTCGGTAAAAATTCATTGTATAATCTCCTAGAGGTTTTGACCTCCGTATCATGCTAATATCTCTTGTCTTTGTTTCGAGCTATTTTTTGTCAGGGTTATCAAGGACAGGCACTATGTTGTCTCCCTGCTCCTCCAACCATGAGGGCAACGATGCTTGGCTAATGAAGATAGAGCTGAAGAGAGAAGAACCCATGGAGATTAACAAGGAGGAAGGGATCAAGAAGGCCATGGAGGACCAAGTTCTGACAACATAAGACTTCCTTCAACTTGATCACAATCTTCTTACCCCAACTAAGATCGAAGCTTTCAAGATGACTGAGTTAGCTTGAATAAAAAATAAGTATCTCACAAGTGAAAATATTTTGTTGAAGGATCATATCATTGCACTCAAGGGCATTATCCGCAAGTTAGAAGACCTCCTACGCTTGATGTGCGACTACCCATCATCAACAACTCCACCTTCTTCACCAACAAAGGAGACATAATCACATGGGTATGGGCACTCCCCTTGGCAACTGCCAAGCTTGGGGGAGTGCCCCGGTATCGTATCACCATCACTTTTATCTTTACCGTTTTTATTAGTTCGATCCTTTTGGTAATATCTTGGTCTAGTAGAATAGAAGTTCTTAGTATGATCTAGTTGTGAGTTTTGCTTTATGATCCTTCTATGTAATCGAGTCCGTGAGCTATATATAATAAAGATTAGTGTTGAGTCAAGGGCTTGATTCTTTTGCCATGATCTTAAGTGAATAAAAGAAAAGAGAAAGAAATTAAAAGAAACAAAGAGATCATATGGATCTCATGGAGAGTAGTGAGCTCACATAGAAAGAGTATGATGAATATAAAGTGACGTTCTTTCGCATTAAGATTTTGTGCATCCAACCATAAAAGTGCATGACAACCTCTGCTTCCCTCTACGAAGGGCCTATCTTTTACTTTTATCTCCTACCTTGCATAAGAGTCATGGTGATCTTCACCCTTCCTTTTTACATTTTATCCTTTGGCAAGCACAGTATGTTGGAAAGATCCTGGTATATATAGCTAATTGGATGTGAGTTCTCATGAACTATTATTGTTGACATTACCCTTGAGGTAAAACGTTGGGAGGCAAAACTATAAGCCCCTATCTTTCTCTGTGTCCTATTAAAACTCCATACCCATAAGTATTGTGTGAGTGTCAGCAATTGTGAAAGACTATATGATAGTTGAGTATGTGGACTTACTGAAAAGCTCTTATATATTGACTCTTTCCTATGTTATGATAAATTGCAATTGCTCCAATGACTGAGATTATAGTTTGTTGGTTTTCAATGAAGTTTACGATTCATACTTGAAAGTGTGATTGAATTATTACTCTAGCATAAGAAATCATATGACAAGAATTATGTAAGTTGTTGTTTTAAGAATGATCATGATGCCCTCATGTCCGTATTTTATTTTATCGGCACCTCTATCTTTAAACATGTGGACATATTTTTCGATTTCGGCTTTCGCTTGAGGACAAGCGAGGTCTAAGCTTGGGGGAGTTGATACGTCCATTTTGCATCATGCTTTTATATTGATATTTATTGCATTATAGGCTGTTATTACACATTATGTCACAATACTTATGCCTATTTTCTCTTATTTTACAAGGTTTCCATAAAGAGGGAGAATGCCGGCAACTGGGATTCTGGGCTGGAAAAGGAGCAAATATTAGAGACCTATTCTGCACAGCTCCAAAAGTCCTAAAACTTCACGGAAGTCAATTTCAGCATATATAATAAATATTGAGCGCAAGAAGTTCACCAGGGGGGCCACACCCTGCCCACAAGGGTGGGGTGCGCACCCTACCCCCTGGCGCACCCCCTACCTCGTGGGCCCCCTGGTGGCCCTCCGATGACTATCTTCTGCTATATGAAGTCTTTCTATGGGAAAAAATGATAAGCCATCTTCTCGGACGAAAATCCGCCGCCACGAGGCGGAACCTTGGCGGAACCAATCTAGGGCTATGGCGGAGCTGTTCTGCCGGGGAAACTTCCCTCCGAGAGGGGGAAATCATCGCCATCGTCATCACCAACGCTCCTCTCATCGGGAGAGGGCAATCTCCATCAACATCTTCACCAGCACCATCTCCTCTCAAAACCCTAGTTCATCTCTTGTATCCAATTCTTGTCTCCAAGTCCGGGATTGGTACCTGTGGGTTGCTAGTAGTGTTAATTACTCCTTGTAGTTGATGCTAGTTGGTTTATTTGGTGGAAGATCATATGTTCAGATCATATATGCATATTAATACCCCTTTGATTATGAACATGAATATGATTTGTGAGTAGTTACGTTTGTTCCGGAGTACATGGGAGAAGTCTTGCTATTAGTAGCAGTCATGTGAATTTGGTCTTCGTTCGATATTTTGATGAGATGTATGTTGTCTCTCCTCTTGTGGTGTCATGTGAACGTCGACTACATGACACTTCACCATTGTTTGGGCCTAGAGGAAGGCATTGGGGAGTAATAAGTAGATGATGGGTTGCTAGAGTGACAGAAGCTTAAACCCTAGTTTATGTGTTGCTTCGTAAGGGGCTGATTTGGATCCATATGTTTCATTCTATGGTTAGGTTTACCTTAATACTTTTGTTGTAGTTGTGGATGCTTGCAATAGAGGTTAATCATAAGTGGGATGCTTGTCCAAGTAAGGACAGTACCCAAGCACCGGTCCACCCACATATCAGATTATCAAAGTACTGAGCACGAATCATATGAGCATGATGAAAACTAGCTTGACGATATTCCCATGTGTCCTTGGGAGCGCTTTTCTCTATATAAGAGTTTGTCCAGGCTTGTCCTTTGCTACAAAAAGGATTGGGGAACCTTGTTGCACTTTATTTACTTTTGTTACTTGTTGCTCGTTACAAATTATCCTATCACAAAACTATTGGTTACCACTTTATTTCAGTACTTGCGGAGAATACCTTGCTGGAAACCGCTTATCATTTCCTTCTGCTCCTCGTTGGGTTCGACACTCTTACTTATCGAAAGGATGATGGAGACTATGATTCCCCCACAAGTCGGGATGAGACTCCAGACGAAAAAAAGAGGCCATAAAAAAGAGGAAAAGTCCCTAATAAAAAATGAGAGAAAAATATAGAAGGGACAATGTTACTATCCTTTTACCACACTTGTGCTTCAAAGTAGCACCATGATCTTCATGATAGAGAGTCTCCTATGTTGTCACTTTCATATACTAGTGGGAATTTTACATTGTAGAACTTGGCTTGTATATTCCAATGATGGGCTTCCTCAAAATGCCCTAGGTCTTCGTGAGCAAGCAAGTTGGATGCACACCCACTTAGTTTCTTTTGTTGAGCTTTCATACACTTATAGCTCTAGTGCACCCGTTGCATGGCAATCCCTACTCACTCACATTGATATCTATTGATGGGCATCTCCATAGCCTGTTGATAAGCCTAGTTGATGTGAGACTATCTTCTCCTGTTTGTCTTCTCCGCAACCACCACTCTATTCCACCTATAGTGCTATGTCTATGGCTCACGCTCATATAGTGCGTGAAGATTGAAAAAGTTTGAGAACATCAAAAGTATGAAACAATTGCTTGGCTTGTCATCGGGGTTGTGCTTGATTTAAATATTTTGTGTGGTGAAGATAGAGCATAGCCAGACTATATGATTTTGTAGGGATAACTTTCTTTGGCCATGTTATTTTGAGAAGACATGATTGCTTTGTTAGTATGCTTGAAATATTATTTTTTATGTCAATATTAAACTTTTGTCTCGAATCTTTCGGATCTGAACATTCATGCCACAATAAATAAAATTACATTGAGAATTATGCTCGGTAGCATTCCACATCAAAAATTCCGTTTTTATCATTTACCTACTCGAGGACGAGCAGTAATTAAGCTTGGCGATGCTTGATACGTCTCCAACGTATCTATAATTTTTTATTGTTCCATGCTATTATATTATCTGTTTTGGATGTTTAATGGGCTTTAATATACCTTTTATATTATTTTTGGGACTAACCTACTAACCAAAGGCCTAGTGCAAATTGCTGTTTTTTTGCCTATTTCAGTGTTTCGCAGAAAAGGAATATCAAACGGAATCCAAACGGAATGAAACCTTCGAGAGAGTTATTTTTGGAACAAACGTGATGCAGGTGACTTGGAGTGGACGTCAAGAAAGAAGCAAGGAGACCACGAGGCAGGAGGGCGCGCCCAGGGGGGGCAGACGCGCCCCCACCCTCATGGGCCCCTCGCAGCTCCACCGACCTACTTCTTCCTCCTATATATATCCATATACCCCGAAAACATATCCAGGAGCACCACAAAACCCTATTTCCACCGCCGCAACCTGCTTACCCGTGAGATCCCATCTTGGGGCCTTTTCCGGCGCTCTACCGGAGGGGGAATCGATCACGGAGGGCTTCTACATCAACACCATAGCCTCTCTGATGATGTGTGACTAGTTTACCATAGACCTTCGGGTCCATAGTTATTAGCTAGATGGCTTCTTCTCTCTCTTTGGATCTCAATACAAAGTTCTCCTCGATTCTCTTGGAGATCTATTCGATGCAATTCTTTTTGCGGTGTGTTTGTTGAGATCCGATGAATTGTGGGTTTATGATCAAGATTATCTATGAACAATATTTGATTCTTCTCTGAAATCTTTTATGCATGATTTAATATCTTTGCAAGTCTCTTCGAATTATCAGTTTGGTTTGGCCTACTAGATTGATCTTTCTTGCAATGGGAGAAGTGCTTAGCTTTGGGTTCAATCTTGCGGTGTCCTTTCCCAGTGACAGCAGGGGCAATAAGGCACATATTGTATTGTTTCCATCGAGGATAAAAAGATGGGGTTTATATCGTATTGCCTGCGTTTATCCCTCTACATCATGTCATCTTGCCTAATGCATTACTCTGTTCTTATGAACTTAATACTCTAGATGCATGCTGGATAGCGGTCGATGTGTGGAGTAATAGTAGTAGATGCAGAATCGTTTCGGTCTACTTGTCGCGGACGTGATGCCTATATACATGATCATGCCTAGATATTCTCATAACTATGCGCTTTTCTAGCAATTGCTCGAAAGTAATTTGTTCACCCACCGTACAATTTGCTATCTTGAGAGAAGCCACTAGTGAAACCTATGGCCCCCGGGTCTATTCTCCATTATATTTTTTTCCTATCCACTTGCTATTTCTATCGCCGTTTATTTTCCAATCTTTATTTTCCAATCTATACAACAAAAATACCAGAAATATTTATCTTATTATTTCTATCAGATCTCACTTTCGTAAGTGACCATGAAGGGATTGACAACTGCTTTATCATGTTGGTTGCGAGGTTCTTGTTTGTTTGTGCAGGTACGTGGGACTTGCGTGTAATCTCCTACTGGATTGATACCTTGGTTCTCAAAAACTGAGGGAAATACTTACGCTACTTTGCTGCATCACCCTTTCCTCTTCAAGGGAAAACTAACACATGCTCAAGAGGTAGCAATGTGGTTGGAGGAAGAAGAAGACATGATTGCTGGCCCAACAGATCTGACAGAAAACAACAAGAAAATAGAAGACATGATTTCTCCGCGATACGATGATCAATAGGTTCAGGAAGTATATATAGATTTTGTTATCTTGGAGGACAAGTACATGGTAGAAAAACAAAGTACGGAAGGTGTCCCAGGTGGGCACAACCCACCTGGGCGCGCCAGGCTTCCTGAAAGTTTCTTTATTTCCAAATTTTCAAAATATTCCAAAACTGATAAAAAATATTTTTGCGGAATTTTTGAAGTCTGTTTACTTACCGTATCACGAACCTCTTTATTTTCACAATTCTGGAGTGTTCCGGAAGGATTCTTTATGTGTTCTTGCGGTGTCAAAGTTTGGATAATATTACTTTCAACATTAATAGGCATACATGAGATGTAGTGCTTTATTCGTTGCCCATTGACAACCTTCGGGTTAGTACCTACAGATTTATTTATTTTGATGCCTCCAGACCGGTAAACCTCCTCGATGACATATGGGCATTCCCATTTCGAGAGGAGCTTTCCTACAAAAAATCTAGAACAAGAGTTGTACAAAAGAACATATTCTCCAACTTTAAACTCGCGCTTTTGAATTCTTTTCTCATGCCATCTTTTAACTTTCTCTTTGAATAACTTTGCATTTTCATAAGCTTGGGTTCTCCATTCATCTAAGGAGCTTATATCAAATAACCTCTTTTCACCAGCAAGTTTGAAATAATAGTTGAGTTCTTTAACTGCCCGATATGCTTTATGTTCTAACTCAAGAGGCAAATGACAAGCTTTTCCATAAACCATTTTATAAGGAGACATACACATAGGATTTTTATAAGCTGATCTATAAGCCCAAAGTGCATCATCTAATTTCTTAGACCAATTCTTCCTGGACCTATTAACAGTCTTTTGCAAAATTAATTTTATTTCTCTATTGCTAAGTTCAACTTGACCACTAGACTGAGGATGATACAGCGATACAATTCTATGGTTAACATCATATTTAGCAAGCGTCTTGCGGAAAGCACCATGAATAAAGTGTGAACCACCATCAGTCATTAAATATCTAGGGACTCCAAACCTTGGGAAAATAACTTCCTTAAGTATTTTAATAGAGGTGTTGTGATCAGCACTACTGGTTGTAATAGCTTCTACCCATTTAGTAACATAATCAACAGCAACCAAAATATGTGTATACCCATTAGAGGAAGTAAAAGGTCCCATGTAATCAAATCCCCAAACATCAAATGGTTCAACAACAAGTGAATAATTCATAGGCATTTCTTGACGCTTACCGATATTACCTACTCTTTGACATTCATCACAAGAAGAGACAAACTTACGGGCATCCTTGAAATGAGTAGGCCAATAAAATCCAGACTGCAATACCTTGAGAGCGGTTCTATCTCTGGCATGATGCCCTCCATAAGCCTCGGTGTGACATTTCCATAGGATTTGTCCCTGTTCATGCTCAGGTACACAACGTCTAATAATACCATCTACTCCTTCTTTATAAAGATGTGGGTCATCCCAAAAGTAATGTCTTAAATCATAGAAGAATTTTTTCTTTTGCTGGTATGTAAAGCTAGGTGGTAGATATTTAGCACCAATGTAATTGGCATAGTGAGCATACCAAGGAGTACTATTAGCAACATTTATTGCAGCTAACTGCTCATCAGGAAAACTATCATCAATAGGTAGTGGGTCATCAAGAACATTTTCAAGCCTAGACAAAATATCAGCTACAGGGTTCTCAGCTCCTTTTATATCAATGATATGTAAATTAAATTCTTGTAACAAGAGAACCCAACGAATAAGTCTAGGTTTAGCATATTTCTTTTCCATAAGATATTTAATAGCAGCATGGTTTGTGTGAATAGTTACTTTGGAATCAACAATATAAGGTCTAAATTTATCACAAGCAAACACCACCGCTAAGAATTCTTTTTCAGTAGTAGCATAATTTCTTTGAGCACTTTCTAGAGTTTTACTAGCATAATGAATAACATTAAGTTTCTTATCAACTCTTTGTCCTAGAACAGCACCAACAGCATAATCACTAGCATCACACATAGTTTCAAAAGGCAAGTTCCAATCGGGTGGTTGAACAATAGGTGCAGATATTAAAGCTTTCTTGAGTGTTTCAAAGGCTTCAAGACAATCATCATCAAAAACAAAAGGAATAGCCTTTTGCAAAAGATTAGTAAGAGGCCTAGAAATTTTAGAAAAGTCTTTGATAAATCTCCTATAGAAACCAACATGACCAAGGAAACTACGAATACCTTTGATGTCCTTAGGACATGGCATTTTCTCAATTGCATCAACCTTAGCTTGGTCCACTTCCATACCTCTTTCAGAAATTTTATGACCCAAGACAATGCCTTCATTAACCATAAAGTGGCACTTCTCCCAATTCAAGACAAGATTTGTTTGTTTACATCTCTGCAAAACTCACTCAAGATTGCTTAAACAATCATCAAAAGACTTCCCATAAACAGAAAAGTCATCCATGAAAACCTCAACAATCTTTTCACAGAAGTCAGAGAATATAGTAGTCATACATGTTTGAAAGGTAGTAGGTGCATTACATAAACCAAAAGGCATACATCTATAAGCATAAGTTCCAAAGGGACAAGTAAAAGTAGTATACTCTTGATCAGGTTGAGAAACATGTATTTGTGAAAAGCCAGAGTATCCATCTAGGAAGCAAAAGTGTTTGTGCTTAGATAATCTTTCAAGCATTTGATCAATAGAAGGCAAAGGGTAATGATCTTTTCTAGTTGCTTTGTTTAATTTTCTGTAGTCAATTACCATTCTATAGCCTGTAACAATTCTTTGTGGAATAAGTTCATTTTTATCATTAGGAACAACAGTAATACCTCCTTTCCTAGGGACACAATGAACTGGACTTATCCATCTACTATCAGCTATAGGATAGATTATACCTTCTTCCAGAAGTTTTAAGATTTCCGTTCTTACCACTTCCTTCATTTTTGGATTCAACCGACGTTGGTGATCAACAACGGGTTTAGCATCAGGTTCCATATTAATTTTGTGCTGACATAGAGTTCGGCTAATGCCCTTTAAATCATCAAGAGTATATACAATAGCAGCCCGGTGCTTCCTTAGAACTTTCAATAATCTTTCTTCTTCATGTTCTTAAAAGTTAGCACTAATAATAACATGATATATCTTCTTTTCATCAAGATAAGCATATTTCAAAGTGTCTGGCAATTGTTTTAATTCAAACACAGGATCACCTTTAGGTGGAGGAGGACCTCCTAGAGTTTCAATAGGTAAATTGTGTTTAAGCAGAGGACATTGTTCAAAGAAAACTTTATCTATTTCATTTCTTTCATGCATATGTAAATCATTTTCATGGTCTAGCAGATATTGTTATAAAGGATCAGTAGGTGGAACAACAATAGAAGTAATACCAATTAATTCATCCTTACTAGGTAATTCTTTTTCATGATGATTTCTACTAAACTTGGAAAAATTAAACTCATGAGACTCATCACCAAAGCTAACACCAACAGTTTGTTTCTCACAATCTATCTTAGCATTAACTGTAATCAAGAAAGGTATACAAAAGATAATGGGACAAAAGTCATCTTGTGGGGAACCAAGAACAAGAACATCAATAGGGTATTTTATTTTCCCACACAAGACTTCAACATCTCGAATAATCCCAATTGGTGATATGGTGTCTCTATTGGCAAGTTTAATAGTAACATCTATTTCTTCTATCTCAGCAGGTGCTATATCTTTCATAATTTCTTCATATAAAGTGTAAAGAATAGCACTCACACTAGCACCTATGTCACATAAACCATCATAACAGTGATATCCTATTTTAACTGAAATAACAGGCATGCCAACAACAGGTCTATGTTTATCTCTTTTATCAGGTTTAGCAATTCTAGCAGCTTCTTCACAAAAGTAAATAACATGCCCATCCATATCTTCTTCTAAGAGATCTTTAACCATAGCAATACTAGGTTAAACTTTAATTTTTTCATCAGGTTTAGGTGTTTTAATATAGCTTTTGTTAACCATAGTTGAAACTCTAGCATGTTCCTTAATCCTAACAGGCAAAGGTGGTTTCTCAATATAAGCAGAAGGAACAACTGGATCAACATTACAAAGTATAGTTTCTTCTTTAACTGGTACTGGTTCTTTAATTTCTTCTTTAATAGGTGGGTGATATTTAAACCATTTCTCCTTAGGGACTTCAACATGAGTAGCAAATGATTCACAAAAGGAGGCTACTATCTCAAAGTCAATTCCATATTTAGTGCTAAACTTTTGAAAAGCATCGGTATCCATAAAAGATTTAACACAATCATACTTAAGTTTAATACCCAACTCTTTACCTTCATCGAGTTCCCAATCTTCAGAGTTGCGTTTAATTCTTTCCAAAAGATCCCACTAGAATTCAATAGTCTTCTTCATAAATGAACCGAGCACAAAATTTTTGGATACTAATTTCTCTTGAGAGCTCATGATTGGGGCATGAATATAACATTGACTTAAGCCTCCCCCAAGCTAGAGCGATACTTTCTCCTTCATGAGGCCAAAAATTATATATATAATTCCGATCACAATGAACTAGATGCATAGGATAATTTTTTTGGTGGAACTCCAATTTTAAACGATTCCAACTCCATGATCCAATATCATCACATAGCCTATACCATGCCAATGCTTTTGCCTTCAAAGATAAAGGGAAAACCTTTTTCATCACTTCATCCCTGGGTAAACCTGCAAGCTTAAACTATCCATAAATTTGTTCCACATATATCAAGTGCATATCAGGATGTTCGGTTCCATCTCCTGCATAAGGATTAGCTAGAAGTTGTTCTATCATACCCGAAGGAATTTCATATTCAATATTTTCAGTAGGTGTAGTAGGTTGAGGTGTTGCTAATTGTGGTTCCGGACGAGGTGAAGATACCCCGAACAAACTCCTCAAAGGATTGTTTTCCATAGTAACAAGTGATAATAAATTTCAGCACACTATATAAATGTTTCCTTACCAAAGGCGCTTCACTCCCCGTCCACGGCGCCAGAAAATAGCCTTGATGACCCACAAGTATGGGGGATCAATTGTAGCTCTTTTCGGTAAGTAAGAGTGTCGAACCCAACGAGGAGCAGAAGGAAATGACAAGTAGTTTCCGGTAATGTATTGTCTGCAAGTGCTGAAATTATAAGTAGCGAGTAGTTTGATAGCAAGATAATTTGTAACGAGCAAGTAACGATAATAGTGAAAAAAGTGCAGCAAGGGAGCCCAATCCTTTTGAGGCAAAGGACAGGCCAAAACGGTCTCTTATGATAAGCAAAGCATTCTTGAGGGTACACGGGAATTTCATCTAGTCACTTTTATCATGTTGGTTTAATTTGCGTTCACTGCTTTGATAATTTGATATGTGGGTGGACCGGTGCTTAGGTGTTGTTCTTACTTGAACAAACCTCCTACTTATGATTAACCCTCCCGCAAGCATCCGCAACTACGAGAAAAGTATTAACAATAAATTCTAACCATAGCATTAAACTTTTGGATCCAATCAGTCCCTTACGAAATAACGCATAAAATGGGGTTTAAGCTTCTGTCACTCTTGCAACCTACCATCTAATTGCTACTCCACAATGCACTCCCTTAGGCCCAAATATGGTGAAGTGTCATGTAGTCGACGTTCACATGACACCACTAAGGGAATAACAACATACCTACTATCAAAATATCGAACACATATCAAGTTCACATGATTACTTGCAACATGATTTCTCCCGTGACCTCAAGGATAAAAGTAACTACTCACAAATGATAAACATGTTCATGATCAGAGGAGTATTAAATAGCATAATGGATCTGAACATATAATCTTCCATCAAATAAACCATATAGTAATTAACTACAAGACGTAATCAACACTACTAGTCACCCACAAATACCAATCTATAGTTCCGGTAACAAGGTTGAACACAAGAGATGAACTAGGGTTTGAGAGGAGATGGTGCTGTTGAAGATGTTGATGGAGATTGCCCTCCCCAAGACGGGAGAGTTGTTGGTGATGATGATGACGATGATTTCCCCCTTCGGGAGGGAAGTTCCCCCGGCGGAATCACTCTGCCGGAGGGCAAAAGTGCTCCTGCCCAAGTTCCTCGAGGCGGCGGCGCTTCGTCCTGAAAGTCCTCGTCTTATTTTTTTAGGTCAAAACCACTTATATTCCAGAAGATGGGCACCGGAGGTGGGCCGAGGAGGCCACAACCCACCAGGGTGCGCCTGGGGGGCCTGGGGCGCCCAGGTGGGTTGTGCCCACCTGGTGGCACCCTCTGGTGTTTATTGGCTCCAGTATTTCTCAAATAATCCATAAAAAATCCCCGTGAAGTTTCAGCTCATTTGGAGTTGTGCAGAATAGGTGGCCTGACATAGCTTTTCCAGGTCCAGATTTCCAACTGTCGGAATTCTCCCTCTTGGTGTGTTGCTTGAAAATTATGAGAGAAAAGGCATTAGAATTACTCCAAAAAGCATTATTATGGACAAAAACATTATAAATAACAATAAGAAAACATGATGCAAAATGGACGTATCACCATCCATAGCCTGGCCCTTACCAGCTTGAACCCGCGTGGAGGTATTCGTCTTGTTAATTTTTGTCTTCTCCCCAGTGCATCAATGATTATTTCTCGCATTGTATACGAATTCGTGTAGTGTGGCACTTGTTTCCCGCTCCCATGCCTAATCGCTTCTCTATTGAGGAGGGAATTCCACATTATATTGCACATGAAGGGGATGAAGCATTCAACCAAGAAAACTCCAAACCTGAGGAGGTAGATGAAGAAGAATTCACATCGAAGGAAGAATAGGAGTAGCCACAGGATGACACACCAGGGTACACGCCCTGTGCCACATACGCCGATACGAGCAAGCTCGGAGGCTCCATAAAAAACATGAGAAACCTTGCCAACGCACTCCGAGACAACATTGAGTACATGGTGTCCCACTTCTCCACTGATTACACACATCAGAAATGGCTAGCAAGGCAAACTATATTGCCATGCTCTCCAAAACATGGGTTAGAAAAGACACAACAGAACACATCCTGCACACATAAATCAACAATAGAGCGTAAAAACACTACAATATGAACACATAGACGAAAAGCACGCGCATGGATACACCAACACAAGAGACCCAACAGCATAGATGTATGAAGAGGCAAAGCACCCATGAAAATCAAACGATCAAACCTTCATACAACGAACATGAACGACAAGGACACACAGGCTAAAGAGATAGCCCACGGCGAAGAGCAGAAGCCCAAGGACAGGTGTAACCAAAGGACATCAAGAAACTCACAAATACCTACAGTTGCAAAGGGAAAGAAAACGGACATTGATTGTGCATAAGAGATCACACAGGAAAGAAAGAAAAAAGAAAGAAAGAGCATGCGAACCTCAGCTGCCTCGTGGGAGGGCCGACAGAGAAGAACACCAAGAACAGGTGCGACCAAACAACGACAAGAAGCTCAAAAATACCTGCAAGCACAAGGGGGAAGAAAATGGACAATGATTGAGGTTCATTCATTGGGGATGACTCAAAAGGGGAGAATACGGTGAGCCACTTGGTGGTGCTCCATAGTTTTGGCTTTGGCACCGCTCCAACGAAGAATAACACTCTCACAAGTGTGAACTACCGGATAAATTCACGTCCCTGGCTCACTTGTGATTATCTCATTCATGAACCTTTTTCTTTCTGCAATTCATACTCGCTCCTATTGATATAACCTATGTTAGTTTGAATTGCTTAACTACATCCTTGAATTCCATATATATTGTCATATAGGTTGTGTTTGTTCCATTATGTCCATATCTTGTTAGCATAGATTTTCGGTGCACTTAGTTAAGCCGCATATTTAGGATTTGGGCTCAGAAAACTATCCTTTTAGTTTAATTTGGCATTAAGATAAGCCAAATCCATAAACGTTTCAAAACGTCTATTCACCCCCCCTAGGGGACATCTAGTTCCGCGTGTGGGGTTTCAAATCCTTAAAAGATCTCGCCGACGTATCTTGTGTATCGTGTTTCCGGTGAGTCTCCTTCCTCCGACGTTGTCTTGCATACCACACTCAGTATCGGGGGTACACGACGGTGTGTTCATGTGCGGACATAGATTGAGGTTGCTTGTAAAATTTCTTTCAGTTTTGGTCCATGTAGTGTCTTTTTTATGAGTTGCATGTAGTGTTATGGTACCGAGCTCTTGAAGGATGTAAATGTGTTGGGGGAGCGAACCCTCTGGATGTTGTTTTATTTATCAGTTTTCATAAATTAAAATTGGGAACGATCCTCATTAGTGAGAAGAAACATTTCGACACTACTAACGTAGTACTTCCTGTTACATATTGTTGTGCCTATAGATTTAAAAACATAGTCAAACCATACAGATTATAATGATGTTTACAAAGAGAACTATTTACATTTAGAATACTAAATGCATATCACCGGATATATCATGAGTTATATTTTATATTATATATGTTTGGTATTATAGATATAAATTGTTTTCTCTATAAATTTCAGAGATGGGATGATGGAGGAGGTTGTTGTTGAATGACTAAATGATCTCTCATTGGAGGATGTCAGGTACAATGATGAAATGATGGGTGATAAGGGGTCACCTTAGCGTAAACCGTTTATGCATCGAATGCATTTCTCTGGGCAACCGTTTTGTTGGGTTCTATGATAGGGTGCGTCGACTTACTTACTTACTTACTAAGCCTTTTGTCCCAAACAAGTTGGGGTAGGCTAGATATAAAACCCTTTCACGAGGACTTCCCAGGAGGTCACCCATCCTAGTACTACTCTCGTCCAAATGGGGTTCATACCCAAAGGATTGGCTAGTTTTTACGTTGGCTCGCCAAGCCTATCAACCCTTAGATATGAAACCCTTTCACGAGGACTTCCCAAGAGATCACCCATCCTAGTACTACTCTCGCTCAAATGGGTTTCATACCCATGGGACTGGCTAGTTTTTACGTTGGCTCGCCAAGCCTATCACAACCCTCCTCCTTTACCCGGGCTTGGGACCGGCTATGCCTAGAAGACATAGGCGGAGTTAGGGTGCGTCGACTGCAAATTAAAATTTTCCTACGCGCAGAACAACCAAGAACATGCTATGGGAGATGGATCACAAATCATTACCATTAGACACGCAGTGCCATGCAGCGGAAGAAGAGTTGGGGCAGCGCGTCCGCGTGGATCGTCTCCTCCCCGTGCGATCTCCCTCGAACAGCCGGTCGTCAGTTCCCACGTACAAGTTCGCCGGAGCGGCGCAAGTGCACCGCCTCTAACAGTATCCGCGCGTGCAGGAGGAACACTGTGCGGCGGACTGCTAGGTCCGATCACACAGTCGGCAGTCGAGTGGAGGTGGCTATTCTTAACACATGCAAACTCTAGTGACAGCGCCGAAGCGATCAATCACATGAGAGTGCCGCACCCCCACTTTATATAGGCGTCCGTCGTGGGCTCAACACTTGGGCCTCGCACGGACCCTAAAGCCCAAAGTCTGTTTGGCCTGGATTCAAATCCGAGTAGGATCACTTCTGACTCATGAAGTCTGACCGGGCCTCACAGGTCCCTTCCCTTAAGCACGCGACCCCTTAGGTTCTCGTTGACTTGGTCGCGAGTCAGATCACATCCGACTCGGCTAGTCGGTAGCGGCCTCTAGGAAAGCGTGCCGACTTCAATTGTCCGACGAAGCTGGTTAGGCGAACCCGTACATCACACATCTGCTCCCTTTGCCACACGATATATATTGTCGGGCTCAAGACGAGTCTGTTATCCTTGTGCTAGTCCGACCTCTTTCTCGTTCAAGTGATGTCGACCACAAACTGGATTATCTCATAATCCTAATCGCATGGCCATGCTTATCTTGATCGGGTCACACGAGGGGCCCAGAGTATATCTCTCCTAATCGGAGGGGCAAATCCCATCTTGCTCGACCATGTCTCGCAATATGGGTTTGGACAAGCCCGAAACCTACCTTTGTAACTACCGAGTCACGGAGTAGCGTTTGGTTGGCCCAAAGCAAGTTTGTCACCATCCCGAGTACATGCGCCAGCTCAGATCTTAGGACATAGAACGTATGTTGTACTAGAGACTCATAGATGACATATCGCTGCGTCTCATAGTTGGTTCTGTCCGACTCGGACATTATCTCAACTCGGATCCGACTACGTCGAATCCGACCAGATCCTTCTGAGTCTATATTATCCCATTAGCATCCAATGCTCCATGGCTAGTGAGACCAAGCCATCGACCGTGTCATATGGTAGTCTAGTCGGCTGCGCGTCCACACAGCTCTTTCGACTAGGGACCTTTTAGGACAGTCATCATACAATGCATAGTCCCATAAACAAGTCACGTACTTGCTGATACACATCATTGATAATGTCCAAGGACTATCTTTATTCATAAACGCATAAGAAATATCATCATACATGATTACCTCTAGGGCATATCTCCAACACGTTTAACAAAGCGGCAGTCTAACATGTTTGAAGTATGTCTAGAATTCATGTACTGCAGAGTGATGGGAAACCTCTAGCTTTTACGATTTGGAGCAAGGCCTCCTGGTTAACAGAGTCGAAAGCTTTTTTGTAAGTCGGTTTTGATGGCTAGCGTTGGTTTCTTAGATCTATATGTGGCTGCAGTTTAGGAGATCACCGGCATAACCATTAAATTATGCGTTTCTGCAGTTCTGAAGCGATATTAGCCTAAAAGTAGTGTCTTTTTCGAAGAACGATCAGAGCGCAGTTTAGGCTTTCCGCGTCAAGAGACTGTTCTTGGAAGACATAAAAAATATTTTGTTTTGGAATTTTTAGTTCATAAGCGATATTGGCCTGAAAACACCTGGCGTGATGGCACCGTCTTCTTTGAGAGAAGAACAATCAGAGGACGGTTTAGGCTATTAGTGTCAAAAAACTGTTCATGAAAGACATGGAAAAGATTTTTGATTGGAATTTTTAGTAGGGCCCAGAATTTCATGTAGAAACCATCAGGGCCGGACTTGCAAGTGGATTCATTTGAAGGACTACATGGGCGATTTTCTTCTTGAGCGAAAGGTGAAGCGAGAATTTTGTAAGGGAAGAGGACACTAAATACTCTCTCCGTTCTAATATAAGTGTCGTTAGTTTGGCATAAAGTAGAGAACTGTGCTAATATTTATGGAGGGAGTTCTAATCAGACGACTTGAGAGTTGAGAAACAACGGACCTGTATCTAAACTGTATAAGAGCATCTTCAACATGTGCCCTAAAAGAGCTCCGCGCACTAAAAATTCATTTTTTTGGACGTCGAACAGCTCCAGCAGATACTGTAGCACTAAAATATTTAGGGGGCGCGCTGAAAAACACTATCGCGCGCAGCTATTTTGAGCTCCGGATTGCGCGCGTTTTACAATTTGCATTGTCTGTTTTTTGGGTGCGTGTTTTTGGCATCTGCTAAAACAATGTTGGTCCCGGCGCATTAAAAATGTTACCGTGATGTGCTAAAACTTTTATTGGGCGTGAAATTTTTGTGCGGCCGTTGGAGATGCTGTAATGTCATCCGGTGGTGTCGCGCGAACGAGGACTGTCATTTGTGTTCGTCCCTCTTGTACAAATCTACAATGGGGTTCCCCCCAAATCTTTTGCCCTGCCGTGCCGCGCCGCCGCGCGCAGTGCCATTCTCAACCAACACACGAGGTGGCAGGCGGCCACGAGCGGCACAGCCCACCACCACGTTCCGTGCTCAGCTCTCCTCTACGCCGCGCCGTGCTGGAGCAGCGGCCCCGCGGGAGTCACGGGCGCGCCGAGGGGCGACGGCGTGCACGGGCTCCTCTGCCGCGGGGTCGCCCCGAGCCTGTGCGGGCCGGCGCCGGCGCGCGGGGACAGGCTAACCTGCTCCAGCGATCGGAACTGCAGCTCCGGCGGGTAGTCGCGCACGCACCCGATCCGCGGGCCGGCGCCGGTCGTCCACCGGAGCGACAGCTGCTGCCCGAGCTGGTACGACTTGTGCGCCATCTTGGAGTTGATCCGGTGCATGATCATCTCCTGCGGCACCGCCGGCACCTCGGCCCCCTCCCCGCCCTCCGCGCCGCGCCCCGTGAACAGGTTCGCCTTGCAGAAGTCCAGCCGGTCGCCGAACGAGCCGGCGTCCGGCTCCGCCGCGTCCTTGCCCAGACGGTTCTTGCTCACCGTCAGCCTCGGCGGCCGCTTGCGCTGCAGCCGGGTGCCCGACGAGGACCGCTTCATCCCCGGCGAGCCGGCGACTGCCTCGCCGCTGGTGGAAGGTGGCGCCGCCGGCACGGCCGGTTTGATCTTCTTTTTGTCACCGCGAGGGGGTTGGGCCCTGGTGTCTCCTTGCTTCCCCGGCGTGCTGACCTCCGTTGTTAGATCCATCTGGGAGAGGCTGCTCCTCAGCCATTCGTCCTCCTCGCCTTCTGTTGGGCTCAACTGTACCAATTCCGACAACAGAAAAAGTGTTCCTTCTATCAGAGAAGAACACCAACATAATGTCCACTGTTCTTTAGCAGCCAAAGGATCAGATTTGGTCTCCTCACCTTCACATCGGTGAGATCGACGTTCCCCTTCCTGAGATACTTCATGAACTCCCGGAAGTTCGCCTCTGTGGGCCGGTAGTGCCCGCTATGAGGCCACACAGCCTGAAGACGGTGGGTAACTGAATCAGACAGGTGAATTTGGAATTCTAAACATAAAATCTAAATTCTGGCAATAGTAGAAATATGCAGATCCAGGCACCTTTAGGATTCCGTTCGCAACGACTAATCTCCCGGCAGCAGATGTGGCTCCACCGGCAAGGAAGCTGGAGTGCTGAAATGTTCCCTTGCTCTTCTGCAATAATGTGCTTATTTCATCAGTTACAGGTAAATTTTATGATTCAGAGACTAGTGAAGTACTGCTGACAGGTGACAACTGCCACTATTCTCTGACCGTGCCTATGTACAGAATTTTCGTCGTGCTCAACACAAAGATCCATTTTGCATCCTTGGGCCCCTCGGACGTGTCGACAATCTTGCGGCTCAGCTTGTACATCATCATCTTATTCTCGATCATTACCTCATAGAACTCCCTCTCTTTCTGCACAGAGAAACAACACCATGTTCAGATATGTGACATTTTATGCCCTGTTTTTTTGTTTCCTTGCTTGATCGCTAGTACTAACATTTTCTAATTTGAGATTACAGCTGGATTGTTCTACAGGTCGCAGCAACTTACAGGGCCAAGATACCTGATGCATTGGTGCAGCAGCTTCCATCTTGGGCATTGGTCCTCAAGATTAATCTCTTTTCCTTCACCTACATCCAACCTATCACAAACGGAATTTCAGAAATCATGAGCTTGTTTTTGTTGATCTAGTTCACAGATAATGCAGAGTTCAGCATGAACTGTACCAGTAGAAGAAAGGTTGTTGACTGTCGCAGTGAAGCCAGCTTTTATAATAGTAGTGGAGGTTGTGACCGTATCGATGCCGGGGGTCAATCTGCCCATGAAACACTATGGAATTTGAGTTTGATGTGTTCAATGCTATTATAGGAGAGTGTTTGAAGAGAATGTTTCCGAGCCATACTGCTTCTAGCCAATGCTGAAGTGCGAGCTTCTGGGCCTTTTCATCCTTGGACAAACCTTTGCCTACCTTGAAGTAACAACAAAGGAACACCACCCATATGAATTCAGTATTCAGCAGTATTACAATATGCTAATGGTCATTAAGAAAATCTAAACAGCAGAATATGGTTAGCTTAAAGTGACACATACCTTGGCAGCCTTTATTCTGGCCCGTGACCATCTTGTTAGGGCAGTCTCTGGCTTCTCTACCTCGAAGAATGACACCGAACTTTGCTTGAGCAGTGCGAAATCGAGAAGCTTCCACCTGAATTCGGCATCGCAAATTTCAGGACACCAGTTACAAAGGGCCACTGTATCAAATACGACAATGGACGACAAGCACATGAAATTGTAACATACCACCGTTGTTCGACAAGAACAGCGCAGTCAGCAAGCTGTCGTCTTGTTCTGAAGCTCTTGTATACCTTCTGCACCCTTATTGCTGCAGCCTGGTGCTGCGGACTGACCATCCCTACCACCGGAGAATTTGGTGGCAGGTGATCTGCCCCATATTTCGAAAGGTGCTTATGGTTACAATATTCCTTGTCAGGTTTAGGACTCAGCCTGGGTTTCGTAGTATTAACATGTAATGGAGGACCCTCTTTTCTCCTGGCATTTAAGGACCCTTCTCTTGCAGGACCCCTAGAGCTCACCGCATCGAACATTTCTGGTGGCGAATCAGGGGTCTCAAGGCTGCTGAGGTTGTCAAAGCTTAAGGACCGGACAAATGGCCTGTCCGAGTTGTCATCATCTGCTGGCAAGTAGTCATCCGGTGGGTATGAGATCGACAGACCCATTGTTTGCCTCAGGTCTATTGTTTCCTCTGTATGACTTGCTTCTGTTGTTTAAGATCTCTGTAGCAATTGTGTTCTTTACGAGTCCCTCGACACCCTATGTGAATACAGGGAAAACAAAGGACATCAAATGTGTGTGGCTTCTGTGAATGAACAAAATTGTCTTAACAACAGATTTCATGTATTCTCTTCCATTGTTCTATATCTTATCAAGGCCCACCAATCATAGATTTTGTGCAAAAGAATTCACATCTTACCTCTTATGATAAGATCACAAGTATATAAGATTTATGTATAGCATGTTTTCATAAGCTGATGCCCCAGAGAATCTGGAACAAAATGCAAACCGCAAAAGAATTTCGTTGCTCGTTTCTTGATAAGTGCACCTGGTTCCAGCATAACACATTCTAACCAAGCGAACAGATATACCATGGAAAAGGATTTTTACGGCAAGAATCGAGTAATGATCAACCATACCTCATTGCCTCCAAACTTGTTGCACCATCCACCCAACTAAATCTCTCGATGAGAGGCGTGTGAAGGCGCACAGAATGCTAGAAGAAGAACAAAATTTGCAGGAGAAAATGAGAGGTGAATGGGTAATGTCCGTGGAAAAGGGGCACATGACCAAAACCCGGAGGTGGTTTGTTTCAGGCTTCAGCCTATAAATAACAAAGGAAGGTTTGAGGTGCATAAATGTTCTGTGGGTAAAAATAAAACAAAAGGAGATACCTCGTGGCGTATTGGCTGTGGTTAAAAATACACCAGTTTCCTTAAAAAATAGTAAGACATGTCTAGCAGAATAATTGTACAGTGAGAGTGTCTACCACAATAATTGTACAGTGAGAGACATCCAAGGAGGAGCTTAGCGAGATTTGAGTAGGAAAACAATATTTGAGAGGCATCCACATTTGTTATTTTAAACAATAGAAAATGAAGCTACCACAATCGTGCACGTGTGCTGAATATATGCTCTGTTGACCATAGAATTTAATGATTGAAATTAAAAAATAATGCATGTAAAATATGTTCTGATCACGTGGCCACACATACATACGCAAACACGTGTTGGGATCTTGCTCAACCATAACCACATGCCTCGTGTGTCTGGATGATTCGATGGCGTCCACGCGCGTGTTCCATCCACCATCCGAGTCGAGAACCTTACCGAGATAGCGTTAGTAAGAAGTAGTAGATAAACGAATCATTCTAGCTTGGCCACTATTTGCATATGATGTCACCATGTTCCTCATGAATGAGCCAAGCATCCATTAATGCTTCTCCAATGTATGTAAGACATAGTGCATTTTGGTTCCAAACTTATTGGGTCCAAAGTTTCTGCTTATGTATGTGCATTTGAATTTCATGTGATACTAAAAAATGACATAGTGTAAGTATGCATGCATATCGCTTCCAAGATCCATCAAGAGATAAAATTTAAAAAACAACAACGTATAAACTATGATTATTCACATAAGTATCGCAAATCATGCATTTTGTATATTACATCAAAGTCTCATGTCGACACATGGAAATTCACATAGTTTACATATGCACCAAGCAAAACCATTGAGCATATAACATATACATTCATTCATACTCATAGGTCTATCTCACCCAAGTAGATTATGGATAGTACAAGCAATCGGATAACTAACTCCCACAAAGGCAAACTTCCCACAAGTCAACCTAACTCTCTACATTTCTCCACAATGGCACCAAGTACCAAAATGAGAAAGTATGTCTACCCTCAACACATACTAATTAGGGATAAAATAGGACAAGAACAATGCATTTAAAGAATAAGAACTTCTAGAAGGAAACCGGGGAATCACAATAAAAGTTTATCGCCTAGATATAAAGGGAACCTAAAGCAAATGTGGTATGGAAATGCTCTACCAATTCTACTAATTGAAAGAATACCAATTATAAGAGAACAAAATGGCATTGGAATTAATACTTGGTGATAGATTTCAAAGATATGCATGATCAACTTCACTATCAAAAGTATTTTATGAGATTTTAGAGTTAATCACAATGCTTACTAGGAATCTGCAGATAGCCCTAGGGCCGGATACCCTAAGCAAAAGGGCAAAAAATGCTAGGGGAAGGAGTTACCCTAGTGTATACCCTAGTGAAATTTTCCTAGGGGCCCATTAGTGGGGGAGCTCGGTTTCTCTTCGGTGTCCAAAGAGTACCCTAGATATTGTTTTATTTTCATTGTGCGGAAATAGGTGATAGGTGGCAAGTGTGCTGACTTGTAAAGTAAATATCCTTTGGGTTAGTTCCACTAGGGAGTAAGCATCCTTTGGGTTAGTTCCAGTCCCCAAGCAAACGCAGCCGTTAGTCCATATACCCCTCATTATTTATAAATATTGCATTGAATGATAGAATTAATATTGGATTCTCACAAATCTAACTATTAATAATAATTGTACATGATCACTCCAAAAAGTTGAAGACGAAAAAGAACATAGATTATATATTTCAACCACCATCTTTATACATGACAACATACATGCGCTTACACAATATTGCCACTTTTACAAAATATGGCATCTAGCTGCACTCGGTACCTACACTTCACAAAAAGTCATCTACATAGGATTGTCCAGTTAGTAGCCTAAAACACATACACCATTCATTAATAGATCACCCATCCAAAAAAGTCACAACCATTTGCTTCCAATTAATCAACAAAAACAGTTCACGCCACTTCCATCACCACCAAAAGAGATATCTCAAAATGGAGGTAGATCGTCACCAGGTGGGGAGAAATTTCCAACAGATATACCATTTGCATCAAAGAAGACAACAAACATTTCATCTTCCACTCCACGTGATGTATTGTCCATATTTTCATCATCATTTGTGGATTCACCGGTTAGACACGGCCACTATCATCAATGACGCGCCACTAGAGACGACTTTATAGTGCGTCAGTGCCACAAGGGCCGAAGCGGCTGACAACAATGTCACACCCAATATGTGATTCTATCCGAGAGAAACTCGAAGGTCCCACCAAGGATAGAGTCGCATATTGAAACGCTTTTGCAAGGTGGGTATCATTACATTGTACCATTACATAATAGTTGGGGATACATACAAGACATACAAAAGCCGCAAGAATACATCAAACATCATACATGAGGACAACACCCGACTACAGATGAAACACAAACAGAAACTCAAACGACATCCATCCTGCTAGCCCAGGCTGCCGGCCAAGAACCTATCCCTTAATCAAAGAAGAAGCAGAAGAAGAACTCCAAAACAAGTAAACATCGCTCTCACGTCGGATCATCGCATTACCTGTACATGCAACTGTTGTTGTAGTAATCTGTGAGCCACGAGGACTCAGCAATCCCATTACCATGGGTATCAAGACTAACAAAGCTTAATGGGTAGGAAAGGGTAAGTGGTGAGGTTGCAGCAGCGGCTAAGCAATGTATGGTGGCTAACTTACGAGTACAAGAGTAAGATGGGAAACTAAGAAAACGGTCGCAAACTAGTAATGATCAATAAGTGATCCTGAACTACTTACGTTCAAACATAACCCAACCGTGTTCTCTTCTCGACTCACTCGAAAAGAGACCGTCATGGTTACGCACACGGTTGGTGTATTTTAATTGAGTTTACTTCAAGTTCACTACAACCGGAAATTAACAAATTCCCATCTGCCACATAACTGCGGGCACGGCTCTCAAAAGTTTAAACCCTGCAAGGGTGTCCCAACTTAGCCCATGACAAGCTCACGGTCCGCAGGGACAATCCTCCATCACGGGACCCTCCGATCAGACTCGGAATCCCGGTGCATAAGACATTTCGACAATGGTAAAACAAAACCAGCAAGACTGCCTGATGTGCCAACAAATCCCGATAGGAGCCGTATGTATCTCGTTCTCAGGGCACACCGGATGGGACAAGCTATGAGTAAAACCAGCCCTTGAGTTTCCTCGAGGTGGCCCCGCGGGCTGCCCGATTTGGACCAACACTCAGAGGAGCACTGGCCCGGGGAGTTGATTAATTATCCTCGGGTGCTAGCCGGTCCCTATGCAAGTTTTAGTTGTTATTAGGCAAATGGTAAAATCAATGTTGGGCCTTGCTGGAAGAGTTTTATTCAAAGCGAACTGTCAAGAGGGGCTCATAAACCCTCATCGTGTTAGGGACACAAAATCAAGGAACATAATACCGATATGACGAAAACTAGGGCGGCAAGAGTGGAACAAAACACCAGGCAAAAGGCCGAGCCTTCCACCCTTTACCAAGTATATAGATGCATTAATTAAATAAGAGATATTGTGATATCCCAAGATATTCATGATATCCATGTCCCAACATGGAACAACCTGCAACTGCACCTGCAACTAGCAACGCTATAAGAGGGGCTAAGCAAAGCGATAACATAGCGAAACAACGGTTTGCTGGGATGGTGAAAAAGGTTAGAGGCTGGCTCATGGCAATTTGAGAGGCTTGATAAACAAGTTGTAGGTAGCGTGACATAGAACTAGCATCGAGACAACTAGCATAGCAAAGATAGTAGTGAGATCTAAGGTGACGGTCATCTTGTCTGAAATCCTGCTAGAAGGAAGGAGTGCATGAAGAAGACGAAGCCACGTAGATGAACCAAGCATAGTAACGAATCCTCACGATCGCAACGAAACAGGAACTAACAAGAAGAAGCACAATCGAAAAGAAGCAAACAACATGGTAAACACACAACACATAAACATGACATGATGCTCAACCAAGTATGATGCATGACAAGTCTAAATGATGCTACTCATGGTAAGAGATGATGCATACAAAAACAACACATCAAAGCAAGTTTAAATGAGGCCGGAAACAACATATAACAATTCCGGTAAGTCCTCATATGCAAATTTCGAAATTGGTCCAGATCTGAACAAAACATTTTGTTAAAGTTGTTAAACAGCAGGTTAAAGTGCACCAAGATGATCTACACGTCTTTCTAGTCAAGTTACATATAAAGTTTGTTTAATTCGAAGCTATGACCTAGAAGATATGAGTCAAACAAGTTACACATGGCATTGATGCAAATGAAAGCAAAACACAATCACTCCAAAACATGGATGCAACATGGTATGATGAAACTGCATGCAAAACCAAGCAAGTTTCATGTAGAGCATGCTCAAAACGGAGCAACGGTTCAACACATACACTCAATACAAGTTCCAAACACAATCTACCCAAAACAGCAAGTAAGCACTTTGCAATCAAGAAAACAACATGCTAAAGGAAACATATGGACACAAACTTGATATTCACTCAAAGTACAGATTACATGCTTCAAATAACAACAAGATTCAGGTTCATATGCATCAGAATTAATCCAACATGATCAAAGCAAAAGGCAACTTTATAAAACAGATTATGACAGTGAAAAACAGGGCATACATGTGAGCAGAAATAACATGTTGACATGTTGGAGGCATGAAACGATGACGCTACAGTGCCAGATAATAGCAACCAAAAGCATGGCATTAAAGTACAGGTTATACATGGCAAAACATGATTACTAAGCATCTCCATATAACATCTAGATCAATGGAAATCATCAAGATAAGATTGCAAGTTATAACAGATTCTCAGACTTGGTGAAAAATAGAGTAAGGCTGAAAACAGGTTCATGATGCATACTTTGAGAAAATAAAAGTATATGTTGCGGGAACATTTCATGGCATCAAAGGGCATGGAAATCATATACATGTCAAGCACTACAAAACATGAACACTGAGCTCCTGCTAGAAAACACTAGAACATGCTCAAAACATCATGAAAATAATGCAAATGATAACAGATTCACAGACTTGGTGAGATAAACTGAACATGGCAGGAACAACGACAAGTAGGCATGTTTGCGAGCTTGTGCAAGTCACCACAAAGCATTTCATGAAATGTGAAGGTAACCAACAGCAAGAAGGCATATTTGTGCAACTACTCGTGTCAAGAACATGCTCATAGGATGCATAGATCACTAGCTATTCACATGGCAAGAATGAACTTACTGTTAACAGACTGACAGCAACATTATTTAGCAATTTGAGAGCATGGTAATGATAAGCTACAGCAAACCATAAATGCAAATAAGGGCATGGATGGATAGAGAATGACAGTATCCACAAAACATCCTTACTGAACATCTCCATATTAAACATGGATTCACTTGTAGCAACAAGATAACATGGTAACAGAATGTAGCAGATTCAGACTTAGCAGAAAACTCGAGTCACTGAAATCAGCAACAGCAAGTACCCTAATTTGCATGGGAAATTTTTGTTTTTGCCACTTTAGATTTTTCCAATTTTCCTTATGGCACTCTAGATTTTGACATTTCACTTTTGCCACTCTTAGTTTTTGATAATTATCACAATTGCCATTTTGATGGTAAAAGCAAAATTTCAAAGTGGCAATTGTGATACATTTCAAAAACTAAGAGTGGCAAAAATGAAATAAAATTACTTAGCTTTTTCCATAGAATGGCAATTGTGATAATTGTCAAAAGCTAAGCGTGGCAAAAGTGAAATGTCAAAATCTTGAATGGCATAAGGAAAATTGGCAAAATCTAAAGTGGCAAAAACAAAATTTTCCCAATTTGCATGCTTGTGCTAGTCACCACATGGCATATAAAAATACATGGATTGCACCAATGTAAAGATGGCATAAATATGCTCCTAAAACATGTTGACATGATGCTCAAAAGATAAACGCACAAAATGATATGAAAAAGACAAATCAGCAAGTTATGACGATTTCCAGCAGATTATATCATTTAGCACTTTGCAACGATGATTAAGGCATCAAAATGAATAGTAACACGCATGCAAACTACACCATCATCTAGAGCACTCAGAGATGAACAATTTTACATATCATACACACAAGACAAAGTAATATGCATGAAGTTATGCCATTATGAAGATGCACACATATCATTGAAAAACTAGGACTTAGAAGAAAATTCAATCTCGCGAAAAACTGGACGGGGCGAAGTGGGATGGAGCGGTGCGGGACGGGACGGGGACGTGGTGTTTGTATTGGGGACCGGTGGATCTGGTCCACCCGGCCGGATCTGGTGACAAGGTGAACTCCGATGACGGCGACGACTTCCGGCGAGGCAGCGGGGAGGCGCGGGCGAGCCCGGGATGGCGGGGAAGGACAGCGGCGACTCCGGCGGCTTGGGCAGCGCGCGAGGAGGCGGCATGGCGAGGCGGCGGTGGCAACTCCGACGACCGGCGGGCGGCTGCGAAGCGGCGGTGGCGCGAGGAGGCGGTGCAGCGGTGCATGGCGGCGACGCGGCACGGTGGCGAGGCGGCGCGGGGCGGCGGAACAAGGCGCGGCCCGATTTGGCCCGGGGCGGGCTGGATCTGGGCCCCGCAGGTCGCGGCAGCGGGGAGCGGCACGGGGACAGGTGGCGCGCGGTGGTTGGGCGCGGGGCGGCGGTGGACGCGTCCGGCCGTCGGTGGACATGTCCAGCGGCGCGGAGGAGGAGGGGGCTAGGGTTTTACCCAGGATTTGGACGAGGGGGGGCTATTTATATAGGCATAGGGAGCTAGGAGAGGGCTATTGTGGTGCGGTTTTCGCCCACGCAATTGTGATCCAACGGCGAAAAGCATGGAGGGGGTTTAGATGGGCTAGTGGACTGTTATGGAGGGGTGCTGGGCTGCAAGGAGAAGGAGGGCTTCGGTTAACACGGTTAACCATTGGGGCATCAAACGACCTCCAAATGGAACGAAATTTGACAGGCGGTCTACCAAGACCGCTCGTCAACTCTCGGCCCATTCCGAGAACGTTTTTATCCCGCTCACGAAACAAGATCTGGGAGGTGCGGCGGGTGCGTGTGAGAGTGTCGGATTCTGAAATGGACAACGGAGAAAGTGACTGGATGCAAGAGACGAACATGAATGCAAAAGAGATGCACATGATGACATGGCAAAGTGCAACATGCAAACAAATGACATGGCAGTGACGGCGAATTACTGGAAGACACCTGGCGCATCGGACTCGGAGCGTTACAAACAACCTGCCTAAACAAGAAAACTATGTCTCCCTGCACTCCCACACACTTGTAGAGTCAACAACATAGGAGGGGCAACGATCTACCGAAGGAGAAGTGGCGGCACAACCAGTGGCGGAGCTTCATGGGAGCCAACCTAGGCCATGCCCACCCCCTCCCCCCAACTCATAAGAAAACATGCACATATCTCTTTGTATTAGAATCATTTTCATAATCAGCTGAAGCAATTATGTTTGCCCCCGTCCAGCCCATGGCCCCCATGATTTCTGCTCAAGCTCCGTCGTTGGGCACAGCGCGCTCAAATATCACCTCTCTCCCGGTTTAGAGAGAGGAAACAGTCTCGTGCATAGTTAAACGAGAGTAGAGGAGGAACCTTTCGATGGGGAAATATCCGGTGCACCAATGCTTATGGTGCTACCGGTGCACTGGACCTCCGTAGCACATTTAAAATGTTCCAAAAATGTGAAAAATTTGAGCACATTCACGCATCATCATGTTTGTTGTTGCAAAATTTGAAATCAAAATTCAAACATTGTCCAAGATACAAAAATAACAAATTTAACATTGAATACTATGAATATTAGTTGGGCTTTAGATTTTTGAAAAAGGGTGAATTTTATTGGCTCAAAATGGATCATCAAGAGGATGCAAATGATGAGGATGCAAACCACAATGAGCACATACCCGGCCTCATAGTTAGGATGCACACAACCAACACCAACACACACACGCACAAAAACACGCCAAAATAGCAAAGAGATATAAGACCAAAGCTATGTGTAGACGAGGAAAAACTAAAAACCCCCAAAGCTATTAGATTTCTGAATAACAAACTACAACAATGACAATATCCGCACAACCCATCTCATGACACCACACATATGAGGAAGTTCTTCAACAACACCACCTTCAGGAAGGGAGCGACACTCAAGCGCCGCTGTCACCGGATCCAAGCACGCAAGGCCAGAATCTAGGTTTTCACCCTGAAGAACCAGTCTGAGCATCTCCGAGCAATGCCTCCAAGAAGGTAATGATGTTAAGACGTCGCCATTGCCAGGTATAACCAACTCGGGTCAGACCAAGGCTTTCACCCCGGAACTTGAGACTGGGTGCTCAAGTAGCAACACCAATGATGTCGCTCATGTGTTGTCACCACCACTTTTCCACGTCGCCACCACTTTTCCACAATCCTAGCAGCTACATGTGATGTGCAACCACCGCTGCTGCACAATCATTCCTTTTGTGTCAGGTTGTTGTCTGTAGTTTGCACATCGCCGAAATCAACCACCGGATCTGGAGGGAGAAACCCTCCCAAAGACCTTTCGATGGCCACCGCATTCCAGAACGAGGTTGTCCCTGTAGCCTGAAGTTGTCACCATAGGGACCAACACGGACTATGCATCGTCGTTCCGTCACAAGGCTTCCGCGTCATGGGATAGCAGCTGCCCCTCCGACCGTCGTGGACCATAAGCTCAACCGGATGTTGCCAGATCTGATAGGATGTGGCCAGCCAGCAACACGAGAGGGAGCAATCTTTAGCCCAAACCTCACGAGCAAATGCCTCTCGGGATGGGATCAAGTCGGCCTCTCGGGATGGGATCAAGTCGGCCTCTCGTGGCTGCCATTAATGCTACCGTGAGTAGTGACCTACCCACTTGATCCGGATTCGAGCATGCTGACGAACAAGAGCAGAAGTCAAGGATGGTTGGGAGGGGGAGAGGGTACGAGACAGCGCCCTGCCGCCGTCGTCCGCCGTTGGACGGCCTCCTCTGGTGGCGCCGAGGATTCTGGTGATGGCCGACGGTTTTTTAGGTGGCGGCTGGGTGCGCCCCCGTAGTCGCCCAGGAGTGACACGGGAGGCTCAGGTCTGTTGTTTTCTGATACCGATATGTCCTACCTTGTGGATATATGTAGTTGAAATCACTCGGTTGGGTTTTAGATATGGCCCATTATTACATTGATGTCAATTTTTTCATTTTTTGCATCTCAATGAATGTTTCAAATTTCGTGACAACAAACATTGAGGTTGTGTGAATGCGCTTGATCTTTTTTATATTTTTTTAAAGGCCCGTGATATTTGGCACACGTGTGCCACATAACTAAAACTACCACACACACCTTATCCCTTTCCCTCTAAGTACAAAACAACCTCCCTTCCCTTCGATCCCTCCTCCTCCCGAACGACCCCGCAGGCTCGCCCGAGAAACCTGTTTTTCCCGCACATCTCGCGCGCCCATCCCCAGGAAAACTGCCACTTCTTCACGTCTTCCCATGTGATAAAAAAATTGCGCAAGTGGGATTCAAACCCACAACTCCTAGACACCAAAGCGCACCACCACAACCAACTCACCCTTAGGGATTTGTTGCTCAACTAAAGAAAACTATTCCTTTTGACCCTTTTTTCACAATCGTGTTATTACAGAAAATTACCACAATTTCCCCTCGGGTCAAAGTTACCATGGTATTCGTATGCAAGTTATCAGGCCTATGTTGCGTAACTTACCATGTTATTTACATAGAACTTACTAGGTACTATGTTTCAACAACTACACCCCCTTTCAAAGTTACCACTATGTTTTATACACAAGTTATCAGGTCCTCGATGCGTAATATACCGTTGTACTAACACATAAGTTATCAAGGTATGTTTACATCAACCTCCCTAGATCAAAGTTACCATGGGGGATTATACATGAGTTACTGGTTCTACGGTTCGTATATAATCATGGTACTTACACCTAAAAACCCAGGTGTGTTTCAGTAGCTTTCCATAGGTAAACAAATATCACGGAATTTTTGCGTAACTTATCATGCCTATAGCGGGTCAAAGCGTATCGTTTTTTCGGCCAACTCACAAGCACGTGTGCCCCTCATGACACTAAAAATTATGTGACTTTCCCATGGCACGCCATGTGTTGTGTTCATCCAAGAGGCCCCGCGAGGCGAGTGTATGTTTTTAACAACATTTTTTCCTTTGGTAAAAAGTTACCATGATGTTTATATGTAAGTTATCGGTTATAGGTGCTTGTATTATCATGTTATTTACACAAATATTTATCGAGGATGTTTTGAACAACTTTTCTCCGGGTCAAAAAGTTATCATGGTGATTCTAGGTAACCTATCAAGCCCGCCGTGCTTAAAAATATCATGCTATTTAAAAAAAATCAGGGGTATATTTCAGCAAAAAATTCCCCCATGGGTCAAAAACTTATCATGGTGTTTAGTTATCGCAGTGCATATGTTTTCATGCTATTACATAGAAAAATACCAGGGGAGGGAGGTATACTACCATTCTATTTACACATAAGTTACCGGAGTATCTTTTCAATAATTTTCTTCCCTGTGGTCAAAGTTCCATGGTGTTTCTACCTCAGTTATCAGTTGTGCGTGATACGTCCATTTTGCATCATGCTTTTATATCGATATTTGTTGCATTATGGGCTATTATTACACATTATGCTACAATACTTATACCTATTCTCTCTTAATTTACAAGGTTTCCATAAAGAGGGAGAATGCCGGCAGCTGGGATTCTGGGCTGGAAAAGGAGCAAATATTAGAGACCTATTCTGCACGGCTCCAAAAGTCCTGAAACTTCACGGAAGACGTTTTCAGAATATATAAAAAGTACTCAGCGGAAGAAATTCACCAGGGGGGCCACACACTGCCCACGAGGGTGGGGGTGCGCCCTACTTCCCTGGGCGCGCCCCCCTACCTCGTGGGCCCCCTGGTGGCCCTCCGGTGGCCATCTTCTGCTATATGAAGTCTTTCGATGGGAAATAATAATAAGCAATCTTCTCGGATGAAACTCCGCCGCCACGAGGCGGAATCTTGGCGGATCCAATCTAGGGCTCCGGCAGAGCTGATCTGCCGGGGAAACTTCCCTCCCGGAGGGGGAAATCATCGCCATCGTCATCACCAACGCTCCTCTCACCGAGAGAGGGCAATCTCCATCAACATCTTCATCAACACCATCTCCTCTCAAAACCCTAGCTCATCTCTTGTATCCAATTCTTGTCTTCAAGTCCGGGATTGGTGCTAGTAGGTTGCTAGTAGTGTTAATTGCTCCTTGTAGTTGATGCTAGTTGGTTTAATTGGTGGAAGAGCATATGTTCAGATCCTATATGCATATTAATACCCTCTGATTATGAACATGTTTATGCTTTGTGAGTAGTTACATTTGTTCCTGAGGACATGGGAGAAGTCTTGCTATTAGTAGTCATGTGAATTTGGTATTCGTTCGATATGTTGATGAGATGTATGTTGTCTCTCCTCTAGTGGTGTTATGTGAACGTCGACTACATGACACTTCACCATTGTTTGGGCCTAGAGGAAGGCATTGGGAAGTAATAAGTAGATGATGGGTTGCTAGAGTGACAGAAGCTTAAACCCTAGTTTATGCGTTGCTTCGTAAGGGGCTGATTTGGATCCATATGTTTCATGCTATGGTTAGGTTTACCTTAATACTTTTGTTGTAGTTGCAGATGCTTGCAATAGAGGTTAATCATAAGTGGGATGCTTGTCCAAGTAAGGGCAGCACCCAAGCACCGGTCCACCCACATACCAAATTATCAAAGTACCGAACGCGAATCATATGAGCGTGATGAAAACTAGCTTGACGATATTCCCATGTGTCCTCAGGAGCGCTTTACATCATATAAGAGTTTGTCCAGGCTTGTCCTTTGCTACAAAAAGGATTGGGCCACCTTGCTGCACCTTATTTACTTTTGTTACTTGTTGCTCGTTACAAATTATCCTATCACAAAACTATCTGTTACTACTTATTTCAGTACTTGCAGAGAATACCTTGCTGGAAACCGCTTATCATTTCCTTCTGCTCCTCGTTGGGTTCAACACTCTTACTTATCGAAAGGACTACGATAGATCCCCTACACTTTTGGGTCATCGGGACTCTTTTCTGGCGCCGTTGCCCGGGAGTGAAGCGCCTTTGGTAGGTGGAAATTGGTAAGGAAAAATTTATATAGTGTTCTGAAATTTACTGTCACTTGATACTATGGAAAGTAATCCTCTGAGGGGCTTGTTTGGGGTATCTTCACCCCGACCAGTAGAGCAAAGAGTTGCTCCTCAACCTACTCAACCTACTGAAAATGAAAATGAAAATGTTCCCTTTGAAGTTCCTTCGGGTATGATAGAAAAACTGCTAGCTAATCCTTTTTTAGGAGATGGAACAAAACATCCTGACGAGCATCTGATATATGTGGATGAAGTTTGTGGATTATTTAAGCTTGCAGGTGTACCAGGAGATGTTCTTAAGAAGAAGGTCTTCCCTTTATCTTTGAGGGGAGATGCATCGACTTGGTATAGGCTATGTGATGATATTGGGTCTTGGAATTACAAACGATTGAAATTGGAATTTCATCAGAAGTTTTATCATGTGCATCTTGTTCATCGTGATCGTAATTATATATATAATTTTTGGCCTCGCGAAGGAGAAAGCATCGCTCAAGCTTGGGGGAGGCTTAAATCAATGTTATATTCATGCCCCAATCATGAGCTCTCAAGAAAAATGATTATTCAAAAATTTTATGCTCGGCTTTCCGATAACAATCGCACCATGCTTGATACTTCTTGTGCTGGCTCTTTTATGATGAAGACTAATGAATTCCAATGGGATTTATTGGAAAGAATTAAACGCAACTCTGAAGATTGGGACCTCGACAAAGGTAAGGAGTCAGGTATGACACCTAAGTTTGATTGTGTTAAATCTTTTATGGATACCGATGTTTTCCGTAAATTTAGCACTAAATATGGACTTGACTCTGAGATAGTAGCTTCTTTCTGTGAATCTTTTGCTACTCCTGTTGATCTCCCCAAGGAGAAGTGGTTTAAATATCATCCTCCCATAGAAGTAAAAGTAGATGCACCTATTAAAGTTGAAGAAAAGATCGTCACTTATAATGATCCTATTGTTCCTAGTTCTTATGTTGAGAAACCACCTTTTCCTGTTAGGATAAAGGATCATGCTAAAGCTTCAACTATGGTCCGTAAAAGCAATATTAAAACTTATACACCTCATGAGCAAATTAAAGTTGAACCTGATATTGCTATTGTTAAAGATATCATGTCTGATAATATTGATGGGCATGTTATTCATTTCCTTGATGAAACTGCTAGAATTGCTAAACCTTGTGCTAAAGATAAAAATAGACCTGTGGTAGGCATGCATGTTATTTCTGTTAAAATAGGAGATCATTGTTATCATGGCTTATGTGATATGGGTGCTAGTGCTAGCGCCATACCTTATTCCTTATACAAAGAAATTATGCATGATATTGCACCTACTGAGATAGAAGATATTGATGTCACAATTAAACTTGCCAATAGAGATACTATTTCACCAATGGGAATTGTTAGAGATGTTGAAGTCTTGTGTGGGAAGACTAAATATCCTGCTGATTTTCTTGTTCTTGGTTCCCCACAAGATAGCTTTTGTCCCATTATATTTGGTAGACCCTTCTTAAACACTGTTAATGCTACCATAGATTGCAAAAGGGATGTTGTTACTATTGGTTTAGATGATATGACTCATGAATTTAATTTCTCTAAATTTAGTAGACAACACCGTGAAGAATAATTACCTAGTAAGGATGAAATTATTGGTCTTGCTTCTATTGCCGTACCTCCTAGTGATCCTTTAGAACAATATTTGCTAGACCATGAAAATGATATGTTTATGAATGAAAGAAGAGAAATAGATGAAGTATTCTTTAATCAGAAACCTATTCTAAAACACAATCTGCATGTTGAAATCCTAGGGGATCCTCCTCCACCCAAGGGTGATCCCGTGTTTGAGCTTAAACCGTTGCCTGATACTCTTAAATATGCTTTATCTTGATGAGAAAAAGATGTATCCTGTTATTATTAGTGCTAACCTTTCAGAACATGAAGAAGAGAGATTATTGAAAACTCTGAAGAAGCACCGTGCTGCTATTGGGTATACTCTTGATGATCTTAAGGGCATTAGTCCCACTCTATGTCAATATAAAATTAATTTGGAAGAAGATGCTAAACCAGTTTGTGATCATCAACGACGGCTAAATCCTAGAATGAAAGAAGTGGTAAGAAAGGAGATACTAAAGCTCCTTGAGGCAGGTATAATTTATCATGTTGCTAATAGTCAGTGGGTAAGTCATGTCCATTGTGTCCCTAAGAAGGGATGTATTACTGTTGTTCCTAATGATAAAGATGAATTAATCCCTCAAAGAATTATTACCGGTTATAGGATGGTAATTGATTTCTGCAAATTAAATAAGGCTACTAAATGTGACGCCCGGGTAATTAAGCTACAGTGATCCTCTGCTAATGGTGCCACGTCACCTCGTTTATAGTTGTCAATCTCGAGTTAGTTCGAAACCGATTCAAATTCAAATTCAAAAATATGCAAACAATAAAAGTTTTCAAATATTAAAACTAAAATGATCGGAGTGAACCAAATATTGCATAGATAATAATGGTGGGGAAACCAACATTTCTTATAATATTTAATTTCACTAAAATAACCAAAGCTTAGGGCAAAACAATTACTTTAATGCCTTTTATAAAGATATAGTAATATAACTAAATTAATAGTGTGCCAAAATAATTATGGCAGAGGCCTAGTTAGTAATACTAATTTAGGTGCTAACTTGGTATTTTATAAAAAGAAATTAATAGAGACTTTAAATGAAAACAGTAAAGAAATAAAAGAGAAATAATAA
>NC_041386.1:14798772-14799807 GCF_002162155.2 Triticum dicoccoides | reverse complement strand
CGTAGGTCGCCCCGTCGTCACGCCCGAGCTCGCGTTCACCGCGCCCTCGCTTGCGCCGCCACGCTTGCCGCCGACCCGAGCGTGCAGGCCCCGCGGCTACCTCCTGCCGCGCCTGTCGTGTGCTGTCCTCCCCGTCCTGTGCCCGCCATGCGCAGCCCGTGCGCTGGCCGCGCCGCGGTTGGCCTCTGCCGTGGCCGGCGTCGCCGCCCCCTGGTGGCCTCGGGCGCCCACGCCTGCACCCGTTTCGCCCGTCCCGCTAAGGCCCTCTGGGCCACTGACATTAGGGACCCACGCCCCTGTTAAAAAGAAAAAAAAAAGATTTAATAAAATTAAATAAATAAATAATTAAAATAAGTAAATATTAATTAACTAATTAAAGAATTAATTAACTTAATTAAACCTGGTTAGACTAATTAATCATTTAATTAACCTGACTAATCTACTAATTAGATTAATTAATTTAGTTAGTTAGTTATCAGTCAATGACATGCGGGACCCACCGTCTGGTTGACCAAGTCAACCCTGTTGACTGCTGACGTCAGCATGACATCATGTTGACGTCATGAATTCATTTTTCGAATTAATTAATTAATTAATTAAATTCCAGAAATTAATAAAATCTTTAGAAAATCATATCTTTTAATCCGTAACTCGGATGAAAATACTTTCTACATGAAAGTTGCTCAGAACGACGAGACGAATCCGGATACGCAGTCCGTTCGTCCGCCACACCCCCCTAACCTATCGAACCCGCAACTTTCCCCCTCCGGCTCCTCTGCCCGAAAACACAAAACACCGGGAATACTTTCCCGGATGTTTTCCCCCCTTCACCGGTATCACCTACTACCGCGTTAGGGCACACCGAACACCGCGTATTGCCTTGTTATATTTTGTGATGCTTTGTTTGCTCTGTATTCATTATTTCTTCCCCCTCTTCTCTCCGGTAGACTACGAGACCGACGCTGATGCCACCGAGTTCGACTACGGAGTTGACGACCCCTCTCTCTTGCCAGAGCAACCAGGCAAGCCCCCCCC
>NC_041386.1:14731501-14791151 GCF_002162155.2 Triticum dicoccoides | reverse complement strand
TGACGTCATGAATTCATTTTTCGAATTAATTAATTAATTAATTAAATTCCAGAAATTAATAAAATCTTTAGAAAATCATATCTTTTAATCCGTAACTCGGATGAAAATACTTTCTACATGAAAGTTGCTCAGAACGACGAGACGAATCCGGATACGCAGTCCGTTCGTCCGCCACACCCCCCTAACCTATCGAACCCGCAACTTTCCCCCTCCGGCTCCTCTGCCCGAAAACACAAAACACCGGGAATACTTTCCCGGATGTTTTCCCCCCTTCACCGGTATCACCTACTACCGCGTTAGGGCACACCGAACACCGCGTATTGCCTTGTTATATTTTGTGATGCTTTGTTTGCTCTGTATTCATTATTTCTTCCCCCTCTTCTCTCCGGTAGACTACGAGACCGACGCTGATGCCACCGAGTTCGACTACGGAGTTGACGACCCCTCTCTCTTGCCAGAGCAACCAGGCAAGCCCCCCCCCCTTGATCACCAGATATCGCCTATTCTCCTCTATACTGCTTGCATTAGAGTAGTGTAGCATGTTACTGCTTTCGTTAATCCTATTCTGATGCATAGCCTGGCATTGTCGCTACATCTGTTGATACCTTACCTGCAATCCTAAATGCTTAGTATAGGATGCTAGTTTATCATCATTGGCCCTACATTCTTGTCAGTCTGCCTTGCTATACTATCGGGCCGTGATCACTTGGGAGGTGATCACGGGTATATACTATACATTCATACATACTATATAGATGGTGACTAAAGTCGGGTCAGCTCATTGAGTACCCGCAAGTGATTCTGACGAGGGGGCTGAAAGGACAGGTGGCTCCATCCCGGTAGAGGTGGGCCTGGGTTCCCGACGGCCCTCGACTGTTACTTTGTGGCGGAGCGACAGGGCAGGTTGAGACCACCTAGGAGACGGGTGGGCCTGGCCCTGTTCGGTGTTCGCGGATACTTAACACGCTTAACGAGATCTTGGTATTTGATCTGAGTCGGCTACGAGCCTATCCGCACTAACCATCTACGTGGGAGTAGTTATGGGTATCCCGACGTCGTGGTATCAGCCGAAGCACTTCAGACGTCAGCGACGGAGCGGCGCGCGCCGAATTGGACTGGAACACCACTAGGCTAGGTCTGTTTTCGGCCGCCCTCGCAACGTGCAGGTGTGCTATGGGCGATGGGCCCAGACCCCTGTGCGCTTAGGTTTAGACCGGCGTGCTGGCCTCTCTGTTTTGCCTAGGTGGGGCTGCGACGTGTTGATCTTCCGAGGCCGGGCATGACCCAGGAAAGTGTGTCCGGCCAAATGGGATCGAGCGTGTTGGGCTATGTGGTGCACCCCTGCAGGGAAGTTAATCTATTCGAATAGCCGTGATCTTCGGTAACAGGACGACTTGGAGTTGTACCTTGACCTTATGACAACTAGAACCGGATACTTAATAAAACACACCCTTCCAAGTGTCAGATACAACCCGGTGATCGCTTTTCCGCAGGGCGACGAGGAGAGGATCGCCGGGTAGGATTATGCTACTCGAGATGCTACTTGGAGATGTTACTTGGAGATGCTACTTGGAGGACTTCAGTCTACTCTCTTCTACATGCTGTAAGACGGAGGCTGCCAGAAGCGTAGTCTTCGACAGGATTAGCTATCCCCCTTTTATTCTGGCATTCTGCAGTTCAGTCCACCGATATGCCCTTTACACATATACCCATGCATATGTAGTGTAGTTCCTTGCTTGCGAGTACTTTGGATGAGTACTCACGGTTGCTTTCTCCCCCCTTTTTCCCCTTTTCCTTTCTTCTGGTTGTCGCAACCAGATGCTGGAGTCCAGGAGCCAGGCGCCACCGTCGACGACGACCCCTACTACACCGGAGGTGCCCCTACTACGTGCAGCCCGTTGACGACGTCCAGGAGTAGTTTAGGAGGATCCCAGGCAGGAGGCCTGCGCCTCTTTCGATCTGTATCCCAGTTTGTGCTAGCCTTCTTAAGGCAAACTTGTTTAACTTATGTCTGTACTCAGATATTGTTGCTTCCGCTGACTCGTCTATGATCGAGCACTTGTATTCGAGCCCTCGAGGCCCCTGGCTTGTATTATCATGCTTGTATGACTTATTTTATTTGTAGAGTTGTGTTGTGATATCTTCCCGTGAGTCCCTGATCTTGATCGTACACATTTGCATGCATGATTAGTGTACGGTCAAATCGGGGGCGTCACACTAAACAGGATCATTACCCCTTACCTTTTATCGATCAAATGCTAGAAAGATTATCTAAACATACACATTTTTGCTTTCTAGATGGTTATTCTGGTTTCTCTCAAATACCTGTGTCAGCTAAGGATCAATCAAAGACTACTTTTACTTGCCCTTTTGGTACTTTTGCTTATAGATGTATGCCTTTTGGTTTATGTAATGCACCTGCTACCTTTCAAAGATGCATGATGGCTATATTCTCTGACTTTTGTGAAAAGATTTGTGAGGTTTTCATGGATGATTTCTCCGTCTATGGATCTTCTTTTGATGATTGCTTAAGCAACCTTGATCGAGTTTTGCAGAGATGTGAAGAAACTAATCTTGTCTTGAACTGGGAAAAGTGCCACTTTATGGTTAATGAAGGTATTGTCTTGGGGCATAAAGTTTCTGAAAGAGGTATTGAAGTTGATAAAGCCAAGGTTGATGCTATTGAAAAGATGCCATGTCCCAAGGACAACAAAGGTATAAGAAGTTTCCTTGGTCATGTCGGTTTTTATAGGAGGTTCATTAAGGACTTCTCAAAAATCTCTCGGCCTCTGACTAATTTATTACAAAAAGATATACCATCTGTATTTGATGATGATTGTGTAGAAGCATTTGAAATACTTAAGAAAGCATTGATCTCTGCACCTATTGTTCAGCCACCTGATTGGAATTTACCCTTTGAAATTATGTGTGATGCTAGTGATTATGCTGTAGGTGCTGTCCTAGGGCAAAGAGTTGATAAGAAACTAAATGTTATTCAATATGCTAGTAAAACTCTAGAAAATGCTCAGAAAAATTATGCTACTACTGAAAAAAGAATTCTTAGCAGTTGTATTTGCTTGTGATAAGTTCAGACCTTATATTGTTGATTCTAAAGTAACTATTCACACTGATCATACTGCTATTAAATATCTTATGGAAAAGAAAGATGCTAAACCTAGACTTATTAGATCGGTTCTCTTGCTACAAGAATTTGACTTACATATTGTTGATAGAAAGGAAGCTGAGAACCTCGTTGCAGACAACTTGTCTAGGTTAGAAAATGTGCTTGATGACCCACTACCTATTGATGATAGCTTTCCTGATGAGCAATTAAATGTTATAAATGCTTCTCATACTGCTCCATGGTATGCTGATTATGCTAATTACATTGTTGCTAAACTTATACCACCTAGTTTCACATACCAGCAAAAGAAAAAGTTCTTCTATTATTTGAGGCATTACTTTTGGGATGACCCATGTCTTTATAAAGAAGGAGTAGATGGTATTATTAGATGTTGTGTACCTGAGCATGAACAGGAACAGATCCTATGCAAGTGTCACTCCGAAGCTTATGGAGGACACCATGCTGGAGATAGGACTGCACATAAGGTATTGAAATCTGGTTTTTATTGGCCTACTCTCTTCAAGGATGCCCGTAAGTTTGTCTTATCTTGTGATGAATTTCAGAGAATTGGTAATATTAGTAGACGTCAAGAAATGCCTATGAACTATTCACTTGTCATTGAACCATTTGATGTTTGGGACTTTGACTATATGGTACCCTTTCCTTCCTCTAATGGATATACTCATATTTTAGTTGTTGTTGATTATGTTACTAAGTGGGTAGAAGCTATTCCAACTAGTAGTGCTAATCATAACACTTCTATTAAAATGCTTAAAGAAGTTATTTTTCCAAGGTTTGGAGTCCCTAGATATTTAATGACCGATGGTGGTTCACATTTTATTCATGGTGCTTTTCGTAAAATGCTTGCTAAATATGATGTTAATCATAGAATTGCATCCCCTTATCACCCACAGTCCAGTGGTCAAGTAGAATTGAGTAATAGAGAATTCAAATTAATTTTGCAAAAGACTGTTAATAGATCTAGAAAGAATTGGTCCAAGAAACTTGATGATGCGTTATGGGCCTATAGAACTGCATATAAAAATCCTATGGGTATGTCTCCGTATAAAATGGTCTATGGAAAAGCATGTCACTTACCTCTTGAACTAGAACACAAGGCATATTGGGCTATTAAAGAACTCAACTATGATTTTAAACTTGCCGGTGAGAAGAAGTTATTTGATATTAGCTCACTTGATGAATGGAGAACCCAAGCCTATGAGAATGCCAAATTATTTAAAGAAAAGGTTAAAAAATGGCATGACAAAAGGATACAAAAGCGTGAGTTTAATGTAGGTGACTATGTATTACTATACAACTCTCGTTTAAGATTTTTTGCAGGAAAACTTCTCTCTAAATGGTAAGGTCCTTACGTTATCGAGGAGGTCTATCGTTCCGGTGCCATAAAAATCAACAACTTCGAAGGCACAAATCCGAAGGTGGTGAACGGTCAAAGGATCAAACATTATATCTCAAGTAATCCCATAAATGTTGAAACCAATGTTATTGAAACCGTAACCCCGTAGGAATACATAAGGGACACTTTCCATAACATTTCAGACTCCAAAAAGGAATAGGTATGTGGTACGGTAAGTAAACCGACTCCAAAACAGTTTTTAAGACAATATTTCTCTGTTTTGGAATATTTAGAAAAATAGAAAATTAAGAAGCAGTCCGGGAAGGACACGAGGCCTCCACGAGCGTGGAGGGCGTGCCCTACCCTACTGGGCGCGCCCCCCTACCTCGTGGGCACCTTGTGTGCTCTCCGGACTCCGTTTTCGTACACGACACGTATTTTGGTCGGTAAAAATTCATTATATAATCTCACGGGGGTTTTGACTCCCGTATCATGCAAAAATCTCCTGTCTTTGTTTCGAGCTGTTTTTCTGACAGATCCAGGTCGCCATGTCATCTTCAAGTGCCCCCAAGGACCAGTTCTTCGAGAAGGTCATCAACCCCTACCTCGCAGAAGTGCCGCAACACCCTCAAACCATTGAGATGCGTGAGGGGTTGTTGCACATCCGCGATGCTGAGGGACCAAGGAAGACCGTTAGCACGGAGGCCAGGCTCGAGGCATTGGAGCAAGAAGTTTTCAAGTGTCAGGAGATGTGGAGCATGGACTTGATTCCAGTCACACTATGATCACAGAGTTCACCAACAACCACAAGCTGGACGTCAAGGACATTGGGGATGCCATCTTCAAGCTTCATGAGAAAATCGAGCACCTCCAAGCCCAGATTTATGACCTGCAAAACCAAAACTGTGAGTATGAATATAGATTCAAGAGGATGAGTTTGGCTGCAGATTTGAGGTTTCAGGAGACTCGATCATCCTTCTATGATGGTGAACCTATGCCCTGGAAGAAGGACGACAAGCCTACACCATCAACAAAACCACCTTCTTCATCAACAAAGGAGACATAATCACATGGGTATGGGCACTCCCCTTGGCAACTACCAAGCTTGGGGGAGTGCCCCGGTATCGTATCACCATCACTTTTATCGTTAATGTTTTTCTTAGTTCGATCCTTTTGGTAATATCTTGATCTAGTAGAATAAAAGTTCTTATGATCTAGTTGTGAGTTTTGCTTTATTGTTGTGATGCCCCGAGACTGTTGCGCCAGGTGTCTTCCAGTTTTTCGTTGTTATTGCTGTGTCATTTTCTTGCGTGTCACATCTTGTCATGTCATCATGTGCATTGCATCATCATGTTTTCGAAACTTGCATTCGCCCGGGTTCTCCCAGTTCCTTCCATTGTCCGTTCTGAGCCCAGACACACTTACACGCGCCCGCGGCATGTCTGAAATAGTATTTTATAAGTGGTCGGAAAATGTTCTCGGATTGGGTTGAGAGTTCGTGTGCGGTCTTATTATAGTGTAGGTAGGACGCCTGCCAAGTTTCATCGCATTCGGAGTTCGTTTGACGCCCCAACGGATAACTATAGCGGCAGTATAGTCGGTCAAATCGTAGGACGTTTTCAGTCTCCGGAAACAGTCGCCGGGCCTCTCTCTCTTCTCTTCTCTCAGCCTGAGGACTTATGCACAGCCCACTACTCACCGCCAGGCCCTACCTAACCTCTCTCATCAGCCCGCGACCCTCCTCGCGTGCGCGCCCGAAAGCTGCCCCGGACCCGACCCGGACATTTGTCACCGTTAGATCCGGATCATCCCCAAACATCTACAAAATATCACCGTTTTCTTAATTGGGCTCCCTACCTATTTTTCTCGGACCATCTGATTTCAATCGGAGGGACTAGATCATCCGTCTCCTTTCACCTACATGCTATAAATAGCCCCTAACCCTAAATTCTAGGACTTTTGTCCCCTCTAACCGCTGCCACCTACAGCCTCCCGCATCCACCTTGGGATCCTCCCAGATCCGATCCACTAGCCCCTCGTTCTGCGAACCAGCGCCAGCCTCTGCTTCCCCTCGATTTCAGTCAGCAGCCAACCCATCGATCTGCTGCCTCCCTCGAGCTCCAACGGGACCGCCCCCCTGGATCCCCTACCCGAGCTCCTCCTCGCGCGTCCGTCTCCTCGGCTGATATGCCTCGCCACCGAAGCTTCTTCGCCCGAGCACCCATGGAGAGGGCCTCCCGAGCCACCTCGTGCGGCTCCACCTCGAGGTCCCAACTCTGCTGGACCCGCCGTCGTCTTCTACCCAGCAGGTTGCTGTCACCTCGCCTCCTCTTCCTGTCCTCCTGTTCATCTTCCCCTCCATCTATCATCTCTCCTTTTCATTCTGTCCAGGAGACAACCTGGAGCCGCCATGGATGGTTGAGCCCCTTGCCGAGCTCCTCAAGTCCCGCAGCAGCCTCGACTCCTCTGCTCCAACCGTCATCGCTGGAACGCGCCACCACAGAGCCGCAGCCGACCCCATGGCGCCCGTCGTCGGCGACTCCGAGCGAGCCCGAGCTGCTCTTCCTCCCGCTGGCCTCCTCTGCACGCCAAATCCATCGCCGTCGTCCAAGTTCCTCGCCGTCAGCCTCTGCCTACCCTGCTGCAAGCAGCAGTTCAGGATCGAGCCGTGCTTGCCCGCCGTGCCTCCAGCTAACCCCCGAGCGAGGGCCTCGAGCCAGGGAACCTCTCCGCCGCCTCTACCTCGACCCCGGCCCAGATTTCGTGCCGCTCTGCCGCCACGACACTGTTGGGGAACGCAGCAGAAATTCAAAATTTTCTACGCATCACCAAGATCAATCTATGGAGTAATCTAGCAACGAGGGAAGGAGAGTGCATCTACATACCCTTGTAGATCGCTAAGCGGAAGCGTTCAAGTGAACGGGGTTGATGGAGTCGTACTCGTCATGATCCAAATCACCGATGATCCTAGTGCCGAACAGACGGCACCTCCGCGTTCAACACACGTGCAGCCCGGTGACGTCTCCTACGCCTGGATCCAGCAAGGGGGGAAGGAGAGGTTGGGGAAGACTCCATCCAGCAGCAGCACGACGGCGTGGTGGTGGTGGAGGAGCGCGGGACTCCAACAGGGCTTCGCCAAGCACTACGAGAGACGAGGAGGGGGAGGGGTAGGGCTGCGCCAACAGGGAGATTGAATCGTCTCTTGGGCTGCCCCTTTGCTCAAGTATATAAAGGGGAAGGGGAGGGGCTGCGCCCCCACCTAGGGTTCCCTCCCTAGGGGTGGCGGCAGCCACCAGATCCCATCTGGGAGGCGGCCAAGGGGGAGAGAGAGGGGGCGCACCTAGGGTGGGCCTTAGGGCCCATCTGCGCCTAGGGTTTGCCCCCTCTCCCCTTGAGGACGCCTTGGGCCTTGGTGGGAGGCGCCCCAGCCCACCTAGGGGCTGGTCCCTTCCCACTATTGGCCCATGTAAGCCTCCGGGGCTGGTGGCCCCACCTGGTGGACCCCCAGACCCCTCCGGTGGTCCCGGTATACTACCGGTGATGCCCGGAACACTTCCGGTGGCCAAAACCATACTTCCTATATATCAATCTTTACCTCCGGACCATTCCGGAACTCCTCGTGACATCCGGGATCTCATCCGGGACTCCGAACAACATTTGGTAACCGCGTACATACTTTCCCTATAACCCTAGCGTCATCGAACCTTAATTGTGTAGACCCTACGGGTTCGGGAACCATGCAGACATGACCGAGACAACTCTCCGGTCAATAACCAACAGCGGGATCTGGATACCCATGTTGGCTCCCACATGTTCCACGATGATCTCATCGGATGAACCACGATGTCAAGGATTCAATCAATCCCGTATACAATTTCCTTTGTCTAGCGGTACGATACTTGCCCGAGATTCGATCGTCGGTATCCCGATACCTTGTTCAATCTTGTTATCGGCAAGTCTCTTTACTCGTTCCGTAACACATCATCCCGTGATTAACTCCTTGATCACATTGTGCACATTATGATGATGTCCTACCGAGTGGGCCCAGAGATACCTCTCCGTTCACACGGAGTGACAAATCCCAGTCTCGATTCATGCCAACCCAACAGACACTTTTGGAGATACCTGTAGTGTACCTTTATAGCCACCCAGTTACGTTGTGACGTTTGGCACACCCAAAGCACTCCTACGGTATCCGGGAGTTGCACAATCTCATGGTCTAAGGAAATGATACTTGACATTAGAAAAGCTTTAGCAAACGAACTACACGATCTTTGTGCTAGGCTTAGGATTGGGTCTTGTCCATCACATCATTCTCCTAATGATGTGATCCCGTTATCAACGACATCCAATGTCCATGGTTAGGAAAACATAACCATCTATTGATCAACGAGCTAGTCAACTAGAGGCTTACTAGGGACATGGTGTTGTCTATGTATCCACACATGTATCTGAGTTTCCTATCAATACAATTCTAGCATGGATAATAAACGATTATCATGAACAATGAAATATAATAATAATAACTAATTTATTATTGCCTCTAGGGCATATTTCCAACAGTCTCCCACTTGCACTAGAGTCAATAATCTAGTTCACATCACCATGTGATTAACACTCACAGGTCACATCGCCATGTGACCAACATCCAAGAGTCTACTAGACTCAATGATCTAGTTCACATCACTATGTGATAAACACTCAAAGAGTTCTGGGTTTGATCATGTTATGCTTGTGAGAGAGGTTTTAGTCAACAGGTCTTGCCATATTCAGATCCCTATGTATTTCGCAAAACTTTATATCGTAGATGCTGCTACCACGTTCCACTTGGAGCTATTCCAAATTGTTGCTCCATTATATGTATCCGGTATCTCTACTCAGAGCTATCTGGATAGGTGTCAAGCTTGCATCGATGTAACTCTTTACGTCGAACTCTTTATCACCTCCAAAACCGAGAAACATTTCCTTATTCCTCTAAGGACAATTTTGACCGCTATCTGGTGATCCAGTCCTAGATCACCTTTGTACCCTCTTGCCAGACATGTGCCAATGCACACATCAGGTGCAGTACTCAGCATGGCATACCATATAGAGCCTATGAAAAAAGCATAGGGGACGACCTTCGTCCTTCCTATTTCTTCTACCGTGGTCAATCTTCGAGTCTTACTCAACTTCACACCTTACAAATCAGGTAAGAACCCCTTCTTTAACTGATCTATTTTGAACTCCTTCAAAAACATGTCAAGGTGTGCGTTCTTTGAAAGTATCATCAGGCGTCTTGATCTATCTCTATAGATCTTGATGCCCAATATGTAAGCAGCTTTATCCAGGTCTTCCTTTGAAAAACACTCTTCAAACAACCGTTTATGCTTTCCAGAAATTCTACATCATTTCGGATCAACAATATGTCATCCACATATACTTATCAGAAATGTTGTAGTGCTCCCACTCACTTTCTTGTAAATACAAGTTTCTAGCAAACATTGTATAAACCTAAAAGCTTTGATCACTCCATCAAAGCATATATTCTGACTCCGAGATGCTTGCTCTAGTCCATAGAAGGATCGCTGGAGCCAGCATACCTTTTAGCATCCTTAGGATCGATAAAACTTTGATTGTATCACATACAACTCTTCTTACGAAAACTGGTAAGAAAATTTGTTTTGACGTCCATCTGTAAGATTTCATAATCGAAAAATACAGCTAATGCTAACATGATTCCGAAGGACTTAAGCATCGCTACAGGTGAGAAATTCTCATCGTAGTCAACTCCTTGAACTTGTGAAAATACTCTTTCCCACAAGTCGAGCTTCATAGACGGTAACATTACCGCCCACGTCCGTCTTCTTCTTAAAAATCCATTTATCTCAATGGCTTGTCGACCATCGGGCAAGTCCACCAAAGTCCAAACTTGGTTCTGATATATGGATCCTATTTCGGATTTCATGGCTTCTAACCATTTGTCGGAATACGGGCCCAGCATCGCTTCTCCATAGCTTGTAGGTTCATTGTTGTTTAACAACATGATATCTAAGACAGGATTACCGTACCACTCAGGAGTAGTACATATCCTTGTCGACCTCCGAGGTTCGATAGCAACTTGATCCGAAGCTTCATGATCACTATCATTAACTTCCTATTCCACAGAAAACATCTTTCTGTGTTGCATCACTCTCTGGTTGAAGTAAAGGTTCGACAACCTCATCAAGTTCTATCTTCCTCCCACTCAATTCTTTCGAGAGAAACTCCTTCTCGAGAAAGGACCCGCTCTTAGTGACAAACAATTTGCCCTCGGATCTGAGATAGAAGGTATACCCAACTGTCACCTTTGGGTATCCTATGAAGATGTGTTTGTCCGCTTTTGGGTTCGAGCTTCTCCGGCTGAAGCCTTAAGCATCGCATCCCCAAACATTAAGAAACAACAACTTTGGTTTCTTGCCAAACCAATGTTCATATGACGTCGTCTCAATGGACTTAGATGGTGTCCTATCTAAAGTGAATGCAGCTGTCTCTAACGCATAACCTCAAAATGAAAACGGTAGATTGGTAAGAGACATCATAGATCGTACCATATCTCATAGGGTTCGATTACAACGTCCGGACACACCATTACCTTGTGGTGTTCCAGGTGGCTTCAATTGTGAAACAATTCCACAATGTCTTAAGTGATTGCCAAACTCATAACTCAGAAAATCCCCTTTTGATCAGATCGTAGGAACATGATCTTATTGTTATGATGATTCTTAACTTCACTCTGAAATCGCTTGAACTTTTCAAACGTTTCAGACTTGTGCTTCATTAAGTAGATATACCTATATCTACTCAAATCGTCAGTGAAGATGAGAAAATAACGATATCCACCGCACGCCTCAATTCTCATTGGATCACACGCATCAGCATGTATGATTTCCAACAAGTCACTTGCCCGTTTCATTGTACCTGAAAACGGGGTCTTAGTCATCCTGCCCATGAGGCATGGCTCGCATGTGTCAAGCGATTCAAAATCAAGTGACTCCAAACATCCATTGACATGGAGTTTCTTCATGAATCTTACGCCAATATGACCTAAGCGGCAGTGCCACAAGAAAGTGGTACTATCATTATTAACTCTACATCTTTTGGCGTGAACATGTGTATTACCACGACCGAGATTTAATGAACCATTCACATAGGGTGCATGACCATGAAAGGTATTATTCATGTAAACAGAATAACCATTATTCTCTAATTTAAATGAATAATTGCAATGAACATGATCTAATCATATTCATGCTCAATGTAGACACCTGATAACATTTATCTAGGTTCAATACTAATCCCGAAGGCAGATGGAGTGTGCGATGGTGATCTCATCAACTTTGGAAACACTTCCAGCACACATCGTCACCTCGCCCTTAGCCAGTCTCCGTTTAGTCCGTAGCTTTTGTTTCAAGTCACCAATAATAGCAACTGAACCGGTATCCAATACCCAGGTGCTACTAGGAGTACTAGCGAGATACACATTAATAACACGTATATACTTTGTTGAAGTTGCCAGCCTTCTTATCTACCATGCATTTGGGGTAATTCCGCTACCAGTGACCCTTCCCCTTACAATAGAAGCACTTAGTCTCGGGTTTGGGTTCAACCTTGGGTTCCTTCACTGGAGCGGCAACTGGTTTGCCATCCATGAAGTTTCCCTTCTAGCCCTTGCCCTTCTTGAAACCAGTGGTCTTGTTAAACCATCAACACTTGATGCTCCTTCTTGATTTCTACCTATTGTGGTCTTAAGCACCGCGAACAGCTCCGGGATCAACTCCATCCCTTGCATGTCATAGTTCATCACGAAGATCTAGTAGCTTAGTGATAGTGGCTAGAGAACTCTATCAATCACTATCTTATCTGGAAGTTTAACTCCCACTTGATTTAAGTGATTGTAGCACCCAGACATTCTGAGCACATGCTCACTAGCTGAGCTATTCTCCTCCATCTTGTTGGCAAAAGAACTTGTCAGAGGTCTCACACCTCTCAACACGGGCATGAGCCTGAAATCCCAATTTCAGCTCTTGGGACATCCCATATGTCTTATGGCGTTCAAAACGTCATTGGAATCCCGATTCTAAGCCGTAAAGTATGGTGCACTAAACTATCAAGTAGTCATCAGGATGTGTCTGTCAGGTGTTCACAACATCCACAGACGACGTTGTAGGAGTTTGCACATCGAGTGGTGCATCAAAGACGTAAGCCTTCTGTGTAGCAGTGAGGACACTCCTCGGACTACGGACCTAGTCCGCATCATTGCTTACAATATCTTTCAACTTAATCTTTCTCTAGGAACGTATTGAAACATGGAGCTATAATGTGAGCTATTTATCTACAACATATTCGCAAAGACAATTCAGACTATGTTCATGATAATTGAGTTCATCTAATGAACTCCCACTCAGATAGACATCCCTCTAGTCATCTAAGTGAAACATGATCCGAGTCAACTAGGCCGTGTCCGATCATCATGTGAGATGGACTAGTCATCATCGGTGAACATCTACATATTGATCGTATCTTCTATACGACTCATGCTCGACCTTTCGGTCTTCCGTGTTCCGAGGCCATGTCTGTACATGCTAGGCTCGTCAAGTCAACCTAAGTGTATTGCGTGTGTAAATCTGGCTTACACCCGTTGTATTCGAATCTTAGAATCTATCACACCCGATCATCACGTGGTGCTTCGAAACAACGAACCTTCGCAATGGTGCACAGTTAGGGGGAACACTTTCTTGAAATTTTAGTGAGGGATCATCTTATTTAAGCTACCGTCGTTCTAAGCAAATAAGATGTAAAACATGATAAACATCACATGCACTCAAATAGTGACATGATATGGCCAATATCATTTTGCTCCTTTTGATCTCCATCTTCGGGGCTCCATGATCATCGTTGTCACCGGCATGACACCATGATCTCCATCATCATGATCTCCATCATTATGTCTTCTTGTAGTTGTCTCTCATCTATTACTTCTACTACTATGGCTAACGCTTTAGCAATAAAGTAAAGTAATTACATGACATTTATGTTGACACGCAGGTCATAAATAAATTAAGACAACTCCTATGGCTCCTGCCGGTTGTCATACTCATCGACATGCAAGTCGTGATTCCTATTACAAGAACATGATCAATCTCATACATCACACATATCATTCATCACATCCTTTTGTCCATATCACATCACAAGGCATATGCTGCAAAAACAAGTTAGACATCCTCTAATTGTTGTTGCAAGTTTTTACGTGGCTGCTATAGGTTTCTAGCAAGAACGTTTCTTACCTACGCCAAAACCACAACGTGATATGCCAATTTCTATTTACCCTTCATAAGGACCCTTTTCATCGAATCCGATCCGACTAAAGTGGGAGAGACAGACACCCGCTAACCACCTTATGCAACTAGTGCATGTCAGCCGGTGGAACCAGTCTCACGTAAGAGTACGTGTAAGGTCGGTCCGGGCCGCTTCATCCCACGATGCCTCCGAATCAAGATAAGACTAGTAACACCAAGTAAATTGACAAAATCGACGCCCACAACTGCTTTGTGTTCTACTCGATCATAGAAACTACGCATAGACCTAGCTCTGATACCACTGTTGGGGAACATAGCAGAAATTTAAAATTTTCTACGCATCACCAAGATCAATCTATGGAGTAATATAGCAACGAGGGAAGGAGAGTGCATCTACATACCCTTGTAGATCGCTAAGCGGAAGTGTTCAAGTGAACGGGGTTGATGGAGTCGTACTCGTCGTGATCCAAATCACCGATGATCCTAGTGCCGAACGGACGGCACCTCCGCGTTCAACACACGTACAGCCCGGTGACGTCTCCTACGCCTTGATCCAGCAAGGGGAGAAGGAGAGGTTGGGGAAGACTCCATCCCGCAGCAGCACGACAGCATGGTGGTGGTGGAGGAGCGCGGGACTCCAGCAGGGCTTCGCCAAGCACTACGAGAGACGAGGAGGGAGAGGGGTAGGGCTGCGCCAACAGGGAGATTGAATCGGCTCTTGGGCTGCCCTTTTGCTCAAGTATATATAGGGGAAGGGGAGGGGCTGCGCCCCCACCTAGGGTTCCCTCCCTAGGGGTGGCGGCAGCCCCCGGATCCCATCTGGGAGGCGGCCAAGGGGGAGAGAGAGGGGGGCGCACCTAGGGTGGGCCTTAGGGCCCATCTGCGCCTAGGGTTTGCCCCCTCTCCCCTTGAGGACGCCTTGGGCCTTGGTGGGAGGCGCCCCAGCCCACCTAGGGGCTGGTCCCTTCCCACTATTGGCCCATGTAAGCCTCCGGGGCTGGTGGCCCCACCTGGTGGACCACCGGACCCCTCCGGTGGTCCCGGTACACTACCGGTGATGTCCGGAACACTTCCGGTGGCCAAAACCATACTTCCTATATATCAATCTTTACCTCCGGACCATTCTGGAACTCCTAGTGATGTCCGGGATCTCATCCGGGACTCCGAGCAACATTCGGTAACCGTGTACATACTTTCCCTATAACCCTAGCGTCATCGAACCTTAAGTGTGTAGACCCTACGGGTTCGGGAACCATGCAGACATGACTGAGACAACTCTCCGGTCAATAACCAACAGCAGGATCTGGATACCCATGTTGGCTCCCACATGCTCCACGATGATCTCATCGGATGAACCACGATGTCAAGGATTCAATCAATCCTGTATACAATTCCCTTTGTCTAGCGGTACGATACTTGCCCGAGATTCGATCATCGGTATCCCGATACCTTGTTCAATCTCATTATCAGCAAGTCTCTTTACTTGTTCCGTAACACATCATCCCGTGATCAACTCCTTGATCACATTGTGCACATTATGATGATGTCCTACCGAGTGGGCCCAGAGATACCTCTCCGTTCACACAGAGTGACAAATCGCAGTCTCGATTCATGCCAACCCAACAGACACTTTCGGAGATACCTGTAGTGTACCTTTAAAGCCACCTAGTTACGTTGTGACGTTTGGCACACCCAAAGCACTCCTACGGTATCCGGGAGTTGCACAATCTCATGGTCTAAGGAAATGATACTTGACATTAGAAAAGCTTTAGAAAATGAACTACACGACCTTTGTGCTAGGCTTAGGATTGGGTCTTGTCCATCACATCATTATCCTAATGATGTGATCTCGTTATCAACGACATCCAATGTCCATGGTCAGGAAACCGTAACCATCTATTGATCAACAAGCTAGTCAACTAGAGGCTTACTAGGGACATGGTGTTGTCTATGTATCCACACATGTATCTGAGTTTCCTATCAATACAATTCTAGCATGGATAATAAACGATTATCATGAACAATGAAATATAATAATAATAACTAATTTATTATTGCCTCTAGGGCATATTTCCAACAAACACCGGCCCCTGCCCGCCGGAGCTGCATCTCCCTGTGCCCGCAACCGCGCCGTGCCTCTGCTTCATTCGAGCAGAGGAGCTCATCTGACCCTGCTCCCAATGGTCATCGTTGAACCGGGTCCAGCGATCGCTAGATCACAACCAGATCCAGCCGGCCCATTGCTCCATCGTCCGGGGTCGAAGCCCATGGGTGAGGCCACCCCAAGCGCCCCTCCTTTTTTTCCTTACTGCTAGGCCAGTTCAGTTTCGGCCCAGTGGATGTTTTTTTTGTTCTACGAATTTAGCTAATTTCCAGGGTTTTGCAGATTTATAGAAAACCCCCTAGCCTTCATGCATTTAATATCTCACAAACTAAGCATCACATGTAAAAACTTTGTATATGAAACTTGCTTGTTTTTTCATCTAATTTCATAATATGTCTTTTTCATCCATGTTTAAAATGTTTAATATGCTGTTTGTTTAAATTTGCTTAAATAACTTGCTAAAATGCTTTATTTCATAACTTAATAACTGTAGCTCCGGACCTAACAAACTTTATATGTAAATGGGGTAGAAATTTGCCTAGTTTAACATGGTGGCTTCACTTTGCATGTTTAACAACTCTAAAATTGTGTTTAGGGCAGAACAGTTCCAAACCTTAAGACATGCACATGAGGAGTTTCCGGACTTGTTGTTTGTTGTTTCGGCCTCATTTAAACTTGCCTAGATAGGTAGTTTTTCATATGCTTCACCTCTTGCCATGTTAATCAACATTTAATCTTGTTGGGTACATAAACGAGAGAGAGCTAAATAAGTCACGTGGTGTTTCGTTAATATGCAACGGAGTTGCATATTGAGCTCCACTTAATTTGTAGGATTGCTTGTGCACTTTGCCATGCCATGCTTCATTAATCCGAACATGCATCATACATGGTTGTGCATCATGCCATGTTTATGTGATGGTTGTTTTACTATGTTGTTTGCTTCTTTCCGGTGTTGCTTCTTCAGGATGGTTCCGATAATGTCATGTTGTGAGGATTCATTCGACTACGTCCGTTTATCTTCTTCATGGACTCGTTATTTTTCCTTGCGGGATGTCAGGCAAGATGACCATACCCTCGAAATCACTTCTATCTTTGCTTGCTAGTTGCTCGCTTTTTTGCTATGCCTATGCTGTGATACCTACCACTTGCTTATCATGCCTCCCATATTGTTGAGCCAAGCCTCTAACTCACCTTGTCCTAGCAAACCATTGTTTGGCTATGTTACCGCTTTGCTCAGCCCCTCTTATAGCGTTGTTAGTTGCAGGTGAAGATTGGAGCTTGTTCCATGTTGGAACATGGATATTTTGTTGGGATATCACAATATCTCTTATTTAATTATTGCATCTATATACTTGGTAAAGGGTGGAAGGCTCGGCCTTATGCCTGGTGTTTTGTTCCACTCTTGCCGCCCTAGTTTCCGTCGTATCGGTGTTATGTTCCCGGATTTTGCGTTCCTTACGCGGTTGGGTTATAATGGGAACCCCTTGACAGTTCGCCTTGAATAAAACTCCTCCAGCAATGGCTAACCTTGGTTTTACCATTTGCCACCTAGCCTTTTTCTTTCCCTTGGGTTCTGCAGACTCAAGGGTCATCATTATTTTAACCCCCCCGGGCCAGTGCTCCTCTGAGTGTTGGTCCAACCTGTCAGCCGCCGATGGCCACCAGGGGCAACTCTGGGCTGGCCTACCGGAAGTTTGGACAATCTGAGTGTGCCCTAAGAACGAGATATGTGCAGCTCCTATCGGGATTTGTCGGCACATTCGGGCGGTGTTGCTGGACTTGTTTTACCATTGTCGAGGATGTCTTGTAACCTGGATGCCGAGCCTGATCGGATTGTCTTGGGAGAAGGAATATCCTTCGTTGACCGTGAGAGCTTGTGATGGGCTAAGTTGGGACACCCCTGCAGGGATTTGAACTTTCGAAAGTCGTGCCCGTGGTTATGGGCAGATGGGAATTTGTTAATGTCCGGTTGTAGAAAACCTGAAGTTGGCCTTAATTAAAATACATCAACCGCGTGTGTAACCATGATGGTCTCTTTCCGGCGGAGTCCGGGAAGTGAACACAGTGTTGGAGTTATGCTTGACGTAGGTTTTTCTAGGATCACTTCTTGATCATAGTTGTTCGACTGTGCTTTTGCCTTCTCTTCTCGCTCTCATTTGCGTATGTTAGCCACCATATATGCTAGTCGCTTGCTGCAGCTCCACCTCATACCTTTTACCCTTCCTATAAGCTTAAATAGTCTTGATCGCAAGGGTGCGAGATTGCTGAGTCCCCGTGACTCACAAATACTTCCAAAACCAGTTTGCAGGTGCCGATGTTACCGAGCAAGTGACGCAACCGAGCTCAAGGAGGAGCTCGAGGAAGATTTTGTCCTTTATGTTGTTTCTTTCTAGTTGATCAGTAGTGGAGCCCAGTTGGGGTCGATCGGGGATCTGTGTAGCATTTGGGGTAGTCTTCTTTTATTTTGGTTCCATAGTCGAACCTTGAGTGTATCTGGATGATGTAATGCTTTATTCATGTATGGTGTGAAGTGGCGATTGTAAGCCAACTATGTATCTCTTTCCCTTATGTATTACATGGCTTGTGTGAAGATTACCTCACTTGCGACATTGCTTTCAATGCGGTTATGCCTCTAAGTCGTGCTTCGACACATGGGAAATATAGCCGCATCGAGAGCGTTACAATTATCCTTCTATGTAATCGAGTCAGTGAGCTATATAATAAAGATTAGTGTTGAGTCAAGGGCTTGATTATTTTGCCATGATCCTAAGTGAATAAAAGAAAAGAGAAAGAATAAAAGGAAACAAGGAGATCATATGGATCTTATGGAGAGTAATGAGCTCACATAGAAAAAGTATGATGAATAAAAGTTGTTGAGGGTTGACAAACATAGTTTTGGTCATCGTTGCAATTAATAGGAAGTAATAAAGAAAGAGAGGTCTTCACATATAAATATACTATCTTGGACATCTTTTATGATTGTGAGCACTCATTAAAGTATGACATGCTAAAGAGTTGACGTTGGACAAGGAAGACAACATAATGGGTTATGTTTTCTTGCATCTGAGATAAATTATATTGTCTTGGATCCTCCAACATGTTGAGCTTGCTTTTTCCCCTCATGCTAGCCAAATTCACTGCACCAAGTAGAGATACTACTTGTGCTTCCAAATACCCTTAAACCAGTTTTGCCATAAGAGTCCACCATACCTACCTATGGATTGAGTAAGATCCTCCAAGTAAGTTGTCATCGGTGCAAGCAATAAAAATTGCCCTCTAAATATGTATGACTTATTAGTGTGGGAGAAAATAAGCTTTATACAATCGTGTGATATGGAAGAAATAAAAGCGACAGACTGCATAATAAAGGTCCATATCACAAGTGGCAATATAAAGTGACGTTCTTCCGCATTAAGATTTTGTGCATCCAACCATAAAAGCGCGTGACAACCTATGCTTCCCTCTGCGAAGGGCCTATCTTTTACTTTTATCTCCTACCTTGCATAAGAGTCATGGTGATCTTCACCCCTCCTTTTTATATTTTATCCTTTGGCAAGCACAGTATGTTGGAACGATCCTGGTATATATGGCTAATTGGATGTGAGTCTTCATGAACTATTATTGTTGGCATTACCCTTGAGGTAAAACGTTGGGAGGCAAAACAATAAGCCCCTATCTTTCTCTGTGTCCGATTAAAACTCCGTACCCATAAGTATTGCGTGAGTGTCAGCAATTGTGAAAGACTATATGATAGTTGAGTATGTGGACTTGCTGAAAAGCTCTTATATTGACTCTTTCCTATGTTATGATAAATTGCAATTGCTCCAATGACTGAGATTATAGTTTGTTAGTTTTCAATGAAGTTTATGATTCATACTTGAAATTGTGATCGAATTGTTACTCTAGCATAAGAGATCATATGACAATATCCATATATGTTGTTGTTCTAAGAATAATCATGATGCCCTCATGTCTGTATTTTATTTTATAGACACCTCTACCTCTAAACATGTGGACATATTTATCGTTTTCGGCTTTCGCTTGAGGACAAGCGAGGTCTAAGCTTGGGGGAGTTGATACGTCCATTTTGCATCATGCTTTTATATCGATATTTATTGCATTATGGGCTTTTATTACACATTATGCTACAATACTTATGTCTATTCTCCCTTAATTTACAAGGTTTTCATAAAGAGGGAGAATGTCGGCAGCTGGGATTCTAGGCTGGAAAAGGAGCAAATATTAGAGACCTATTCTGCACAGCTCCAAAAGTCCTGAAACTTCACGGAAGACGTTTTCAGAATATAAAAAAATACTCAGCGGAAGAAATTCACCAGGGGGGCCACACCCTGCCCACGAGGGTGGGGGCGCGCCCTACCTCCCTGGGCGCACCCCCTACCTCATGGGCCCCCTGGTGGCCCTTCGGTGGCCATCTTCTGCTATATGAAGTCTTTTGATGGGAAAAAAATAATAAGCAATCTTCTTGGACGAAACTCCGCCGCCACGAGGCGAAACCTTGGTGGATCCAATCTAGGGCTCCGGCAGAGCTGTTCTGCCGGGGAAACTTCCCTCCCGGAGGGGGAAATCATTGCCATCGTCATCACCAACGCTCCTCTCATCGGGAGAGGGCAATCTCCATCAACATCTTCATCAGCACCATCTCCTCTCAAAACCCTAGCTCATCTCTTGTATCCAATTCTTGTCTTCAAGTCCGGGATTGGTGCTAGTAGGTTGCTAGTAGTGTTAATTACTCCTTGTAGTTGATGCTAGTTGGTTTAATTGGTGGAAGATCATATGTTCCGATGCTATATGCATATTAATACCCCTCTGATTATGAACATGTTTATGCTTTGTGAGTAGTTACGTTTGTTGCTGAGGACATGGGATAAGTCTTGCTATTAGTAGTCATGTGAATTTGGTATTCGTTCGATATTTTGATGAGACGTATGTTGTCTCTCCTCTAGTGGTTTTATGTGAATGTCGACTACATGACACTTCACCATTGTTTGGGACTAGAGGAAGGCATTGGGAAGTAATAAGTAGATGATGGGGTGCTAGAGTGACAGAAGCTTAAACCCTAGTTTATGCGTTGCTTCGTAAGGGGCTGATTTGGATCCATATGTTTCATGCTATGGTTAGGTTTACCTTAATACTTTTGTTGTAGTTGCGAATGCTTGCGATAGAGGTTAATCATAAGTGGGATGCTTGTCCAAGTAAGGGCAGCACCCAAGCACCGGTCCACCCACATACCAAATTATCAAAGTACCGAACGCGAATCATATGGGCGTGATGAAAACTAGCTTGACGATATTCCCACGTGTCATCGGGAGTGCTTTACATCATATAAGAGTTTGTCCAGGCTTGTCCTTTGCTACAAAAAGGATTGGGCCACCTTGCTGCACCTTATTTACTTTTGTTACTTGTTGCTCGTTACAAATTATCCTATCACAAAACTATTTGTTACTACTTATTTCAGTACTTGCAGAGAATACCTTGCTGGAAACCGCTTATCATTTCCTGCTGCTCCTTGTTGGGTTCGACACTCTTACTTATCGAAAGGACTACGATAGATCCCCTACACTTGTAGGTCATCAGTACGCTACGCATATTATCATCTTTTACACATAAATTATCGGGTATATTTTCATATTTTTCTTCCCCAATGCTTAAAGGTACGATGATGTTCGTATCTAAATTATCAGGTCTATGGCGTGAATTGCTGGAATTTTATCTATTTATGGTCCAGCCCAATAACAATTTCAGAAATTCCTAATAAATCCTAGAGGCCCACTTAGCCCATTGGTGCAAGGCAAGGGGCACTTCTAAAGTTTAGTCTCACATTGCTAGTTTAGAGGGAGTTGGACCTCTTTATAAGGGAGGTTCTTTCCCCACATGTATGAGCATGAGAACAAGAGGGACATCCACGTGCACTCCTCCTCCGCCGCCTGCCTCGCCATGCCTCGTCACGACGCACCACGCCGCGCCACGGGTTGCGGGAATGAGCCGAGCCAATGTCTAAATTTGGACGGCTCGCCTCTTCGGCTGAAGTATGTTCGTTTTGTCCCCCTCGTTCCCTTCAGCTCCCAGCGCAGCCTCTCGCCTCCTTCAGTTGCGCCTATAAAAGGGAGGTCGCTCCTCTCAGAGAGACAGGAGAAGGGTGATAAGGTTTTTGAGGAGTACTCTGCGCGACTACTGACTTCTTCATCACGGACTCTAACGACGACTTCTTCCCCAACTTCGACAACCTCATCGACGACATGGCTGGAGAGGATGTCGACCCCAAGTCTAGTGCTTCTGCTGCTGCTGTGTCGTACATGTTCTTGCTCTTTCTATTAGAAGTCTTGCTGCAGTTCCTTATTCTAGTGTTTGCCCTAGATATGTTAGGCTCCATTTCATATATGCAACTTGCTATACTGTCTGCTCTAGATATGTTTAGTTACAGTTCATATATGAAGATGATATTTATCTTCTCTTTGTCAAATTGCATGACTTGTTTTATCACTGCTATACTAGTCGTGCTTTATCTCGTATTTCTGTTAATAAAATCATTTGGTAAATTGCTCATATTTCCAACAATCCAAAAACCTTATTATACGCAATTTACACTAAGTGGTTTTGCTGCTTCCATGAGACCTCCTATGTTTGAGGGTACCCACTATAAGAGGTGGCGTGTGAAAGCAGTCTTATGGTTTCAAACCATGAGTTGCTATGACGCCACTCTTGGCAAACCTGAAGGGGAGCATGATGCCCAACAGGAACAAGCTTTTCAGAAAATGGATACTCTGTTTAAGGCTGCTCTCTTGAGTGTTCTTGGTGAGAACATAGTTGATGCGTATGTGTCAACTGACAATGGAAAAGATATGTGGGACGCACTCGAGGCCAAGTTTGGGGTCTCGGATGCTGGCACTGAGTTGTACATCATGGAGAATTTTATGATTATAGGATGACTGAAGAGCATGAGATACAGTCATTTTCTAGAGAATTGAGCACTTCAATTGTATGCCACCGGACAAGTTTGTTGCCGGAGGTATCATCACTAAGCTTCCTCCTTCGTGGAGGAAATTTGCTACCTTACTGAAGCATAAGAGGCAGGAGTTTTCCTTTCTGGATCTCATTGGTACTCTTGATGTGGAAGAAAAGGCGAGAGCAAAGGACACACGTGCTCGAGGTATTGAGGGAGGATCTAGTGCTAATCTAGTACAGAAGCAGAACTTCCAGCCCCACAAGTTCAAGAACAAGGGAAAGTTTGATGGTAAAGCAAAGTTTGATGGGAAGAACAAGGTTGTGCGTCACAAGAACTTCAAGAAGAATGACAAAAAGAAAGGTATTTGTCATGTGTGTGGGGATCCTGGTCATTGGGCTCCTAGTTGCCCTAATCGCTATGACAAGCGTCATCCTGGGAAAGGCGACAAGACCGCTAATGTTTTCATTGGAGACACTGACATGAAGGATGCTGGACCGCAGGGACTTCACCCGTGCTGATGGGCAATGGTTCAAGTGCTTCTATTCATGGTGTTAGCATGGTCGATCTGAAGTTTACTTCGGGCAAGATCGTGCGGCTGAAGAACGTGCATTATGTCCCCTCCATCAATAAAAATCTTGCTAGCGGATCTCTTTTGTGTAGAGATGGCTACAAGCTTGTCTTTGATTCGAATAAATTTTTAATATCCAAGTATGGAACCTTTGTTGGTAAAGGCTATGAGTCAAGAGGCCTGTTTCGTTTATCCTTATTAGACGTTTGCAATAAAGTTGATAATCATATTTACAACAATAGTGAATCAAATGTGTGACATTCACGTCTTTGTCATGTTAACTTTGGTTGCATGTCGCGACTAGCCAAATTGAACTTAACCCCTAGTTTCACCACAGTCAAGGGATCTAAGTGTCAAGTTTGTGTGCAAGCTAAGCAACCTCGTAAGTCTCACACGACTGTGGAAACGAGAAATCTTGCACCACTAGAACTCATACATTCAGATCTATGTGAAATGAATGATGTTTTGACAAAAGGTGGGAATAACTATTTCATGACGTTAATTGACGACTCCACTAGATACTGTCGTGTGTATCTTATGAAATCTAAGGATGAGGCTTTGAACTTTTTCAAGATCTATAAAGCTAAAGTGGAAAACCAACTTGATCGGAAAATCAAGAGGCATAGGTCTGACAGTGGTGGAGAGTATTTTTTCCAACTAATTTGATGCTTTTTGTGCAGAACATGGTATAATCCATGAGAGGATGCCTCCCTATTCACCTCAGTCAAATGGGGTAGCCGAAAGAAAGAACCGTACTCTAACTGATTTGGTTAACATCATGTTAGACACATCGGGTCTCTCCAAGGCATGGTGGGGGAGGCGATATTGACTGCATGTCATGTCCAAAACCAAGTTCCCACAAAGAATAAAGATATAACTCCATTCGAGGAATGGGAGAAGAAAATATTAAAGCTCTCTTATCTACGAACCTGGGGTTGTTTGGCGAAAGTCAATGTGCCAATTCCAAAGAAGCGCCAGCTTGGACCAAAGACCGTGGATTGTGTTTTCCTGGGATATGCTTTTCATAGCATAGGTTATAGATTCTTGGTTATAAAATCTGAAGTACCTGACATGCATGTCGGTACGATCATGGAGTCGAATGATGCGACTTTCTTTGAAGATATCTTTCCCATGAAGGATATGGCTACCTCATCTAATCAGGAGAGGCCCAGTTCATCGAATCATGAACCAGTTACAATTATTGAACCTGCCATTTTGATGGAACACTTTGAAAATCTTGTGGAGGAGAACAATGAAATTCCTATTAGGAGCAAGAGACAGGGGCCTGCAAATTCCTTTGGTGATGATTTTCTTGTGTATCTCATAGATGACACTCCCAGTTCTATTTCAGAGGCCTATGCATCTGAAGATGCTGACTACTGGAAGGAAGCAGTTTGTAGCGAGATGGATTCTATCTTGGCGAATGGAACTTGGGAGATAACTGATCGTCCTTATGGGTGCAAACCTATAGGATGCAAATGGGTATTCAAGAAGAAGCTTAGGCCTGATGGTACTATTGAAAAGTACAAGGCTCGGCTTGTGGCTAAGGGTTATACCCAAAAGGAAGGTGAAGACTTCTTTGATACTTATTCACCTATGGCTTGACTGACCACTATTCGAGTTCTACTTTCACTAGCTGCCTCACATGGTCTTCTCGTTCATCAAATGGATGTTAAGATTGCTTTCCTAAATGGAGAGTTGGACGAGGAAATTTACATGGAACAACCAGATGGGTTCGTAATAGATGGTCAGGAAGGAAAAGTGTGCAAGTTGTTGAAGTCTTTGTATGGACTCAAGCAAGCACCCAAACAATGGCATGAGAAGTTTGAGAGAACTTTAACAGCTGCAGGCTTTGTTGTAAACAAAGCTGACAAATGTGTGTACTATCTCCATGGTGGGGGCGAGGGACTTATCCTTTGCTTGTATGTTGACGACATACTGATTTTCGGAACAAATCTGAATGTTATTAAGGAGGTCAAGGATTTCCTATCTCGTTGTTTTGAGATGAAGGATTTAGGAGTGGTTGATGTCATTCTGAACATCAAGTTGTTGAGAGACGATGGTGGTGGGATTACATTGCTTCAATCTCACTATGTGGAAAAGATCTTGAGTCGCTTTGGCTATAGTGACTGCAAGCCCTCTCCAACACCATATGATGCGAGTGTGTTACTTCGAAACAATCGAAGAATTGCCAGAGATCAATTGAAATATTCTCAGATTATTGGCTCGCTTATGTACTTAGCCGGTGCTACAAGACCAGACATCTCTTTTGATGTTAGCAAACTGAGCTAGTTTGTCTCGAAACCAGGAGATGTGCATTGGAAAGCTCTAGAGAGAGTTTTGTGTTATTTGAAAGGCACTGTGAATTATGGAATTCACTACACCGGGCTCCCAAAGGTGCTTGAAGGGTATAGTGACTCAAACTGGATCTCAGATGCTGATGATATAAAGGCCACGAGCGGTTATGTATTCACTCATGGAGGTGGCGCTGTTTCTTGGAAGTCTTGCAAGCAGACCATCTTAACGAGGTCAACAATGGAAGCAAAACTCACTAGATACAACTACGGTCGAAGCAGATTGGCTTCGTCGGCTTTTGAATGACTTGCCGGTTGTTGAGAAACCTATATCGGGTATCCTTATGAACTGCGACAATCAAACTGTAATCACGAAGTGAGCAGCTCAAAGGATAACATGAAGTCATCAAGACACGTTCATAGAAGGTTAATGAGGGAGTCCTGGATTAGGGGGTCTCTGGACAGCCGGACTATATCCTTTGGCCGGACTATTGGACTATGGAGATACAAGATTGAAGACTTCGTCCCGTGTCTGGATGTGACTCTCCTTGGCGTGGAAGGAAAGCTTGGCAATTCGGATATGTAGATCTCCTCCTTTGTAATCGACTTTGTGTAACCCTATCCCCCTCCGGTGTCTATATAAACCGGAGGGTTTAGTCCGTAGGACAAGAACAATCATACCATAGGCTAGCTTCTAGGGTTTAGCCTCTACGATCTCGTGGTAGATCAACTCTTGTAATACTCATATCATCAAGATCAATCAAGCAGGAAGTAGGGTATTACCTCCATCAAGAGGGCCCGAACCTGGGTAAACATTGTGTCCCCCGCCTCCTGTTACCATCCGCCTTAGACGCACAGTTCGGGACCCCCTACCCGAGATCCGTCGGTTTTGACACCAACATTGGTGCTTTCATTGAGAGTTCCACTGTGCCGTCACTATAAGGCTTGATGGCTCCGTCGATCATCGGTAACGACGCGGTCCAGGGTGAGGTTTTCCTCCCCGGACAGATCTTCGTATTTAGCGGCTTCGCACTGCGGGCCAATTCGCTTGGCCATCTGGAGCAGATCGAGAGCTACGCCCCTGGCCATCAGGTCAGGTTCGGAAACTTAAACTACACTGCCGACACCCGCGGAGACTTGATCTTCGACGGATTCGAGCCCATGTCAGGTGCGCTGCACAGCCACGACGAGCATGATTTAGCTCTGCCGTCGGACAGTGTTCGGGAGATCACACCTGCAACTACTCCAGCCTTCAGTCCGGAGCAAATTGCGCCGTCCGAGGACGGGCGGATAGACCCGCCATGGAGGTCGCACTCTCAGTGGCGATAAAGCCGGATACTGACTTCACCCCTTACGAGAGCTGTGTTGCCAAACCACTGGATTCATCTCCGTCCATGGACTCTGAGCCGCCTACGTCCGTGCCTATCGAATCCGATTGGGCACCGATCATGGAGTTCACCTCCGCTGATATCTTTCAGCACTCACCTTTCGGCGACGTACTAAATTCATTAAGGTCTCTCTCCCTGTCAGGAGAACCTTGGCCGAACTATGTCCGGTCAGAATGGGATGCGGGCGACGAAGAAATTCGCTCCCCACCCACCACCCACTTAGTAGCCACTGTCGATGATTTAACTGACATGCTCGACTTCGACTCCGAAGACATCGACGGTATGAACGATGATGCAGGGGACGAACAGGAACCACCGCCCACAGGCGACTAGACCACCACCTCATCACATGACATATACATGGTGGATACACCCAAAGAAGACAATGAAGAAGAGTGGCAGGATGAAGTGAAGAATAGCTCCCTCGGGAAGCAAACAAAGCATCGGTGTAGACGCCGCTCCAAATCCCGCCTTGGCAAAAACAGCGATAACAGCGCAAGAGAAAATAACACTCCAGTCGACTCTAGAGGAAACGACGACCACATTGACCCAGCGGCAGAGCACGATGAAACCGCAAACGGTGAACATAGTACGGATCCGATGTCCGAACACGATGACGCCGAGGATAAAGCTCATAAAACTCCCTCCGGGGAGGAAAACAGTCCGGACGAAGATGCACACATCATCTCAGAAAGGCACTTGGAACAAGAGAACCTCCGCAGAAGGCTTATTGCCACAGCGAGGAGTCTGAAGAAGCAGAAGCAAAGGCTTAAGGCCGCACAAAATACGCTCAGCAACAGATGGAACAAAGTGCTCAAAAACGAAGAAAAGTACGGTGGAAGTTACCACACAAAGAGCTATCCAAAGCGCAAGCTGCTGCCTGAATTCGATGATGAGGCCTTAGAGCCCACACAGCCGAAAACTAAAACGGCCAACCGGCCGGATCAACAACCTTGTGGCCTCTATAGAGCGGCTAACAAAGCCGCACATAAGTCAACACACGATCTACGTGAAGACTTGCGCCAAAAATCCTGTATGACTAGATCCATCTATGGATCTAGGAAGCGCGCTCCGGCACAAAATCAAAACCGAATACCACAACCGTCCGAACGCCATGATACATCCAAATACAGGGGTGTCGCACCCCCCCTATGTTTCACCGATGAGGTGCTAGACCACGAATTCCCAGAAAGATTCAAACTAGTGAACATAGAGGCGTACGACGGGACCACAGACCCTAGGGTCTGGATAGAGGACTTTATCCTCCATATCCATATGGCTCGCGGAGACGATCTCCACGCCGTCAAATACTTGCCCCGCAAGCTTAAAGGACCAGTTCGGCGCTGGCTGAAAAGCCTCCCTGAAAACTCAATTGGAAGTTGGGAGGAGCTCGAGGATGCTTTTTGGGCTAATTTTCAAGGGACCTATGTCCGACCTCCGGATGTGGACGACTTAAGTCATATAATTCAACAGCCTGGAGAGTCAGCCCGAAAGCTTTGGAACAGGTTTCTCACTAAGAAGAACCAAATCGTCGACTACCCGGACGCCGAAGCCTTAGCAGCTTTCAAACACAGCGTCCGAGACGAATGGCTCGCCAGACACCTCGGCCAAGGAAAACTGAGAACAATGGCAGCCCTGACAAGCCTCATGACCTGCTTTTGCGCAGGCGAAGACAGCTGGTTAGCCCGCAGTAGCACCAACGACCCAAGCACATCCAAAGTCAGGGATGGCAATGGAAAACCACGACGCAGTAAAAACAAGCATCGGAATAAAAAAGACAGCCCAGATAATACGGCGGTAAACACCGGGTTCAGGGGCTCTCGACCAGGTCAGCGGAAATAGCCTTTCAAAGGCAGCAGAGATGGACCGTCCAGCCTAAATAAGATTCTAGACAAACTATGTCAGATTCATGGCACCCCCGACAAACCTGCAAACCATACCCACAGAGAATGCTGGGTCTTCAAGCAGGCCGGTAAGCTAAACGCCGAGCACAAGGGGAGAGAGACACCAAGCAAAGACGAGGACGAACCTCGCTAGCAAAGCACTGGAGGATAGAAAAAAATTCCCACCAGAGCTTAAAACAGTAAACATGATCCACGTGACGAAAAGGAGAAGCAAACACACACTCCAAGACATACGCGTCATAGATCCCGTCACCCCCAAGTTCAACCCCTGGTTGGCCTGCCCGATCACTTTTGATCACCTGACAAGCATCCGACATGAAGGATTGGCCGCCTTGGTGTTAGATCCAATAATAAACGGATACCATCTCACACGAGTCCTTATGGACGGCGGCAGTGGCCTAAATCTGATATATCAGGACACAATCCGCAAAATGGGGATAGACTCGACAAAAATCAGCCACAGTAATACTACCTTCAAATGAATAATACCAGGCCCAGAGGCCCGCTCCATGGGCTCTCTATTACTAGAGGTTGTATTCAGTTCACCCGACAACTTTCGAAGCGAAAGGTTAACCTTCGACATCGCTCCATTCCGAAGCGGCTATCAAGCACTACTCGGGAGAGCGGCTTTCGCTCGTTTTAATGCAGTACCGCGTTATGCTTCTCTCAAGCTCAAGATGCCCGGTCCACGTGGCATCATCACCATTAGCGGAAATACTAAGCGCTCTCTACGCGTGGAAGAATGTGCGACGACTTTAATAGCCGAGCACTAGACGGCCTCACTGACCAAAATAAATGACAGGTCGTCAAGACCGCGGACACGGTTAGACGAGTCCGGTGCATCACTAGATATACCTGAGACTGGTTTGTTGGTTAAACCCTCATAGACGGTACCAGGGGCTTCCTGCATGCAATTAGGGCTAGTTCGGCTCAGCTTAACTTATCTTGAATTTTAATGGTTTATCTAAAATAACCAATTTTTTGGCACGACAACTTTCACCTAAGTTCTTCTCTTTTACAGATGACAATCGTGCTACACCCGTCCAGGACACGGCACAATGGAGACACAGGCGCAGACGTGCAGCAGGGACCCACTCAAAGGTTTCTTTTCAGATTAAGACCATGCGTAAACCTTTTTACTGTCTCTTGTTGTTCACATCCTCCGGACACTCAATACAGCCGAGAAGGATGCTGACGTTTTTGGCATTTGGCCACGCCAGAATATTGCACGTACCTGGACACCTGGGTTTATTATTAAGGGCATTGTTTAGCCCGGCATATGTTATAAAGACCGAATACCTTAGGGAGTGTTCGGCGTCGCGAGTTTGGCCTTATATGCATCAGCTCTGAATCATGTCTTTGGTCAAATGTTGGGTTTGCCCGGCTCCCGTGTTTTGCTACCTTACGTTCCGCTATATCGGCTAAGGTGGCACTGGGAGAACTACTGCGATTGTGCCCTGGTTCATCCGGATGAGCACCTCAATAGAGAAAGCCGAAAACTGACTGTCATGATAAAGCGCGAGACTAGTCAACCACTCGATGAGTTAGCGGAATCTTTAGGATTCCTCTGCATTAACGAAGGGCCATTTCCCGGTCACGTACATACGCGCCCTGTATTCAGACAAGCGCGGAAGTACCAGGGGCTATATAGTAGTCCCACCGTCAAACTCCTATGGCTAAGTGAAAGTGTTAAAGCAATATAGTCCGATTGCCTAGTTCGCTGCGCTACCACCTCCTTAATGGACCAAGACGTTGGATCAAGTGTGAATACGCATTTTTTTGCAAACACCCCCGCATTATATGCATGGGGGCTGAAGCCGACGACTGCAAACTTTCAGGTTATATACATATATATGTAAACGGTCGCACATGAGAGGCATCATAATACTTTCAGGCAAAAGTATAAACGCAGCCTTTATAAGTAATAAAAAATTGTTTTTACAATGAGAATACATGTCACTAGAACATTATATTCTTCGAACACTGAGCCTCTATTGAGCGAGCGCCTTCAAGGACTTCTTCAAAATAGTGCTCGGCAGATACTCGGCCTACGGCCAAACTCCGGGTTGCAATAGCGGTGGCCTCCATCTCTGCCCAGTATGTTTTGACACAGGCAAGCGCCATCCGCGCACCCTCTATACACGCCGACCTCTTCATAGCGTCGATGCGCGGCACAGCACCAAGGAATTGTTGCACTAAACTAAAATAATTGTTCGGTCTTGGCCCTTCCGGCCACAGATGATCCACAACAGACCTCATGGCAAGCCCGAACAACCTATGGAGCTCGGCCCACTCAGACATTCGCTCATTCAACAGCAGCGGACGCACTGGAATATGGAACTGTGACCAGAACAGTTTTTCCACTTCACAATCTTCTTGATCCTTGAAGTACTCGGCCGCATCAGCAACACTTGCCGCCAAATCCATGTACACATCTGCAGAACTCCATAGTTGATCAAGAGGGGCATACTTTGGATCTCCGAACTTCGTCCGCAACAAAAAGGGCTTCCCAGCTGCGATATCTCCAGCTTGATGCAGCTCCTCCTTCGCCGCTCTGATTTTTGAGCGGCTTCCTTGGCTGCTACCATGTCCTTCTGCAGGTCCATCGCCTTCACTCGGCTTTCTTCTTCAAGAAGCTGGTAACGGTCGGCGGCATCCTTCAACTCAACGGCCATCTTGGCCATTTTTTCCTTACTTTGGCAATGAGCAGCCCGTTCGGCCCTCAGCTCTTCGGCCGCCTTTAGAGTGGCTGCATCACTATTCCTGGCTTGCTCCTTGGCTCGGGCAAGTTCCGCTTGAAGGGTCTCCACGGCTACAGCTCCATCTGCAGTCACAACATATTAAAGATACTAGCATCATGATTCTCTTACCATGTGTTGATCATCGGATAAATCACATACCCTACGCCTCATCAAGCCGCTTGTTGACAAGCACGATGTCAGCATCTGCCGCATCAAATTGCCGCTTCAGCTCGGCAAACTCGCTAGTCCGGCTAGCCACCGGACCTTCAGCCACCTGCACATGAAGGCAGCCTGATTATTACCTGGGACTATGATCCTCTGTTTGCCACCGCCCTCGATAGCAACCAGAGTCTCAGGGGCTACGATCTGCATAGGGCACACCTAACGTGTGTGGTATTGTCAAAAACATACACTATTTCACGTACCTCAAAACCTTTCAGCAGACTCATAAAGGCTTCATGCAACCCGCTTTCGGCGGATGAAATCCTCTCAATCACCGTACCCATTAGCGTACAATGCGCCTCTGAGATGGCCGCTTGCTCCAGAAGGTCCTTCAGTGCGTCAGATTGCACACCGGACGGTTTTGGACTCTTTCTATTGCTCTCTTTAGGAGCCGAATACTGAGGACTTTGGATGGCCAAAGGATTACCCCCTGGCCTGGGCGGATTAGGAGAAACCCTCCGTGACGACACCTCGGGGTCCCCCGCCTCATGAGGCGGGGTTGCAGGGGGAGGTGTTTCGCTCTCCATCATCTCCGGAAGAAGATCCCCCGAAGACGAACTCTGTCGAGAAGGGCTATGATCCGAACTACAAGATATATACTTCGGTTATTGCCTTCAGAGGTAATGTAGGATATTTTTGCTATTAAGTACTTTTTGTTTACTTGTAGGTCGGTAGAGGGATGATTCCCTAGCGGGCACTGTGCGGCAAGAGTACCCTCCGAGGCAGGACCCTCTGGCGAAGATTTCTTCCCTCGTTTTGAAACCCTTGTTTCCGGGTCTTCGGAGGTGGTCCTCTTCCTTCCTTGGGGAGAGGGAACTTCAGACTCTTCTTTGTTACCCTCCTTCGCAGAGGCGCTAATTCCCCCGGTTTGGACGAATAATGAGTGAGGCCCGCCTTCAGCCTCTTCATTCCCTCCTTTATCTTCCCTAAGAGCGCCTGATAGGGCGCCGACTCGAGCATTCTGGCTAGTACTGGATTGGCCGAGCCTTTGGGAAGGGGGCCAAACACCTAATCATCTTCGCCTTTGTTACCCAATCCTGGTCAAAGAATGACTTTTCAGAATGATGATGTGATAAATAAAAAGACAACATGTTCGGCCACAGGATTACTTACTTGGGTATCTGGGCGATTACAGTTCAGGCCCGCAACCTCGATGGTGTCCGGACACTCTATTTGTGGTCCGAAAAACAGTTTGTACATCTCTTCGAGCATCATGCCGAGGAAGTGTTGGATAGTTCGCGGTCCTTCCAGGTTAAATTCCCACATACGGAGGGGTAGACGTTTGCAAGGCGGCACTCGACGAACTAGCATGACTTGCATTACCGTAACCAAGCTGACATCTCTCTCGAGGAGATCTCGGATGCGACTCTGCAATATCGGCATGTCATTTGCTGGCCCCCAGTCTAGCCCCTTGTTGATCCATAACGTCAGTTGTGGTGGGGGGCTGAGCGAAAGGCAGGGCGGCTACTGATACGTCTCCAACGTATCTATAATTTTTGATTGCTCCATGCTATGTTATCTACTGTTTTGGGCAATATTGGGCTATATTATCCACTTTTATATTATTTTTGGGACTAACCTATTAACCGGAGGCCCAGTCCAGATTTGTTGTTTTTTGCCTATTTCAGTGTTTCGAAGAAAAGGAATATCAAACGGAGTCGAAACGGAACGAAATAAACTAGAGAAGTTATTTTTGGAAGGGAAGCTACCGGATGGACTTGGACCCCACGTCAGGAGATAAGGGAGGTGCTCACGAGGGTGGAGGGCGCGCCCCCTGCCTCGTGGCCCCCCCTTCGGTCCACCGATGTACTTCTTCCACCTATATATCTCCACATACCCTAAAAACATCCGAACGAACAATAGATCGGGAGTTCCGCCGCCAGAAGCCTCCGTAGCCACCGGAAGCCAATCTAGACCCATTCCGGTACCCTGCCGGAGGGGGAATCCTTCTCCGGTGGCCATCTTCATCATCCCGGTGCTCTCCATGATGAGGAGGGAGTAGTTCTCCCTCGGGGCTGAGGGTATGTACCAGTAGCTATGTGTTTGATCTCTCTCTCGTGTTCTTGAGGTGGTACGATCTTGATGTATCGCGAGCTTTGCTATTATAGTTAGATCTTATGTTTCTCCTCCCCCTCTACTCTCTTGTATTGAATTGAGTTTCCCCTTTGGAGTTATCTTATCGGATTGAGTCTTTAAATATTTGAGAACACTTGATGTATGTCTTGCGTGGGATACCCATGGTGACAATGGGGTATTCTATTGATTCACTTGATGTATGTTTTGGTGATCAACTTGTGGGTTCCTCCCATGAACCTATGCATAGGGGTTGGCACACGTTTTCGTCGTGATTCTCCGGTAGGAACTTTGGGGCACTCTTTGAGGTCCTTTGTGTTGGTTGAATAGATGAATCTGAGAATGTGTGACGCATATCGTATAATCATACCCATGGATGCTTGAGGTGACATTGGAGTATCTAGGTGACATTAGGGTTTTGGTTGATTTGTGTATTAAGGTGTTATTCTAGTACAAACTCTAGGGCTGTTGGTGACACTTATAGGAATAGCCCAACAGATTGATTGGAAAGAATAACTTTGAGGTGGTTTCGTACCCTACCATAATCTCTTCGTTTGTTCTCCGCTATTAGTGACTTTGGAGTGACTCTTTGTTGCATGTTGAGGGATAGTTATGTGATCCAATTATGTTAGTATTGTTGAGGGAACTTGCACTAGCGAAAGTATGAACCCTAGGCCTTGTTTCAACACATTGCAATATCGTTTACGCTCACTTTTATCATTAGTTACCTTGCTGTTTTTATAATTTCAGATTACAAATACCTTTATCTACTATCCATATTGCACTTGTATCACCATCTCTTCGCCGAACTAGTGCACCTATACAATTTGCCATTGTATTGGGTGTGTTGGGGACACAAGAGACTCTTTGTTATTTGGTTGCAGGGTTGCTTGAGAGAGACCATCTTCATCCTACGCCTCCTACGGATTGATAAACCTTAGGTCATCCATTTGAGGGAAATTTGCTACTGTCCTACAAACCTCTGCACTTGGAGGCCCAACAACGTCTACAAGAAGAAGGTTGTGTAGTAGACATCAAGCTCTTTTCTAGCGCCGTTGCCGAGGAGGTGAGTGCTTGAAGGTATATCTTTAGATCTTGCAATCGAGTCTTTTAGTTTCTTGTTTTATCACTAGTTTAGTTTATAAAAGAAAGCTATAATAAAAAAATGGAATTGAGTTTGTCTCATACGCTCCACCTTTTTAATATATTTCGTAAGTATGATGGAAAGGAAAATTGTGCTCAAGTGCTAGAAGAAGAAATCTATAAAATGCTTGGCACTAAATATGTGAATGATGAGCATGATTGCAATGTTGTTAGTACGAATTCTTTGAATATCCATGATACTAATGATGATTGCACTAGTTATGATGAAAATGTCTCCTATAAGCATGTCAATTTTTGTGGAGTGCATTGGGTCTGTAAGTACACACCAAATAGAGAAGATAGATATTGCAAGAAGCATAAGTACTTAGAAACTAAATTGTTGCAAGAAAGGCTAGATGAATGTGTTGAAAATTTAAATTATCTTGGCCATACTTGTGAGCTTTGAAATGAACATGATCATTTCACTATCCGATGCAAATTGTTTCATGATCTAATCGTGTCCAAAAATTGTGACGACTTGATTTCCCTTGCACATTATAATGAACTTAGTTTGCTTATGGACTACGGAGAAATTTCACTATCATCCAGAATTTTCCCGTTATAAACTTCTTGGTTTTGATCTTGAGGAAATTTATATGTATTGTGCGGTGAATTGCATTGAAAATCCTTATATTGCCAACTACGTAAAGAAAAGAAAACAAATAGAAGATGAAGAAAATACTAATGAAAGGGAAGAAACTTCCCAATATCCTCCTATTATTTCTTATGATGAATCGGGTAACGAGGAGGAGCCTCCTATTCAACCAATCTCATTAATAAGGAGCTCCAAAAAGAGGATTGAACCCACACATGATGTGGTGAAGAAGAAGAAAAGAAAAAGGAAGAGAGGTAAAAAGATATCTCCCCCAAATAATATTGGTCCTATTACTATTGTGCCTCATGAAAATATAATTGTGGAAGATAATGATACCTCTTATGATCTTGAAAATCTTTTTGGCACTTGCTTGGAAGAATATGATAATTGCTATACTATTGGTGCTATCCATACGATTAATGATGAGAGTGATTATGCTTATGATATGAAAAGGCCCAAGCTTGGGGATGCTATGTTTGATGAAGATGATGTTTTTGAGAATATATTTGCTGCAATTAATGCTTGTCCTAAGCTTGGGGAAGCTATGTTTAATGACGATATTTTTAGTCTCCCAAGTTTTGATATGCAAATTCATAATGATGATAGCATGCCTCCTACTTATGATGATTATTGTGATGATACTTATGCTATAAAAAATAGTGACTATATTTATAAAACTTGTCGTGATTATGATTACCCCTTCTCTGAAATTACTCTTTTAATGTGGAAACAATTTATAGTATTCGAGTTTCGTATGATACTCCCACTATTCCGAATGAGAAGAATTTTGCTTATGTGGAGAGTAATAAATTTTCTATGCTTGTAGATCATGAAAAGAATGCTTTAGGTACTGGTTATATTGTTGAATTCATTCATGATGCTACTGAAAATTACTATGAGGGAGGAACATATGCTTGTAGGAATTGCAATAATATCAAGTTTCCTCTCTATGTGCTTAAAATTTTGAAGTTCCGCTTGTTTTACCTTCCTATGCAAGTTGATTCTTGTTCCCACAAGTTGTTTTATCACAAAATCCCTATGCATAGGGAGTGGGTTAGACTTAAATGTGCTAGTCATATTCTTCATGATGCTCTCTTTATGTTACAATTCTTATCTTCTATATGAGCATCATTGAAATCATCATGCCTAGCTAGGGGCGTTAAACGATAGCGCTTGTTGAGAGGCAACCCAATTTTATTTTTGTTCCTTGCTTTTTGCTCCTGTTTAGTAATAAACAATTCATCTATCCTCTGTTTAGATGTGGTTTTATGCTTGTTTGTGCCAAGTAGAACCTTTGGGAAGACTTAGGTGAAGTCTTTATGATCATGCTGTAAAAAACAGAAACTTTAGCGCTCACGAGAATTGCTGCCATTTTTATTTGGAGAGTGATATTTAGTTAATTCATTTTGCAGATGATTAATAGACAAATTACTCAGGTCCATAAATTTATTTTAGAATTTTTCGGGTACCAGAAGTTTGCGTTAGTTACAGATTACTACAGACTGTTCTGTTTTTGACAGATTCTGTTTTTCGTGTGTTGTTTGCTTATTTTGATGAATCTATGGCTAGTAAAATAGTTTATAAACCATATAGAAGTTTTAATACAGTAGGTTTAACACCAATATAAATAAATAATGAGTTCATTACAGTACCTTGAAGTGGTGTTTTGTTTTCTTTCGCTAACGGAGCTCACGAGTTTTCTGTTAAGTTTTGTGTTGTGAAGTTTTCAAGTTTTGGGTAAAGATTCGATGGACTATGGAACAAGGAGTGGCAAGATCCTAAGCTTGGGGATGCCCAAGGCACCCGAAGGTAATATTCAAGGATAGCCAAGAGCCTAAGCTTGGGGATGCCCCGGAAGGCATCCCCTCCTTCGTCTTCGTTCATTGGTAACTTTACTTGGAGCTATACTTTTATTCACCACATGATATGTGTTTTGCTTGGAGCGTCAATTTATTTTGTTAGGATTTGCTTGCTGTTATTTAGAACAATGTTTTGCATCTTTTATTTCAATAAAAGTGGCATTGATAGCTTTTACTATGCCTATGTTACAAGTATACATGTTGCTGTTTGAAAAACAGAAAGTTTACCGTTGTTGCAATAATTCCCTAGAAAAGTCAGAATGTGATAAAATGTTGAAACCTTTTGCATATTAAGCTCTGATAAATTTACTACAGTGGTAATTTTCTTTAATAATTTTTGGAGCTAGGGAAGTATGGATGTTGCAGCATTCTTTACAGGCTATCCTGTTTAGGCAGATTGCTGTTATGTTTGCATTGTTTGCATATGTTTGCTTCTTTAGTGATTCTATTTGAGGATAGGACTATTAAATATGCAGACGCATTTAGTATGCAATGTTGAATAATAATTTTAGTGATTTTCTACAGTAGAGCATGCTAAGGTTTTTGCAATGGTTTATACTAACTTATCTCACGAGTCCTTGTTGAGTTTTGTGTGGATGAAGCTTTTGAGATTTAGGGAGACCGTGATATGAGAGGAATTAAGGAGACACAAAAGCTCAAGCTTGGAGATTCCCAAGGCACCCCAAGATAATATTTCAAGAAGTCTCAAGCGTTAAGCTTTGGGATGCCCCGATTGGCATCCCACCTTTCTTCTTCAACAACTATCGGTTAGTTTCGGTTGATCCTAAGTTTTTGCTTGGGGAGGTAGTCTATGAGATTGGAGACAGTGCATGTCATCGTGTGTCCCCTCTGCGAGGAGTTAAACGATTTGGAGTTAAGAGAAAGTTAGCCCCGAGATTTGTAGGACCATACTGAGTTTTGGAGCTTATGGGAGAAGTGGCCAACAAGTTGGAGTCACCGGAAGGACTATCAGGAGTTCATGATGTGTTTCACGTTTACCAGTTAAAGAAGTGCCATGCAGAGATGGCCAATATTCCCCTGTAAGGACGCTTGACCCTGAAAAGGATAATGAGGTTCCACGAAGTGGAATATGGACTTCATAAGTATAAGTTTTTTTTCTCGGTATGTGGGATAACCCACGAGGATGAAGAGATAAATTACTATTGGATATAGAGGAGGTAATATTGGTAATAAGGAGCAGTTGTAACTCCATGATGATTCTGAGTAATCATGTCCTAGTTTGGTGCCAATAGAAGGAAGGAAGACAGTACAATTGGATGGATTTAAGAATACTAGGAAGTTGGAAGTTGGAATAATGATCAGTTGCCCGATGATAAGTTCAACGACTACAAGTGATGAGATGGGCCATAACCCACATGCCCCAGAACCTGCCAAGAAGCAAGCACATTCTTGCTGAAGGAAAAACCCTGGAGGAAGATACGACGTTTATCGGTAGACGATTTTATAGGAGTAACATAAAACCTAAGAGTTGTGAAGGAACGATAGATGTTTGTTTGGCTTACAGAATCAATGGATTTATCCGAACTTGGTTCGTCGACAAGAGAAATTTTGCAATGCTTGTGAGTATGACCGAGTGTTAGAATGCGAGATTCGCTAAACCGTATACAAGGTAATGATTTGGGTGCGGGATGGATTGATCACCATACCGACTTACTCTTATTATTCGCCTTGCTATATGGGATAGTAAAATCTGAGTGACTTACCCATAGTAGAGCGACGACGATATTAAACCTTGTTTAAACCTTAGAATGGTATAGCAATTTTTTTCCATGTACAAGGCAGTGCTGCCAATCGTAGAACATACGGTGAGAAAGAAGCCTAGACCCATTCCCTGCAGGAGAAACCATAATTGGATGACCGCCATGAGATATCGATAGTTGTTTAGTATTGGCGCCAGACCCGTCAGATAAGAAGACCCAGTCATGGAAGAACCTTACCAAGATGAAAGGACAGAAGAATTGTGGTAAAGGTTATGCCACAACCGGAAGAGCCCGGATAAGGAATTTCCTGAAGATCCAAGAAGACCGACACTGTTAACAATATGGATGAAGTATATGAGTTTCGATGGAACTGTAACCATGCTTCTAAGGGTGGTAGCACCCCAGACCCCTGTGATGATCGATGGATTTTGAGAAGACCCCAAACCCAACCTATTTCTTTCTAGCCTCTCCGAATCTCGAGGACGAGATTAGTTTTAAAGGTGGTAGGTTTGTAACATCCCAAAATTCTAAATTTTGGAATTTTATAATAAATAGATCGATTTGATTGTTTGTTTGATTGTCTGTGATTGATTGACTGAAAGTGAGTGCAATTCGAAACCTTTTGGAAAGTTAAATGAGAGGGAATAAAACGACTTTCCCAAACTTTCACCTTTTTTGCATTTTGATCTCCATGAATTCAAATTCTTTTCACCACAAAACCCTGGAGAGAAGATGAAATGACTTCTTCCATTTATTTAAATGAAAAGGGGTTTTGAAAAGATTTGAATTTTATTTGGAAATATTTCAAATTCAGAAACTTTAAGCAACTCAATGATTTTCACGAGAGAAGATAAAATGACTTCTTCAAATTATGAAATATGAGTTGGGAGTTTCAAGGATCAAATTTAAAGTCTTTTGAAATTATTTTCAATTTGGAGTTATTTGAGTTTTATTAAAATTATTTTTCTCCAAAATAAAAATACATGGAAAATAGGGTAACATGATTCCCTACATCAGAAAATTGGAGAGAAATAAATTTGAATTAATTTTGGTATTTTTATAATGATTTTTGGTGGATTTTATTAGAGCAGGAGCATTGTTTGAATTATTTGATTTTGTGTGGATTTTATTTGATTTTACTAAAATGTTCATGTTGTAGAAAATCTTTTTATGAAAATTTCGATATATTATATGCCTATATAATATTTTTGTTTTACTTTAGTTTGTGCAGATAAATGTTTTAAAAACAAAAAAACTTCGCCGACTGTGCCGGCCAGCTCCCAGGCCAGGCCGCGGCCCAGCCCACCTCCTCGTCGTCCCTGAGCTCGGGAAGGACTCCCGAGCCAGCACGCCGCCGCCACTCGCCGTGTCCGCCCCGGACTCCCGCGCCGCCTTGCGCTGCCCCCTCCTCCAAGTTGCCGCTCGCCCCTCCCCCTATAAATCCCGCAGGCCCGCCGCCTCTCCTCTCCTCCTCTCGCATCATGCCGCCGCACCTCACCGACAACCGCCGCCGCCACTGCTCCGCATCGCGCCGCCCGCGACGCCGTTGACCGCCACCTCCAACTCTGCCGCCCCGCGCCGCCCTCGCCGCCGACCCCGGAGCTGCCTCCCCGCTCACAGCCGACGCCGCCGCCGTCCCACCTCGCCGTCGACCACCGCCACTGTCGCCGGTAACCGACCCCGGTTCGATCCGGTTTATTTGCGGTTTTCGCAGTTTTTCTTTGAACAACCTTTTTTTTCTTCTAGTTACTTAGCGGACATTCACTTTTTATCTCTTTGCAGTGAACGTTTTCGTTCTGTAGATCAGTTTAGCGAACGTTCGTTTGATAGTATTTTTTCTTTTTTTTATTTCTGGCCAGGGACCTATCTGTGATGATCTTATTTACAAATTAGTCCCTAATCTTCAAAACCTCATTACTTTTTACTCGTTGGTCAAAATCCAACAAAACCAACGCCCACTTCTTCGTTATGATCTCCTCTATCCCGTAATCCAACTCAAACATGTTTTTGAAAGTTTAAAATTTGAATTAGACTAGATTTGTATTCAAACTTTGTTTGATCATAACTTGAGTTTCGTAGCTCCGTTTCAGTTGATTCTTTTTGCAAATCGAAGCTCTTGACCTAAACTTTCTGATAAGGCCAAATTCACATAATTTTGGTACTGTTAGAAATTGTTTTATGTTGCAAGAGTTATTTGCTTGGTTTTGAAGTTTTCTGAATCGTCTTCTTCGATCTTTCTGATCTTTTGAGTGATTGCTTATGTGTGGTTACTATTGATTGCTTACAATAGATTGACCGGAGTGTGACGAGTAGGACTATCAAGAGTTTTGAGTGTGAATCATCTTCATCAACATTGCAGGCAAGTAACACTTTGATCATACTTCCTATTACCCAGTTTTTTATTGCATTAGATCAATCCTCACACACTGCATGATTAGGATCTAATTAAATTGTGGGTTTGGGAAGTAGATGAAGTAGTACCTATTACCTGTTTTATTATCAAACCTTTGGGAGTTACTTCTACGTTTGCTTATATTGCCATGCTATGCTAGTAGACGTGGATTGGGTGAGCGTATCCATGACAAATGTGAGTTTGTTAAATTAATGGTTTATCTAAGGTGGCAACTTAAATACACATCTGGATGGATTGAGGCACCTAGGTATTCCAGCAATTGCCTGTTTTTCTTTTGGACCGCCACCCAGGCTCAAAGGGATCATGAGATTATTCATACTAGAAACTTCCGTGTGTAGCCACAAGCTACTATGGGCCCTAGCATAGTTGACTAAGTTGTGCGAACTCTTACAATGGTAGACTAGTAGATGTAGGGGAAAGTAGGTGTAACGGTCTACCCGTTCGTAAGGTGTGAGCGCTTCTGAAAGACTATGTCTCAGTCATCCGTTTCTCAAACACCATGTAGTGCAAGAATCCCAAAGGAGGAGATCGAGTCTTGTGGGGAAAAGTGCGCAAACCTCTGCAGAGTGTATAAACTAATCATGGTTAGCTGTGTCCCCGGTTATGGACATTTTGAGTATCTAGTACTTGGATTATCATGTTGATCTCATCACGTTACTTTAATTAATTTTTTTGGGTCTTAATGATGATATTTAATTGGGATTGAGAGGGTGTCTACACTCTCAATGTTTAACAACCACCATGATAGTTAAATAAAATTTATTCCTTTGCAGTAGGGAAAAATTGGCTTTTCGCAAAAACCATATAACCATAGAGCCTTTCCACCAGCCAAATATGCATGTAGTGAAAGCCATTGTTCATCATTTTTCTCTATGGTGTGAATTTGCTAGTACATTCAATGTACTGACCCTTTGTGGCTGCAACGTCTCATGTTGCAGGATAACTTACGACGAGTAAGTGATACGTTAGGGTTACGATTTATACACTCAACTTTGTCGTTGGTGTTGATGGGAATCCACAACCTTGTTACTTCCGCTATTTTGATTGAGGTAATAGTATTTACGTTACTTTATACATGTGATTTACCTTTGTTATAAATCCTCGAGTACTGTGTGTGTCAGCATACTGATCCAGGGATGACACTTAAGCACAAAGACTTGACCGTCTGAGGTCGGGTCGCTACAAATATGCTAGGTATTCAAGATTAGTAAAAACTTTCTTATGAGTGTATTGGATACTAAGAGAAGTTTGATGCTTCATGATTGTTTTGAGATATGGAGGTAATAATATCAAAGTCATGCTAGTTGAGTAGTTGTGAAATTGAGAAATGCTTGTGTTGAAGTTTGCAAGTCCCGTACCATGCACATAGGGTAAACGTTATGTAACAAATTTGAAACATGAGGTGTTATTTGATTGTCCTCCTTATGAGTGGCGGTCGGGGACGAGCGATGGTCTTTTCCTACCAATCTATCCCCCTAGGAGCATGCACGTAGTACCGAGGTTTTTGATGACTTGTAGATTTTTGCAATAAGTATGTGAGTTCTTTATGACTAATGTTGAGTCCATGGATTATACGCACTCTCACCCTTCCATCCTTCCTAGCCTCTTCGGTACCATGCATTGCCCTTTCTCAAATTGAGAGTTGGTTCAAACTTCGCCGACGCATCCAAACCCCGTGATATGATACGCTCTGTCACACATAAACCTCCTTATATCTTCCTCAAAACAGCCACCATACCAACCTATTACAGCATTTCCATAGCCATTCCGACATATATTGCCATGCAACTTTCCATCATTCCGTTCATCATGACACATTCATCATTGTCATATTGCTTTGCATGATCATGTAGTTGACATCGTATTTTTGGCAAAGCCACCGTTCATAATTTTTCATACATGTCACACTTGATTCATCGCAATCCCGGTACACCGCCGGAGGCATTCATATAGAATCATACGTTGTTCTAGTATCGAGTTGTAATCATTGAGTTGTAAATAAATAGAAGTGTGATGATCATCATTAATAGAGCATTGTCCCAAAAAAAGGAAAGGCCAAATTAAAAAAGGCCAAATAAAAAAAGGCCAAATAAAAAAATAAAATAAATAAAAGGGACAATGCTACTATCCTTTTTCCACACTTGTGCTTCAAAGTAGCACCATGATCTTTATGATAGAGAGTCTCTTGTTCTGTCACTTTCATATACTAGTGGGAATTTTTCATTATAGAACTTGGCTTGTATATTCCAATGATGGGCCTCCTCAAGTGCCCTAGGTCTTCGTGAGCAAGCAAGTTGGATGCACACCCACTAGTTTCTTTTGTTGAGCTTTCATACATTTATAGCTCTAGTGCATCCGTTGCATGGCAATCCCTACTCCTTGCATTAACATCAATCGGTGGGCATCTCCACAGCCCATTGATTAGCCTCGTTGATGTGAGACTTTCTCCTTTTTGTCTTCTCCACATGACCCCCTCATTATTCTATTCCACTCATAGTGCTATATCCATGGCTCGCGCTCATGTATTACGTGAAAGTTTATAGGTTTGAGATTACTAAAGTACGAAACAATTGCTTGGCTTGTCATCGGGGTTGTGCATGATGAGAGCATTCTTGTGTGACGAAAATGAAACATGACGAAACCATATGATTTTGTAGGGACGAACTTTCTTTGGCCATGTTATTTTGAGAAGACATAATTGCTTAGTTAGTATGCTTGAAGTATTATCATTTTTATGTCAATATGAACTTTTGTCTTGAATCTTTCCGATCTGGATATTCATATCACAATTAAGAATTACATTAAAATTATGCCAAGTAGCACTCCGCATCAAAAATTCTATTTTTATCATTTACCTACTCGAGGACGAGTAGGAATTAAGCTTGGATATGCTTGATACGTCTCCAACGTATCTATAATTTTTGATTGATCCATGCTATGTTATCTACTGTTTTGGGCAATATTGGGCTTTATTATCCACTTTTATATTATTTTTGGGACTAACCTATTAACCGGAGGCCCAGCCCAGATTTGCTGTTTTTTGCCTATTTCAGTGTTTCGAAGAAAAGGAATATCAAATAGAGTCGAAACGGAACGAAATCAACTAGAGAAGTTATTTTCGGAAGGAAAGCTACCGGATGGACTTGGACCCCACGTCAGGAGATAAGGGAGGTGCTCACGAGGGTGGAGGGCGCCCCCCCCCTAGGGCGCGCCCCCTGCCTCGTGGCGCCCCCTTCGGTCCACCGATGTACTTCTTCTGCCTATATATCTCCATATACCCTAAAAACATCCGTACGAACAATAGATCGGGAGTTCCACCGCCAGAAGCCTCTATAGCCACCGAAAGCCAATCTAGACCCGTTCCGGCACCCTGCCAGATGGGGAATCCTTCTCCGGTGGCCATCTTCATCATCCCGGTGCTCTCCATGACGAGGAGGGAGTAGTTCTCCCTCGGGGCTGAGGGTATGTACCAGTAGCTATGTGTTTGATCTCTCTCTCTCTCTCGTGTTCTTGAGGTGGTACGATCTTGATGTATCGTGAGCTTTGCTATTATAGTTGGATCTTATGTTTCTCCTCCCCCTCTACTCTCTTGTAATGAATTGAGTTTCCCCTTTGGAGTTATCTTATCGGATTGAGTCTTTAAAGATTTGAGAACACTTGATGTATGTCTTGCATGGGATACCCATGGTGACAATGGGGTATTCTATTGATTCACTTGATGTATGTTTTGGTGATCAACTTGCGGGTTCCGCCCATAAACCTATGCATAGGGGTTGGCACACGTTTTCGTCGTGATTCTCCGGTAGGAACTTTGGGGCACTCTTTGAGGTCCTTTGTGTTGGTTGAATAGATGAATCTTAGATTGTGTGACGCATATCGTATAATCATACCCACGGATACTTGAGGTGACATTGGAGTATCTAGGTGACATTAGGGTTTTGGTTGATTTCTGTCTGAAGGTGTTATTCTAGTACAAACTCTAGGGTTGTTTGTGACACTTATAGGAATAGCCCAACGGATTGATTGGAAAGAATAACTTTGAGGTGGTTTCGTACCCTACCATAATCTCTTCGTTTGTTCTCCGCTATTAGTGACTTTGGAGTGACTCTTTGTTGCATGTTGAGGGATAGTTATGTGATCCAATTATGTTAGTATTGTTGAGGGAACTTGCACTAGCGAAAGTATGAACCCTAGGCCTTGTTTCAACACATTGCAATACCGTTTACGCTCACTTTTATCATTAGTTACCTTGCTGTTTTTATAATTTCAGATTACAAATACCTTTATCTACTATCCATATTGCACTTGTATCACCATCTCTTCGCCGAACTAGTGCACCTATACAATTTACCATTGTATTGGGTGTGTTGGGGACACAAGAGACTCTTTGTTATTTGGTTGCAGGGTTGCTTGAGAGAGACCATCTTCATCCTACGCCTCCTACGGATTGATAAACCTTAGGTCATCCACTTGAGGGAAATTTGCTACTGTCCTACAAACCTCTGCACTTGGAGGCCCAACAACATCTACAAGAAGAAGGTTGTGTAGTAGACATCAGCTACCCACTTGTTGCTTCGGGGAGCTGTGATATAAAACCACTCCCGCTGCTATAAACCGGACACCTCCGGGAAAGAACCCTCTGGCCATGGAGCATCAGCTCTTTTGCTTATTACGGCGCCTCCGCACTCTGCGTGTCGCCCCTCGATCATCTTTGGCTTCACATCAAAAGTCTTGAGCCACAGGCCGAAGTGTGGGGTAATGCGGAGGAAGGCCTCACATACGACGATGAACAACGAGATGTGAAGGAGGGAATCCGGGGCCAGGTCATGGAAATCCAGCCCATAATAGAACATGAGCCCCCTAAAAAATGGATCCAGAGCAAGGCCTAGCCCTCGGAGGAAGTGAGAGATGAATACAACGCTCTTGCCGGGTTCGGGAGCGGGAATGACCTGCCCTCGAGCGGGTAGCCTGTGCCAGATTTCGCCGGTCAAATACCTGGCCTCTCTTAGCTTCTTGATGTCTTCCTCTATGACAGAGGAGGGCATCCACCGACCTTGAAGGTTGGATTCGGACATGGTTGAAGGTCCGAAGTGCCTGACCTAAGCCTGGGGTGTTGGAACTCGAGGTGGGGGGAGGATTCGATTGAGTACGAGAGGGGAAAAAGGGACATGCCTTGGCCTCTTTATAAAAAGGATGAATATCGAGCGTCCTCCTCGTGGCCGTTTCGGACGTGCCTAAAATCAAGGAGTCATACCAACGGGCGCGAGTGGGTTACCCACGTCCGTATTGATGAGAATCCTGTAATAAGGAGGACACGATCTCTGCCTCGACAAGACGTGTCGAGAAAACCGCCTCGCAATATGTGCAGTGCTTGTTGAGAAAAATGGTTCGAATAATAATCGGGCCGTGGCATGATGTCATGTTTCTAAATGTGTCAGCTGATTAGATTTGTGGAAATATTATTCTCTCTACGGTGGTATGTGGAACTTGTTTTGTAGAGTTGGACACTATCCTTGTGTTCAAGATCTTCTCTGGAGTATTCGGAGGAAGAACCCGCCTTGCAATGCCGAAGACAAATCTGCGCGCCGGACTCATCGTCATTGAAGCCTGGTTCAGGGGCTACTAAGGGGGTCCTGGATTAGGGGGTGTCCGGACAGCCGGACTATATCCTTTGGCCAGACTGTTGGACTATGAAGATACAAGATTGAAGACTCCGTCCCGTGTCCGGAAGGGACTTTCCTTGGCGTGGAAGGCAAGCTTGGCGATACGGATATGTAGATCTCCTACCATTGTAACCGACTCTATGTAACCCTAACCCCATCAGGTGTCTATATAAACCGGAGGGTTTTAGTCCGTAGGACAACATACACATCGACAATCATACCATAGGCTAGCTTCTAGGGTTTAGCCTCTCCGATCTCGTGGTAGATCTACTCTTGTACTACCCATATCATCAATATTAATCAAGCAGGACATAGGGTTTTACCTCCATCGAGAGGGCCCGAACCTGGGTAAAACTTCGTGTCCCTTGCCTCCTGTTACCATCCGGCCTAGACGCACAGTTCGGGACCCCCTACCCGAGATCCGCCGGTTTTGACACCGACATTGGTGCTTTCATTGAGAGTTCCTCTGTGTCGTCGTCATCAGGAAGGATGCCTCGCCCCGTCTTTAAAGACGGCACCGTTGCTAAGGGAGCTTTGGCCGTCGGCCAAACCCTCCGGCTAGGTGGTTTTCTTATGACCGCCCATTCAGCTTCTGCGCTGAGGATGACCTCTCGGGCCATCGAAAACAATCTTCATGTCAGCTCGGAACTCGCCGAGCAGTTAGATCCAATGGAGCTCTCCTCCATAAACGAGCTCTTGGATCGCTTCGCCGCCCTAGGAGTCACTACGGATTACGACCAGATTGAGCCTAAACCCGATCTGAGAGAGATTAACTCTCCCCAAGTCACCCATCACGTTGCCGTGGTAGAGGGACAGTGCGGCGACCCTTCATCTATCTTAAGGACTCGTTACGTCCAGATTCCTGATCCCTCCAAGCCAGATACCCGCGGAGGGGAGGATATCACTCAGGACCTGAACCTAGAGTCAGGCGACGGACTAGATTCGTTGGACAACATCCAGAAATCCAAATTTTCGAATTCGGAAATTCCTCGGCCTCTGAGCCTCAGATGGGGTGAGGCTTCGGATTTAATTTCACCCACCCACCCGAACATTAGTGATCTATCCCAAATTAGGCAAGAGCCCGAAGAAACAGTACATTATTACTGGGCCAGATTCCTCCTGGTTGTGAACAGGATAAAGGACTGCCGCGAGGAAGACGCGATTTCATTCTTCTGCAATAATTGCACGGACAAGGGAATCCTCAACGCCATAAGTCGCCACGATATTACATGCTTCGCTGACTTGGCATCCATAGTACGAAAGTACTGTGCGATGGAAAGCGCCCGGAAAACCGAAATAAAATTTTGGGACAATCCGTCCCTGAATGCAAAACCAGTCCGAAATAAAAGGGTGCATCACCACCAAACACCCGGGTCAAAAACCAAAAAGCAAAAACCCTCTACAGGGCATGGAACCGTATTGGAAGGATGGCTTAATGGACCCTGTAAAATTCATAGTACAGAGGACACCACACCAACTCACAGCCTTAGAGCATGTTGGATACTCCGGCAGGTGGCCAAAATTGGCGAAAATGTCCTAATTCCGGAGGCCACAGAAGGCCACCCCGGAGACACCAATACGGTATTAACAGTCTTTGAGACCTTCGCATCAAATAATATGCGAAAAAGGACACTCCGCAGCCTTGCCGAAGTCTACCAAGTAGCAACAATAAACCCATGGAGTGACACGGCTATTACCTTTAACGCCCGTGATGAACCTAAATTCCGAACAGCCCGAGCACCAGTCGCATGGGTCCTCAGTCCAATAGTGGACGGCTTTCGTCTTACCAAGGTACTCATGGACGGCGGCAGCGGATTGAACCTCATTTATGAGGAAACTCTTCAAAAAATGGAAATAGACTGGAACCGCATCGAGCGAAGTAGCACAACCTTTCGAGGAATAATCCACAGTCGGGAAGCGCGCTGTACAGGAAAAATCACACTAGATGTGGTGTTCGGCACGTCGGATAATTACAGGTCCGAAGAGGTCATGTTCCATGTGGCCCCGTTCAGCAGCGGTTATCACGCTCTGCTAGGGCGGGAAGCGTTTACAATCTTCCAAGCAATACCCCATTACGGGTACATGAAGCTCAAGATGCCCGGGCCCAACGGGATCATCACTCTCACTAGTGATCCGGATATAGCACTCCGCGCCGAAAACAAGACAGCCGCACTGGCCCTCGAGGCACTATCCGAAGCCCTAGCGGCTGAGGAACTGACTATGCTGCGCTCTATGGTGAACAGGGACGACGTGGTACTCGACAAAAGATCCAAGTCCACCTCCTTTAAACCAGCGGACGAAATAGTCAAACTCCAAGTCCATCCAATGGACCCCAATAAAACAGCTTCCATCGGGGCACATTTAAACCCTGATGTAGATGCCGCACTGCGAGAGTTCCTACGAGAGAACTGGGACATTTTCGCCTAGCACCCTTCAGACATGCCAGGAATCCCACGCAGGCTGGCCGAGCACAGCTTAAATATCCAAAAAGGATTCAAACCTGTCAAACAGGCTCTTCGGCGTTTTTCCGAACCTAAGAGACAGGCCATGGGAGAGGAGCTAGCAAAGCTATTGGAGGCCGGATTCATCAGAGATATAAAACATCCGGACTGGCTAGCAAACCTGGTGATGGTACCAAAGAAGGACAAATCCTGGCGCCTGTGTGTTGATTTTAAAGACCTTAACAAGGCCTGCCCAAAGGATCCCTTCCCCCTCCCCCGCATCGATCAAATTATCGATGCTATAGCAGGACACGATTCATTGTGTTTCCTCGACGCATATTCCGGCTACCATCAAATCAAGATGGCAGAACCAGACCAAGCCGCAACGGCATTTATCACACCATACGACCCATTCTGCTTCAACACGATGCCCTTCAGGCTCAAAAACGCCGGCGCAACATATCAGCGCATGATTCGGACATGTCTGGCAAGCCAGATCGGCAAAACAGTGGAGGCATATGTAGATGATGTGGTCGTCAAAACAAGACATGTTGAATCTCTAGTAGACGACTTGAGGCTCACATTTGATAACCTCCGAACATACGACATCAAGCTCAACCCAGAAAAATGCGTTTTCGGCGTTCCAGCCAGAAAGCTCTTGGGCTTCATCGTATTCGGTAGAGGAATTGAAGCAAATCCAGCCAAGATCCGAGCTCTGTCGCAACTGGACATCCCAAAGGACCTCAAACAAATACAAAAGTTAATCGGATGCGTGGCGGCTCTAAGCCGCTTTATCTCCCGATTGGGAGAAAAGGCCCTACCCCTTTACCGCCTCCTTCGGCGCACCGAACACTTCAAATGGACGGATGCAGCCACGGCCGGCCTCGACAAAATAAAAGCCATACTGGCAACAAACTCAGTCCTGGCCGCGCCAAACATTGGCGAACCAATGCTATTATACATTGCAGCAACACATCAGGTTGTAAGCGCAGTGCTCGTCGTCGAACGAGAAGCGGACGGACACAAATTCCCCCTTCAAAAGCCGGTCTATTACGTGTCCACTGTCCTCACTCCCTGCAAATCACGGTACCCGCATTACCAAAAGATTGCGTATGCGGTATTCATGGCATCCCAGAAGCTACGACACTACTTTCAAGAGTGTTCAATAACAGTAGCCTCGGAAGTACCACTTAACGATATTATAAACAACCGTGACGCAACGGGCCGGATTGCAAAATGGGACATTGAGCTCCTCCCGTTCGACATAACTTATAAGCCACGACGAGCCATCAAGTCGCAAGTCTTGGCCGACTTCGTCGCAGAATGGATGGAGGCCGAACTCCCTAAAGAGTACGGCACATATTCAAATTGGATCATGCATTTTGACGGCTCCAAGATGTTGACCGGACTGGGGGCTGGCGTTGTTTTGACGTCCCCCACAGGAGACATAGTTCAATACATACTCCAGATTATGTACACGGACTCCAATAATGCAGCCGAATATGAGGCCCTTTTACATGGTCTCCGGATGACAGTATCCATGGGCATTCAACGCCTAGAGGTGCGTGGGGATTCGAACCTCGCAATATCCCAAATAAATGGAGACTTTGATGCCAAGGATCCAAAAATGGCAGCTTACCGCAACACCGTCCTAAAAATGTCAGCTCGGTTCGAGGGGCTCGAATTTCACCATATAGCCCAGAAAAATAATCAGGCGGTAGACGTCGTGGCACGCATCGGCGCAAAACGCGATGTAGTCCCCCCCCCCCCAACATCTTCTTGAAAAGGCTGTTCAAGCCATCCATAGTATGGGAAGGGGAGCCGAACAATAACAGCCCGGACCCGACCGCACTGCCCGACACCGAACATTCTGACACAATCGGAGGCTCTGCCGATGAAATAACACCTTCGTCCCACGTAATAATGGCCGTCATCGCCCCGTGGACAGAACCATTCCTCGCCTACCTTATTAGGCAGGAACTCCCCGAGGACCAAAACGAGGCACGCTGTATCGTGCGGCGATCCAAAGCCTACAAAGTCCACGAGGGAGAACTGTATAAGAAAAGCACTACCGGAGTCCTTCAAAGGTGCATCTCCGAAGAGGAAGGGCGGAACCTCCTGGCTGAAATACACACCGGACTCGGCGGTCACCACGCTGCAGCTCGGTCCCTTGTGAGCAAGGCTTTCCGCACAGGCTTTTACTGGCCGACGGCCCGGGCAGACGCCCAGGACTTAGTCCAACGATGCACCGGTTGCCAGCTCTTTGCAAACCAAAGCCATATGCCACCCACCGCCCTCCAAACTATCCCCATCACTTGGCCCTTCGCGGTCTGGGGGCTTGACATGGTTGGACCCCTTAAAGGTGGAACCCACAAGCAAAAATACTTACTGGTCATGGTGGATAAGTTCACCAAACGGATAGAAGCCAAGCCTGTTAAGACGGCCGAATCCGGACCTGTGATAGACTTCATATCCGGGGTTGTACACCGTTACGGCGTCCCCCACAGCATCATCACTGATAACGGCATGAACTTTACGGCCGACGAGGTAAAACTCTGGTGCAAAGACATGGGCATCAAGCTCGATTATGCTTCCGTCTACCACCCACAAACTAACGGCCAGGTTGAACGTGCAAATGGTCTTATCATGAGCGGCATTAAACCCAGATTAGTGCGGTCCCTCACGGAATCTAACACGCACTGGGTAGAGGAGCTCGACTCCGTACTCTGGGGGTTGCGGACCACGCCAAATCGCACCACTGGATACACACCATTCTTCATGGTGTACGGCGCAGAGGCAGTTTTGCCTTGCGACATAATTCATGACTCACCTCAAGTGCGCATGTACAAAGAAAGAGAAGCCGAGCTCGATCGGCAGGACAGTCTGGACGCATTGGAGGAGGAGCGTGACGTGGAAAAAGCCCGTTCCGCATTCTATCAACAGCAGGCTCGACGATACCAAAGCAGAGAAGTACGGGCCAAAAATTACAATGTTGGCGAATTAGTTCTACGCCTGCCGGACAAGAAAAATGACAAACTCAAGCCCAAGTGGGAAGGTCCCTTCATAATTGACCAAGTTCTGACTGGTGGAGCATACCGCCTGCGAAATGCATCAGATAACCGACTCGAGCCGAACCCATGGAACGCAGCCCGTCTCCGAAGATTCTATGCCTAGCGCCGGACTCTATGTTCGTCTCCTTCCTCTGTCCATTTTTTATATACTTTCTGTCTTACATTCCTCTTCTTCTCTCTTCATCTCTTATAGCCTTTAAAAGCTCATAAAGTGACGCGCTATCCGCGCTCAATAAACCTGGGGGCTTCTTTAAACAGAAGCTTATTTATACGGGCTTCACGCCCAACACATGTGTCACACTTCCGCATGTACCTTTTATTCGCCATTATATGCATCGATATGACTTAAGTTTTGGCCAAGCTGGGTTGCCTGGCTCCTGTGCTTACCCCTACATTCCCGATTGTTCGGCTAGGTGGTAAAGGGAGCACCTCTGCGATTGTTACTGCCGGGTCAGCCGGACGTGTACCTCAGACTGGGTGAAGCCGAAAGCTAGCGTTCTTAAGGGAATATTCAGTCGGTGAACTAAAGATGATCTTTTTTATTTATCTACATGCCCCCATACGTTTTTCCTGCGTCTCTTTTCGCAGCATGGACATGCACTTTAGGGCATGCCTCCCAGGGAAAGGAACCCCTAACGGAACTATTCTCCCTGGAAGATGTTTCTTACTAACCATGTAATATAACATAACTAGTCGGGCACTTGTCTGTTCACTCACTAATGACCCCTACGCCTGGTCTCCATGCATTCCTCAGTTCCTATATAACCGCATGAGAATTCGGACACACTCCGGACCGTCAGGTCCCGAGGCTGAAGCGACAGGGTCGGCCATGACAAATGATCTACAATCCGGCTAGAAGGCATCATAAATGTCAATTAAATTACATAGTCATTTTGATTGACCGTATTCCTCTTCAATACCATCTAACAGGCTGTCTAATTTACAGTCCTGCTGGGAATACTTTGCGGCCAACTCTACTTGGCCGTATACTAAGCTTACAGGGATCTCCTTCCCATCGGGTCCTATAGGACCGACCTCGGCGATATGGTTGGGGTCAGCATTTGAGTACCGCGTCTTCACCATGGCCCAGGCCTCCCTAGCGCCTTGACGGCAGGCTGATATCTTCCACAAGAGGAAGCACCGCCATGCTCCCTTTAGCTTCTCCGCAAGCTCTCCAAGACCTTCGGGCATGGAGACAGATGGCCACAGGGCCTGGGCGACGCCTTGCATCGCCTGCCGAACTCGATCGAGCAGTTGCGAGAGCTCGGGAAGAAGGTCACCTGTAGAACCGGGCATCTCCTCTGCAGGACGACCTGTTAGCACACCTACAGACATTGCTCTGTTAGTCGACTTCCCCGCCGAACTTTCTTTCAAAGGTTCGTTCAAGCACTTACTAAATATGCCGCGCCGAAGCCGCTAATTCTCCTTCATGGAGTCTGACAGCTGGGCACGAACATCTTTCAGCTCGACGCCCAGCTTGGTGTTGGCATCTTGGAGATCGTTCTTCTCCCCCATCACCTTTATCAGCACCCTCTCACCAGCCTTTAGCTGGCGTAGGAGGTGTTGCCTTTCTGGATTCAATCCGGCGCCATCTGCAATTTCATTTGTCAGATTCGCACCAAAGCCGTGCTTCGCAAAATACTTATCTTTCAAAGTGTATATTACCAGAGGGGGTCTCCTTGGGCTCCCTTGCCGCGGCTAGTGCGGCCTCAAGTTGGGCTTTGCACTCTTCCAGCTCCTTGGACAGTAGGGAATTCTTTTCCGTAAGAACCTGCATCACAAATGATCCTTAAATCAGTTATTCTAACTGTTTCAAGTCTCGGGGGCTACTGGTATATACATATAATTACCAGAATTTTCTTACTCGTATGTCTTTTACATACTGCTCCGTGGCTCTGGCTAGACCATTTTGAGCGGCACGGAGATACGCATCTCCCGAGTTGAAGGCATCTAACGCCCCTTGGGAGAAACAAGCGTCGCGAAGAATTGTCCGGCGACGGCTGTGGTTCATGGCACTCTCCACCTCAGAGTTGGTGGCAGACAACCCGTCCACATCCTCTGTCGGAGGAGTGTCTGGCGCACGCCTTGCGCTCGCCTCCGCCTCCTGACCAGGCTTTGGAGCCTGGCTGGTGGAGGCGCGATTGGCAGCCTCTCCGGATGTAGTCCGGCGAGGTCTCTTTGTCCTGAAAAGAGCGCGAGTGTCAATATGCCTCGAAGGTATAACACCTGGGATAAGGGGCGCGCCATACCTTTGCGCTGACGCCTCGGTCCGGACTGCACTTCTTTTCTGCCCGCGGGGCCCTACGGCCCCTCGTTGGCTTGTCGCCACAGGTTCGGCCTTCCGCCTTAAATACCTCCCCTGCAAAGTTCGGTCGCAATCAGGAAACTGAACTCGAGTGGGCGGATACCTATTCAGGGTACTGGGACTTCGATCTCAGGTACCTGGGGGGTCAGGATTAGCCCTGGGTAATCGGTCATAATGGCCACCAAGGCGTTGTCCTCGCTCAATTGATGGAACACTCCATCAATCAGCTCCATAGATATGTCCGCATCCTCTTGGGAGGCCGGGTCGAGGGACCGTCCTGGGTCCTCGGGTCGTGGAGGAGGGCTGCTTATTTCCTTTACAGCCCGGCGCAGTTCCTACGTTGAAGTCGTCAGACTGAATATTTAACAATGGGAATACAAAATGAATGGACAAGTAAATACGGCCGCTTACCCAGCTTGGGGGATTGTGCATGGAGAATCCGCCCTAAGGGTTGACGCGGAGAAATTCCTCCTCTTCTCCCTTATACAAAGTGGACAAGATCTTCAGTAGAGCGGCAGCTGAATCTGGCCCCTTACGGCCGTAGCGGGTGGCGTCGTCCTCCCCGTTGAAGTCCCACATGGGTGGCTTCTATAATGAAGCGGCTGCACCCCCCGCATAATGCATTCGGCCATAACCCCGATCATGGTTAGTCCAGAATGGGCTAACAATCTTATTCGGCCCATCAAGTAAATGATGTCCATGTCACCTCCCCTCTGAGGGCTTCGTGGGCGCCAGCTTAGGCGGTTCTTTAAGGGAGCACTGTTGAATTCGGGAAGGCCGGTCCGGACAGGATCCGGCAGCGGGACGTCTTCTATATAAAACCACTCCGAGGGCCAGTCTTCGGACGCCTTCTTTGGGGTTCTGGACAGATATCCGGACCCGGCGATGCGCCATACTTCGGCTCCGCCCACTTGATACATTGACCCCTTCTTGGAACAGGGCACGAGGCAAAATAGCTCCTTCCACAGTCCGAAATGAGCTTCGACACCCAAGAACAGCTCGCAGAGGGCTACAAAGCCCGCGATATGCAGTACTGAGGCAGGCGTGAGATTATGTAGCTGGAGGCCGTAGAACTCCAGCAACCCCCGGAGAAATGGATGGATTGGAAATCCGAGCCCCCTTATTAAGTAAGGAACGAGGCACACCCGCTCTCCTTTGGATGGATTAGGGACATTCTTTGCTTGCTCTCCGCCGTTGTAGATGGCAAGACCGGCTCGAACTGGGACCATATAGGCCGGGGGGAAATCCCTTGGTTTGGAGTGTCACTAGCTCGCTATGCGGGATGGAACATCTCTCCCAGTATCCAGGCTTAGGACTGGAAGGGCGAGAGGAGGAGTTGCGACGGCTGGCCATGGTGGAATGGACCTTTGTCGGATGCGCTTTGATGAACACTCGCGGAGGGGAGAAGGTGTGGATTGGATCTAAATCCTCGTCCCCTTAAATATGGCAGCTCATTTACGCGGCTAGGGGTGTGAATGTAAAAACACTCAGACTTTTCATATTCGTTTGACACGGAGGAAGCGGCCATTATTGGGCGTAGAAGCCGAGGAGCGCAACATCTACAAAAAACCGGACTTTATTCAAACAGGTACACGGAATTTGGAGGAGAACCCGCCTTGCAATGTCAAAGACAATCTGCGTGCCAGACTCATCGTCATTGAAGCCTGGTTCGGGGGCTACTGAGGGAGTCCTGGATTAGGGGGTGTCCGGACAGCCGGACTATATCCTTTGGCCGGACTGTTGGACTATGAAGATACAAGATTGAAGACTCCGTCCCGTGTCCGGAAGGGACTTTCCTTGGCGTGGAAGGCAAGCTTGGCGATACGGATATGTAGATCTCCTACCATTGTAACCGACTCTATGTAACCCTAACCCCATCCGGTGTCTATATAAACCGGAGGGTTTTAGTCCGTAGGACAACATACACATCGCCAATCATACCATAGGCTAGCTTCTAGGGTTTAGCCTCTCCAATCTTGTGGTAGATCTACTCTTGTACTACCCATATCATCAATATTAATCAAGCAGGACGTAGGGTTTTACCTCCACCAAGAGGGCCCGAACCTGGGTAAAACTTCGTGTCCCTTGCCTCCTGTTACCATCCGGCCTAGACGCACAGTTCGGGACCCCCTACCCGAGATCCGCTGGTTTTGACACCGACAGGGGGTCTCCGGACAGCCGGACTGTTGGACTATGGAGATACACGATTGAAGACTTCGTCCCGTGTCCGGATGGGACTCTCCTTGGCGTGGAAGGCAAGCTTGGCAATTCGGATATGTAGATCTCCTCCTTTGTAACCGACTTTGTGTAACCCTAGCCCTCTTCGGTGTCTATATAAACCGGAGGGTTTAGTCCGTAGGACAAGAACAATCATACCATAGGCTAGCTTCTAGGGTTTAGCCTCTACGATCTCGTGGTAGATCAACTCTTGTAATACTCATATCATCAAGATCAAGCAAGCAGGAAGTAGGGTATTACCTCCAACAAGAGGGCCTGAACCTGGGTAAACATTGTGTCCCCCGCCTCCTGTTACCATCCGCCTTAGACGCACAGTTTGGGACCCCCTACCCGAGATCCGCCGGTTTTGACACCGACAGTTAAAGTCTATCAGGAAAATAAGAAAGTCCGGCGTTATTGCATTGGATTATATCCAAACATCTAAAAATCTGGCAGATCCTTTCACTAAGGGTCTATCACACAATGTGATAGATAATGCATCGAGGGAGATGGGTATGAGACCCACAATATGAGTTGTTCACAGTGGTAACCTATTCTTTGTGATCGGAGATCCCGTGAATTAGATGTAGAAGACAAGTTGTTGATCAACTGAGAGGAGAGTATTCTTACTATTAACAATACCACTCCATGAAGATGCAATACTCTCCTAAAACTGCATGGCAGGTTGATGTATATCTTAATGTGTTCTAAGTGGCTCATTTAAGAAGAGATGTTTCCCTGCAGAACATCTTTTGAAGAACACACCTATATGAGTCTGATTGTTAAACGTCGCAATCTATGAGAGTAGGGTTCTCTCTAGTAAACTCATGAAAGGTCTCGGAGTATGACGCATAAGCTCCATCCACGGGAAAGACCCACGGTAGCCTAGTATCGGTCAAGGCTTTGTGTGAAGCTAGATTAACAGAAAACTTGTAGTTCAAGACCTAGTCCACTGTTCAAGTTGCTTACTAGTGTAGCATAGAGTTCTAGGTGGAAGTTCAACTTAACAGTCTCCACTGCAGTACCGGTATATAAAACAGTGTTTTGGAACTAAAGGCAAATTCTATGTGCCTCTAGGATCTGGTGGGGGCTTACTGGAATTTTATCTATTTATGGGCCAGCCCAATAACAATTTCAGAAATTCCTAATAAATCCTAGAGGCCCACTTAGCCCATTCGTGCAAGGCAAGGGGCACTTTTAAAGTTTAGTCCCACATTGCTAGTTTAGAGGGAGTTGGATCTTTATAAGGGAGGTTCTTTCCCCACATGTATGAGCATGAGAACAAGAGGGACATCCACGCACGCTCCTCCTCCGTCGTCCGCCTCGTCACGACGCGCCGCGCCGCGGGTTGCGGGAATGAGCTGAGCCGATGTCTAAATTTTTGCCATGCATGACGGGTATACGAAAGGTCATGCGGGAGCTGAAACGTTTTTCTGTAGTGGGCACTGAATCCGAACGGCTCGCCTCTTCGGCTGAAGTCTGTTCGTTTCGTCTCCCTCGTTCCCTTCAGCTCCCGGCGCAGCGAGGGGAGGTCGCTCCTCCCGGAGAGACGCACCAGAGCAACACAACCCTCTCGCCTTCAGCCTCCTGACCACTGAGCTACTGCTACGATCTTCCCCATCCCGGCTTGCAGCGTGCACCACAGGTCGGGACAGTAGGCCTCCGAAACCGCACCTTTTGAGCCTTACGGGAGAAGGGTGATCAGGTTTTTGGGGAGCGCTCCGCGCGACTACTGACTTCTTCATCACGGTCTCTGACGACTACTTCCCCGACGATGACTTCTTCCCCAACGTCGATAACCTCATCGACGACATGGCTGGAGAGGATGTCGACCCCAAGTTCAGTGCTTCTGATGCTGTTGTCCCGTACATGTTCTTGCTCTTTCTATTAGAAGTCCTGCTGCGGTTCCTTATTCTAGTGTTTGCCCTAGATATGTTAGGCTCCATTTCATATATGCAACTTGCTATACAGTCTGCTCTAGATATGTTTAGTTACAATTCATATATGAAGATGATGTTTATCTTCTCTTTGTCAAATTGCATGACTTGTTTTATCACTGCTATACTAGTCGTGCTTTATCTCGTATTTTTGTTAATAAAGTCATTCGGTAAATTGCTCATATTTCCAACATGAATGTTATCGTGCTATTTACAGAAATTGCCG
>NC_041386.1:14696241-14731269 GCF_002162155.2 Triticum dicoccoides | reverse complement strand
CCCCAATGATCAAAGTTACCATGATGCTTTCACCAAAGTTATCACGCCTCCGATGCTTATATGGCCATGCTACTTACACATAATGTAACGTGTGGTATACAAAAGTTATCATGTCGGTGGTGCGTTAGTTATCGTGGTGGTGATGGAGAATTTACCACGGGAAAAGTTTATGTGTCGGGTTTGATAGGTGAAACAAAAAAGATTTTCTGTGTTAACATATTAAAGGCAAAACATGTCAAAACCGTATTTTTCCTTAGCTTGTTCGACAATGAGTTGTAGGTGAGGTGATCAGCTTCCTTTGTTAATTACCTGCAGACGAGAGATCAAATCCCATTGCAAACACTATTTTTGCACGGGGCGGGTGTGCGCGATAAGATCGGGAGGGATGGGGCTCGCCTGCTCCCACAGGCGTGCTCCCGGCTGCCTATTTTATATCTAACGGCCGCGACAATTCTTCTCCTTAGTCTTTTTCCGGACAAAAGAAAACACAAAAACTTTCCGTATTTTCGTCCGTCTCAGCAGCAAAACAACTAGTACTCCTGTATTTCCTTCTTCCGATGTAGGCATTGGCAACCTTGACGTGCACAGCGGTGTGGCCGGCACCGGCGCTTCTCGGATTGATGCCCGAGATGAATCTAGCTGATGCGTCAGGAAGACAGCGTCCGCACTGGCAACCACGTTGTGCACAACAGCGTCATGGCAAGCACCGCTAGCGGCGTCACCGTTCCGCACGTCGATGCCGGAGACACTCGGACTGCCCCGTGCTAGGACGCTAATGAAAGCTGCCCCGCGCCATGGATGGCGGCAACCTGAACCACGTCTGACGCAGTTCTACCACTCTGACGGTATACCAACCGGCATCCTTGGCGAAGCGAACAGGGCCGAGCCCGAAGGGCACGAGGACGGAGTACGCGTTGACGACCGCGACGTAGTGGCGTGGCTGACATAGCTAGCGGCACCGGCGGTCCCGGCATCGATGTCCGATCTGACTACGACCGCCGTGCATGTTATGACGTCAATGGAGGCTGGACCGAGCTCAACACGGGTCGTGTCGTCTGTACCAAAGCACCCCGTGCAGCACCACTGCTCAACGGAGTTCCAGGCGGGGGCGGACAGTGATCCCTCCGGGGGCGGGACTGCGGGAGCAGATAGTGATCCCCCGGGGGCGGGGGCGGCAGGTCTTCCGGGCGCAAGGCTACGGAGGACCGGCCGGGAGAGAGAGGAATGGTGGTGGGAGGATATCGGGTCGGCGGCTCGATAGGCGCTAGTGCCTTCATCCTCTAGTCTCGAGCCGCTACGTGAGGAGAAAATACGTAGTACAACCGAGGGAGACGGGCGAGAGGAGAATTAGGTGACCGTTGGATTAGAAAAAGGCGGACAGGAGCATGGATGGGAGCAGGCCGAGGGAGCAGGCAAGCCCCGTCCAATCAGGAGGGCGTGTGGGAAAACTAAAGAAGGAAAGAAATCAAAAGGGCGGGGCAGGTGCACGCGATCGGATCTATGTTGTATGCGTGTTCATCTACCACATAGTTGCCACATATATATTTTGTTTTTTAAATATGCTAGGAGGTCACCGGTAGCACCACAAACAGATGCACCGGATACGTTCCCACTTCCCACCTTTCGACAGGCGAGACCACGGCATCCAGAGGCGCGTCGGAAAGTTACCGGCCGGAACAGGGGAGCTGGGCGTCTACCTCAATATGCCCGGTCGATGCGGGGGCCACTTTATGCAGGTGCCGGCAGCACGTTTTTAGCATTGTCTAAGGCTAACTCCACCGCGCGACCCTATCCTGTCCATCCCCGTTCGTTTGGGGTAAAAGGGACAAACGAGACGGCCCAGCGCACGGCCTCAAACGGACAAATGTCCAGATTCCGTCCGCTTTCGACCCATCCCCGGCCCAAACTTGTGCTCGGTTTGGGGTGAAACGGACGCGCGCGGACGGCCTCGACGCACACCCTTGTCCCCCCTGTGGCCCGCCTGTCGGGAACACTAGCAGTCCCTCCGCTCCCAACGCTTCACCCTCTCTCCCCGCCCCGCCCCGCCGGCGGCGCCGCCGCTATTCTCCGGCCACCTCCTCACCGCGCAGCCCCCCCGCCGTCCATACCAAACCACGTCTCGACATGGCCGCCACCACGCCTGCGCTTCCGCCGTAGTTTTGGTCGTCGATCGGAGGAGGTTTGGCCGTCACCGTCCTTGCCGGTGGCAGAGGGGACACGACTGCCGGCGACGTACCACGACGGCCGAGGCAGATTCCGACGAGAGCTCTAGAGCGGCCAGTAGCCGACCGACAACCATCCCTGCTGCGTCGAGGTGATCATCACGGCCTCTTCGCCGCCACGACCGCAAGGTGTTCGACCTTTTGCCAACAAAGGTATGGATAGTGGAGACGAGTTTTTCTTCCATCACTTCCTTTGTTCATCGGACGATTCATTGTCGGATGATGACGATCTTGTGGTGGCTGGACTGGTCATTCACGACCATATTCAACGGCAGCTTCCTCGGTACAGGGGGTCAGTCCCTGGCCGTGCTTGGGAGGTGATGACTGCTTGTGTGATCATGCACAACATGATCGTCGAGGACGAGCGTGATGAGAGTATCTTCGACCAAGGATTTGATTATCAAGGTAAAAATATTGAGCCCCTGCACCAAGACCCGGCCACATTTGAACAGATTGGCACACTCATGTGAATCTTCAAAATGACTTGGTTGAGCACGTGTGAGATCACATTGGCAACCAATAGATGTATTTGTCCATTTTATGTTCAGTCAAGACAATTTCGATTTGGTTGTAAAACTATTTTATTAAAGACAATTTCAATTGGGTTGTAAAACAATTTTAATTTTCAGACAAAAATTTGGGTTCGAAACTAGTTTTGATGTAAATTTGGTCATTTTTTGGCCCTGACGGACAGGATGGGGCAGAAGGATGCGGCCGCGCGCTGGGCGCACGGCCACCGCATCCCAGGACAGGCCCGAACACAACTCCAAATCCCTACCCAAAAAAAAAAGGATAAAACGGACGTCCGTTTAAGGTCGCGTGGTGGAGTTGGCCTAATGCCCATGCCGTGTGAGCCAGCCGCGGGACGGAGACAGGCGCGTTGGCCTGCAAGTCTGTCACGCTTCGGTGGTCAGTGGCGAAAAACGGGACATATATCTGATCCGACGGTGACATATAGCCAAGGACATCAAATGCAGAGGCCGTTCCCGCTTTTTTATTTTTATTTTGAAATGAAATGAAAGAGAAATCTCATCCGACACACCTTATCCAGCACCGCCTACCTGTCAGCGATACAGCCACCTTGTGTTGCTCAAGTGCTAATAACCACGTTTTGCCACGCGGTCGACATTGCTGTTCACTTCCGACTCAGCACCACAGCGACGGAGCGTTCCTTCCCCTGGATCGATGATCCTCCCCTTCATCCAAACCTCAGCTCGCGCCGAGCCGGCCGCCCGGGCGCCGCTCCACGCAATGCTCCCGCTCCTCCTGTCCGCCGTCTCCATCCTCGCCGCCGCCGCGGCGTCCACCCATCATCCGCACCCGTTCGACCCCCTCTCCCCCGCGGAGCTCACCGCCGTGCGCGACGCCGTGCTCGCCTCGCCGCTGGTCCCGGCCCGCCCGCTCACCTTCCACTACGTCGGCCTCGACGAGCCCGACAAGCCCGACGTCCTGTCCTACGCCTACGGCAACTCCGCCTCCTCCTCCCGCGCCGCCCTGCCGCGCCGCGCCTTCGTCATCGCGCGCGCCGGCGGGCAGTCCCACGAGCTCCGCGTCGATGTCACCGACGCCGCCGCGCCGTCCGTGCTCGCGCACGCCGTCCACCGCGGGGCCGGCTTCCCGACGCTCACGCTGGACGAGCAGTTCGCGGCGGTGGCGCTGCCGCCCGCGCACCCGCCGTTCGTCGAGTCCGTGCGCCGCCGCGGCGTGGACATGGCCGACGTCCTCTGCGCCGTGTTCCCCGTCGGGTGGTTCGGGGGTGACCCCCCGGCGGAGGAGCGGAGGGTGGTGAAGCTGCTGTGCTTCGTGGCCGGGGCGACGGCCAACTTCTACGCGCGGCCGCTGGAGGGCGTCACGCTCGTGGTGGACCTCGACCGGATGGCCATCGTCGGGTACAGGGACAGGGTGCTGCTCCCGGTGCCCAAGGCCGAGGGGACGGACTACCGGGCCGGCAAGGCCGGGCCGCCCTACGCCGGCCGCGCGCCGGCGCCCGGCACGGTGGTGCAGCCGGAGGGCAGGGGCTTCGACATCGACGGCCACTTCGTCAGGTAACTCTCGTACTACCTCCTTTTTTTTACTGCACGCACGTGGTATACTGTACCAAAATCGATATCAAAATGTCGCCGCGGACTTTAAATTTAGCATGTGGACAGGGGACAGCAACTTGCGCGAGTGTGACATTTTCTTTTCTTTCTTTCTTTTTTGAGGACAGAGTCTGACATTTTCTGTTGCTCTGGTCACTGCAAAACGATTCGTTGCTGGTTCGAATCTGAAAAATATCAACATTGGGGCAAAACACGCACACGATGTGCACGAGGCCACGATGACAACGACGGATAGTACTCCCTCTATTTCTAAAAATTTGTCTTTCTAGAGATTTTAACAAATGACTATATACAAAGCAAAATAAGTGAATCTACACTCTAAAATACTCCCTCCATTCCATAATGTAATGCTTTCTTTATCTCTGTGCTTCAACTTTGACCGTAAATTTAACTACCATGACCGATTGCGGCGGGAGCAAAAGTTATATCAGTGAATGCGTATTCGAAAGAAATTTTAATTATGTAATTTTTTCTCCCGCCGCAGTCGGTCTCGTTCGTTAAATATATGATCAAAGTTCGACCTCGGAAAGCGCCGATGCACTATATTTTGAAATGGAGGAAGTATATCTATATATATTCATATATGATGGTTCATTTAAAATTTCTAAAAAGAAAAATATTTAGAAACCGAGTGAGTAGAATACAGTGGATAAAGATCACGGCTTCCACTAATCACCAGTCCTGAGTCGTGACACGCTACCCACCTATGAGTACATTTGAACGGCTTGTCTCATTGTCTGGCTGGGATTGATATTTATCAATAATCGACTCAGAAATAGCTTGTTTTTGCGGGGGGACTCAGAAATAGCTGTAGTTGCACGTAATCTCTAAAATTAGTGACTCCTCGGTTTAAGAGTTATACATCGAAATAGACACACTCACATTAACACAATGATACATTAGAAATAAGAGTTACAAAAGTGAGGGGTTTGCTGCCAAATTCCATCACGCCCAGCACCCCCTCTCCTTGCTCCCACCCACTCACGGTAAGTCAATGCCACATTGACGTGCCACGCGAACAGCGCATACACCACATTTGGCCATATATGGGGGAGACACCGTATTTGCAAGTTTATGCAAGTTCAAGCACGCGTTTCATGTATTTTATAACTTTATATATCAAACTGACCATTGAGCATAAATTTAGACACTCATAGTGTATTTACCTCAACGAAGATCTAGAGAAAGCCATGAATAACCAAAGATCCTAATTGAAAAAAAACTAGACTATCATGCTGACGCGAGATAAGATCCTGGGATTCTCCTTCCTCTCACCACTGGAGCAACCGACGGGGGTGAGGGAACCCCGGTGATGCTTGTAGTCGGATCGCCCTCTCTCTTTTCTCTTTTTTTTGCGGGAATCTCTTTTCTCTTTTCTCATGCCGTGGCAAAACCTATCGGCCTTTCTCTGGGGAATTATCCACTGTTTTTTATGCGAAGTTTTGAAATTTACTTGGCATGTATATGAGCTACATCGAAAATTTCACAGTACTTTACCATATAAAAAATGATGACACGACGATCAGACCTTATATTATATTAAAGAAAAACACTCATCGGTCTAGCGTGCTACGACCACAGGTGGGCCAACTGGGAGTTCCACGTGGGCTTTGACGTGCGCGCCGGCACGGTCATCTCACTCGCCTCCATCCACGACGCCGAGGCCGGCGCGCGGCGGCGGGTGCTCTACCGCGGGTTCGTGTCGGAGGTCTTCGTGCCGTACATGGACCCGGTGGAGGAGTGGTACTACCGCACGTTCCTGGACGCCGGCGAGTACGGCCTGGGGCTCTGGGCCTTCCCTCTCCAGCCCGGCGCCGACTGCCCGGCCAACGCCGCCTACCTGGACGGCTACTACGCCGGGCAGGACGGCAAGCCCGTCGAGAACAAGAACATGATCTGCGTCTTCGAGCGGTACGCCGGCGACGTCGCGTGGCGCCACACCGAGGCCGGCTTCCCCGACCGACTGGTAACCAATCGGCCCATGCTCTATTGACGTGCATGAATACGAGTCATATGACCGATCCTCTGATGCAGATCACGGAGGTCCGGCCTGACGTGAGCTTGGTTGTGAGGATGGTGGTGTCGTGTGGGAACTACGATTACATTTTGGACTGGGAGTTCAAGACCAGCGGCTCCATCAAATTCACGGTATGAATGTTATGTGATCATCAATCGAAGAACAGAGGCAATCAAATTTGATCGATGCAATGCGCCGCTGCGTTGCAGGTGTCTCTGACCGGCCTGCTGGAGGTGAAGGGGACGGCCTACACGCACGCGGACCAGACCACGGAAGACGCGCACGGCACGCTGGTGGCGGAGAACGCGCTCGCCGTCTACCACGACCACTACGTCACGTACCACCTGGACCTCGACGTGGACGGCACCAACAACTCCTTCGTCAAGAACACCATCGCCACCAAGCGCAACGAGGGCGGCACGCCGAGGAGGAGCTACTGGACGGTGCGCCGGGAGGTGGCCGAGACCGAGGCGGACGCGCAGGTGGACGTGAACGCCGCGCCGGCCGACCTGCTGGTCGTCAACCCCAACAAGCGGACCCGGATGGGCAACGAGGTCGGTTACCGGGTCGTCCCAGGCGGCGCGACGGCGGCGTCGGTGCTGGACGACGACGACTTCCCGCAGAGGCGCGCCAGCTACTGCAAGAAGCAGGTGCGGGTGACGCCGTACAGCAAGGCGGAGAAGTGGGCGCCCGGGCTGTACGCCGACCAGAGCACCGGCGACGACGGCCTGGCCGCCTGGAGCAAGAGGGACAGGGGGGTGCGGAACGAGGACATCGTGCTGTGGTACACGGTGGGCATCCACCACATACCCTACCAGGACGACTTCCCGGTCATGCCGACGGTGAGCGGCGGGTTCGAGCTCCGGCCGGCCAACTTCTTCGAGAGGAACCCGTTGCTCACCACGAGACCGCCCGGGCTTGACCAGCCGCCTCTCGTGAACTGCTCGTGCACCGGTGATTCCAGATGATACGCCGTGCGATCCCGATTGGCATCATACGACAAATTGAATTCCCAAAGCTCTGGAACCCACAACAGACCAGCAAAAAAAAAAAGGACAGGCTAGGTGCAAGTTAACTGATTTTTCCATTTGGGTCAGTTGCCACAAAAAATCGAGCAATGCTAGACGTACGGACATTTTACAGGGGGTTTACAGGCTGAGGGGTTGTGATTGGCAGAGATTTAATTAGCAGGACGGCCGGGGGCAATTAGATGAGGCCACGTCGTTTTCCTGTAAAGCTTTGCATGAATTCAGTCAGTCCAGACACCGGGTCGTGTACGTGTAGTATTATTGATAAAATTCAGTCAGTCCCTTACTCGATTGTTCCTCCTCCCTCTGTTCCTAAATACAAGTTTTTATAGAGATTTTATTATGAACCACATACTAGTTGCTCACTTCAACATCTAGATTTTTTTAGAAGACTTCATCATCCAGCTGTAACAAAGGTTGTGCATTGGACCTTGATATTCATGCATAGGGCCGGGCCAGCTACTTCTTTGCGTAGATCAACGAGAGCTACGTGATTTTTATGTGTACTTGAATCACCATGGATACAATCCTTTGTAGCTGGGCGCCTTCAAACCAGACGAGAAAATCATCCGAAACTAAAAAATATTTCACTTGACTAAAGAATACTAAGGCTGCGTTCGGTTTCTCTCGGCTCCATTAACTCCGCTCCCGGAGCGGATCAAACTTTAGCTTAATTTGACCAAGCTGCCAAAACCCAGCTCCCCAACTCAACGGAGCGGGAAAGTTCCGAACAGGGCCTAAAAAGGTAGGTCTTGGGCTGAGGCATATAAATTCCATTTTAAGTTTGTAACACAAAATTAAGCACAAATAGAAACCTGTTAACCCGATAGGTCTTGGGCTGAGGCAACAGCAAAGGACAATACAAAACCGGTTACCCCGATAACCAAAAGAGAAAAAGGATCGGTCATCGGTCAGCATGAAATTCTAGTACTTGTGGTGAGTCCGGTTTTGCCCTATCCAAAGAATAGACGAACGTGCAGCAAAATCAAAATCAACCTGCTCCAAATTTTGTCTCAGTCGATTTTCTTACAGGAGCAATAGGACCTGCGCAGCCATAAAACAAAAGATCTACCACATACTCGTGCTTGGTTTGAAACATAACATAACTGACCTGATACCTAGTAAGACACAAGACAAAAAAAATGTGAATTAGCGGGATCGTATTACTCCTTAAGAAGAAAGAAAATGATTTTATAAAAAAAAATCACATAATTTACACATAAAATGCGTCTTTGTATTACCCTTAAAGAAGAAATAAAATTGCAAGAAAAACTAAAGACAATCAAAATAATGAGGTTTTATAAGAAAGGGTGAATTGCTGGCATTGGTATTACCCTTTAAGAAAAAAAGTAAATGAAAAAAACATAAAAATAACTTGCACATAATTTTGCACTAAGTTTGCACTTTTTCAATATGCAAAGAATAAACATATAATAGTGTATTTTCGCATTTTGTATAATTTGCCCACATATTTGTAAAGTACTTGGGTCTATACTTGAGCATCAATGAACAAGTATGTACATACTAAAATAAATCAAAAACCCGACCTTTTACAACCACGAAAAAAGGAGCCTGCCAGATACTTATTGGTGTGAAACATAACAGAAACTGAACCGATGCCTTGTAATTCACAAGGCTAACAATTAAAAGTAAATGAAGAAAAATAAATAAATAACAAAAAAAGTGTTCTAAGAAAGAATGAATTACTAACATTATATTACTCCCTCCATAAAGAAATATAAAAGCGTTCAGATCCCTTGATCTGAACACTCTTATATTTCTTTACGGAGGGAGTACCTTTTAAGAAGAAAGAAAAAGGAAATTGTAAAACAAATAATAACAAAATATGTACATAGCTGAGGGAATTGACTGCAACAATTGTTTGATTACATCATATGTGCAACCGATAGGGAGCTTGAGAAAAGCCCGTTAAAGTGTGTGAGAAGAAAACTGTCTATCAATGACACATACAAACAATTTCTAAAGCTTATTATTAGGTGATGAGGTGACATAGTTGCACGTGCTCGAAAATAGTTAGTGGGGGCTAGCTTTTTCGACATAAAAGATAAAAGATTTAACCATCCGTTTTAATCAAGATGGCATATTGTTGTGATTTTTGTCATAAAGTTTGTCAATGATTTGTTTCCACAATGTGACGATAGTTGACCGTATGTTTTTTTACTCACTGCAAAAATATGGGAATGCTAAAAGTCCAATGTCATATTTTTAAGCATGACAAATTAAACGCTTTCACAACAAATTGTGTTCACATGGGGATGGCAATTTCTATTGCCAAGCCTATCATTTCCTGGAAAAGAAAGATGGCAAGGATTCGCCATGCTTGCTATACTAAATTGCCATCCTCGCAACAACGTAATTTGCCATCTGGAATTCGACTTGCCATGTTATAATATGTGACCTTCTATTTGTAGTAAAATCCAAAAACAATAGGATCATGATAATGTTGGTTGGTTTTCTCCCAGATTGTTTTTACCAAGAACCTCTTTCGTGTTTTCTTATTTCAAGACAAGATAAAACTTTTGTAGTCAAACAAGACAAGGTAGTTGAACCCTGTTCAACGTTTAAGGCATTGGTTAGAGGGCTATCGGTACATGGCGAGCACACACCCTCGAAAGTCTTAAATGGGCCGACCCATTTAGGGGACATACTACCTATTGCGACTTGTTTATCGTGGAAGGTTTTGGGAACGTTCTAGCCGGTTTTATGAAGCTTCTGGTTGATTTTTTTTATTTTTCTCCTTCTTCCTTTTTTTCTTTTCCTTTCAGTTTTCATTTTACATTTCATGAACTTGTTCTTCAAATTCATGATCTTTCCTGAAAATCGTAATTTTTACTTATTCATATTTTTTTAACTTTGTGATTTTTTAAACTGTTGAACATTTTCAAATTTGTGTTTTTTACTTTATCAATTTTGTGAATTCGCAGAAATCTTTTCAACTTGAAGAATTTTTCTGAATTCTCACGAACCTTTCTTGACTTTGCAAACTCTTTCATATTCGTGTTTTTTAATTCATAAACTTCTTTGATATCATGATTTTTTGGGAACTTTATTGGACTTCAGAGCTTTTTTTGAATTCGTGACCTTTATTCAAATTCATAAAATTTATTTGACCTTTTCATATTCACGGACATATTTCAATTTTGTGAACTTTTTCGGCTTAGTGATTTTGAATTCATGAATATAATTTTCGAATTTATGGATTTTATAAAATCACGAAGATTTTAAAAAATCTTTGTTATGTTCTCAACTATTTCAAAACTAAAAACAACCAAAGATCCAGTTTTTTCCCTTTTCTCTGTGGGGAACCATTTTTTTTCCTAAACGAGCGACACGAATGAGCCGAACTGGAAGTGTGCAATAATCCGGATCGTGGCACGGTACGGCCCATAGGCAATAACAGTGGGAAATGATGGCCCATAAGCAATATCCACTGGAGCCCAGAAACAGAAACAGAGGGAAAATGGATGGCGCCAACCCACCTTGTCGTTCCCGCCAAAAGGAAGCAACAAAATTGTTCTCCCCATCTCCGATTCCCAAATCCTGAGATCCATCTCCCTCCCTCCATCCCATGGCGGCGTCGGCGCCGACGGGCTGCTTCAAGTGCGGCCGCCCCGGCCACTGGTCCCGGGACTGCCCCTCCGCCCCGCCGTCCTCCTCCACCAACCCCAACCCCAACCCCAACCCCGCCGCCGGCGCCGGCGCCGCCCGCTTCGCCCCCTACAAGCCGAGACAGTTCTCCAAACCCGCGGCGGCTGCGGCTGCGGCTCCGGCTGAGGGCGAGGAGGCACCGCAGGATGGTGCTAAGAAGAAGAAGAAGGAGAGGACGACGCGGCCCAAGCTCACACCGGACCTCCTCCTCTCCGACGACGGCCTGGGCTTCGTCCTCCGCTACTTCCCCAAGGCGTTCAAGCCCCGCGCCCGGCCCGGATCCGAGGTATGCCTGCCGCCGATCAACTCCACCCAGCGGACAATGAATACCTCCTTTCTCTGCAGATCCTGTTCAATTAGATGATCAACCCCGTGTAGAAACTGTAGATGCAAAGTCACATCTGCTACATGCCGATGCTTTCATTCCTTATTATACACTTTCAGTAATTTGCTGCATATGTGCCATCAGAAGTCAAAACATTCGAATAGATAGTTGTAACCTATGTGTGCTGCACATGAACAAAGAATGTTGCATGATGTTGCTCACTGCACACCTGTCCTTATTCGGATCTCCGTTGGCCTCCTAAATGACTTACTGTCTTACTGTCAGGTGGAAGACCTTGGCAATCTGATCAAGCTTTACGCGGACTGGCACTCTCGCTTGATCCCTTACTACTCCTTCGATCAGTTTGTGCGCAAAGCTGAGAAAGTTGGGGCCAGTAGCCGCGTTAGGGTAAGCTTCTTTCTCCCTTTCAGGGTTTCCTTCCATGTTGTTACAGGTAAATTGAGTAGTCTTCAGAGCAGTTACAGGGTTTCCTTTCAGGGTTTGATTAGCTCCTGAAGTGTTAAGTTGCTGCCACCACTAGCATATGCTATCTTACTATGGCATGATGTCTTTGTAAATCTCCTCAATAATGAATCGGTATAGTAATATTTTTATGACGATAGGCAATGGAAAAGCAACACATTAACACAAGGTTATTCTTTTAAGTGAACATAAAAGAGTACAACAATACATCTGAAAACAGGAGATGTTATGCTCGTTGCCATTCACTTGTTCAGAAAATACGCCTTCTCACCAGTCTGTTGGTTCTTGTCATGGCATAAGATTATGTTTATGGGGAATATGTGTTGAATTATCTTCTCTTTGAGATATTTCTCCCTTTCGGGGTTTCCTTCCATGCTGTTACATGTAAATTGAGCAGTCTTCAGAGCATGATCAACTAAACTGATTTGATTAGCCCCTTCAGGGTTATGTTAAGTCGCCGCCACAACTAATTTACTATGCTACTTCACTAAGGCATGTTGGCTGCTTAAATCTCAATAATGACTTGGTGAAGTATATTTTCGTGAAGATAGGCAATGCAAAAGGCAAGGGCCTGCAGCACATTGACATAAAGATCTGTTAAGCGAACATGAAAAAGTAAACACTAGTTCCGGAAAAAGAGTTGTTATGCTCCTCATCATGCCACTTCAGAAAATATGCCTTCTCATCAATCTGTTGATTCTTGATGTGGAGCAAGATTATGTTTAGGGGGAATATGTGTAGATTTAACTTGTCCTTGAGCTATTTCACATATTTCAATTGATTTGTGTGGTCTAATATGCCTAGATAACTACTTGTGTATTTTAGTTTTTGGCTGCTCCCATCATGTCAATCAACCTTGTTCTCCCTGGACATATGTATTTCTCACTGACACTGTCCTTCCTTATCTTAGAGATGCATTTCGGAATTGAAGGAAAGGGTTGCCAGAGGGGGGGATCCTACACTACTGCATCAACCGCCAGTGGAAGAAGTCATACCAGAGGGAGAACCTGGTCTGACCTCTTTGTTTTGTTTAAAGTGCACATACTCAAATCTTTATGATTCTAGATTGAAAGTACTTGCATGTATCTCTAACCTGTATTTGTTATATTCCAGTAACAGCAAATTGCTCACTATCTGTTGCAGATGGAACCACACAAGAAGACCCAATCCTGGGGACAGAATCTCTGTCGACGGACAATCATGAGGATGTGGACCCATTTGCGATGGAAAGTGATGACGTGGATCCCATGCAAGAGGATTTGCTAAATGAAATATACGAAAAGACAGCCGATGTAAGTCAATACTCTGCCTTGTTTAACTTGACATGGCTGTTGTCAGCTCTAAGGAGTAAGGACACATATGTAAGTTCCGTGTGATTCATCCCATCCATGAAATGAAAATAGAAGGTTCTTCAAAAGCAAAAACTGTTAGTAACAGATGCTGCTAGTGTTAATATCCTGAAGCCATGCCTAGACATTATAGGACTCTGTACTCTAGTTACTCCAGTAGGAGTGTTATGCGGATTAAAAAGTGATGCATTGTTTCGTTGATGGCACAACAGGAACCTGTAATAAGATCTGGCGTTGAAAGCACTGAACAACCCGTGGCTCCAAAAGAGGCAGAGAAGCATCAAGATGGAGAGGAGAGTGGCGGGAGCAAGCCAAGCAAAGTTGAGCTGACGGAGGAGCAGAAGGCGCGCATGGAGGCTAACAGGCTCAAGGCGCTGGAGAGAGCGGCAGCAGCTCGGGCTCGCGCATCCCAGTCGCAGCCTACTACTGAAACCACTACCTAAAAGCGTTCAGGGTTTTGAATCACTCCGCCTTGGATGTTAAACTGTGTAAGAAGCATAGGTGGTGTGTTTCCTTCAAGGGCCAAGGTGGTGTTCGTTGAAGTTGAGGTGGAAAACCCAGAAAACATTTTACTTCCGCCGGTGTGGAAGTCGGTAATCTGTTTGCCAGAAGAGTTGGAGTATATTGCTGTGCTGGTGGCGGTGGACAAGCTACACAAGAGATTTTGGCCAAACATGCACTAGCTGTTTGCTCGCAATTTCCCATGTGTCCTTACGCATCTGTTATGGCTCCTGATTGCAGCCCTGGGACATGCAGCAGGAATTTATGTATGCATACTTAGATGTTAATCGTACTATTTGGTTTGTTCATCTTACCACCGTTACCTTCTTCTTCCTTATCTCTTCTTCTCGATGCTCCGCTCCTGTGAAGGAGGAGGTGCATGGAGGAAGATGAATGAGGAGGCGGGTGCGCGCGAGGGTGAGGGACTGTGGCGGAAGTGCACCAGGCTGTGGGCAGCCCAAGCTTCAAGGACGTCTCGCCACCGGCGATGAGCAAGGAGGAGACACAACGGCGTCACTGCCGTGCGCTCCGCGGCTCACGCCAGGAAGTGACAGAAGTGCTTCCGGATCTTGTGCGCAACTCCTTCTGCTCCGACATCCAGCGTGCACGACGCGTTGGCGGCGAGGGCGGGTCTTCCTGGCGTCCTGGTGCGCGTGCATGCCATGGTGCCCCTTGGTGCCAGCGAGGGTTGGGCTGCTGGTTTTGCGTCGTCGAGACGGAGAGGAAGCGGTTGGTCTTGAGCGCGGCTAAGCGGCGCGGGACCGAGTGGAGCAGGAGCTGGCTGTGGTCGGGCGAGTTCGGCTGCTGCGGATGAGCAGTTGCAGCTGCTCGACGGAAATCATTAGCTTGGCGAAATATTGTTCTGCTTTCTTAATTCCCACGCCACGCATGCGACCTCGCTCTTTGCCCTTCTCTCCATGTAGCGGTGACGGAGCCATTTCCTTCCTTGGTTAGGCGAGGGCGCGAGGACAGCCAGGTCATAGCAGCACGCGGATGAGGGCACGAGGCGCGGCGGTGCTATCTCCGATCTTCTACCCCGAAACGACGGAGGAGGAGTCTCTCAATGATTCATGAAGGGATGGCGCGCGATAACTTGAGGGAGGCACGCGAGCTGCTCGCATCCTGGCACAACGCTCGCGGCTGGTGCAGGAGTTTGCGCCACTGATCTGTCCCTTTTCCTTTACAGCTTTCCTTCTGTTCTTGCATCTGTGTGAATGAATTATACCATGTACGTGTGAATCTGTTAATGCATGTGTGCTAGAAGCGATTTTGCATGGTACTACATATTTGATACAAGAAAATTAGTAAACTGACGAGTAAAATTTTGAAGATGCTATGCGATTCTTTTTTTGTATTTGCGATGATGATGATGACATGGACTTGGTTTAGGATTTAGTAACATCATCACTTAGATGCCAAATAGTTTAATCCCTAGCTAGGAAGTTGTTAACATAATCCCTCAGAGCCCATCATTAAAAAAATGAGCTTATTTTGCATAGTTTGCTACGCAAAAGTGATGTGGAAAGAAACATTTGTTCCCACCAAACAAGGCCTACTAATTAAGCTCCGATAATGAAGAGGAATCAGACCCATCCACGAAGATTACTTGGCATATAAACTTGCCATGATCTTGATGAAGTATACTGCAGATGTATTATCTTGCTATATATCAACAATCAGCGAGTTGACGATTACATACATAAAACTTGCAATGATGAAGCACTCCATGACAAATAACAGTAAATAAAAACTGAGAACTTGATGTCAGTGCACAGCTTTATCCCTCCCCTCCCTACTATCCACTCCCCATCTGATACATACTACTTTCAGGAATTATATTCTGCTCTATGATGTCAATGCACACTTTTATGTAAATTCTGTTATTTCAGTACCTGCAAATGTAAGTGTACATTTTGTTATTTCAGTACCTGCAGTGTAAGTGTTATTATTATACCACAAGTTCACACATAGTAGACCTTGCTGTCAAAATTCATGTTTCCAAGCTTTGAGATCATCTATGTAGATTCATAGCATGAACAGACTATTTGCACATATAATTATATATAAAGAATCAGCAAAAACTTCCACGTTAATCACCAGAAGCAGTTTAATTGCATTATTAGCACTATTTTGTCCTAATACTGCCAGTTACCAAGATCATTCCTTGTAGGAAGTAATTGATATGTGCTGATACAAGGACGCCCTATATTTAGAAAGTATGCTGGGAGCTATAATAGCACCAGTTACGAAAACATGCAGCTAATATTTATGTGGAGTGTGCAAGCTCTTTGATGATGATATAAGTAGGAGGAGTTCACGGTTTTGGGTGTTTTGTCTACTTGGAACAGGGCATATGTGATTGGGCTTTGTGATTTCAGGTGCCAAAACAGTAGTACAGTGTCATGATCATATTAGGAAGCTGAGTGTTTAAGACAGGCAGAAATACTGGCACGCATATGCAACGATTTTTCTGATGTGGTGCCCCTTCGTATGCATCCACAACGCCCATTGACTGAAGTCCGTATCATCAGTTACACAGGTAGCTGCCCACCTGTGGAACGGCTAGAACACTTTGCAAAGGCGCTCTATCATTTCAATATATCAGGATGATTTGATTTCAAGCTCCGGTCACGTCTCTATTCCCATTTGAACTTCTCTGGTATCTTGTGTGTCTTTTCACTGTGCAAGTCCCCGTCATGTTAGTTACCTTTCAGTACACCATGTTCAGTTACAATAAGAGAATCTTCTCCGGAATGTAATATTGTTTTCTTTCCATCTAAGTTGTATGCCATCTGTAATATAGTTATGAATGCAAACATTTTCTCTTAAAATGCCTTGTGGGATGATTACAATGCAGTTGTTTCCCTTTAGTTGCCATCTGATGAAAAGAGTGTACACGCACAATATTCCAATACTTACATTACCCCCTATTAACGGGCGCGGCGTGCCGCCGCGCAGGGTTCGCTAGTAGTTACTTTACATGAGACCTGAAGCTCTGAATGTTGATGAGAATTGGATGGTTTGCATGCAGGTTTGTGTGGAATCATGTGTGTCCACGAAAAACCTTTGCGAATACATTAGCCCTGCAGAACAAACTATCCTACTTTTGAGGCCAACATGTTTTTTTTCTATATAAAAAACCGAGTTGGTGATGATGGTATGCCTGCCATCTTGTAATATAGACTGTCCGATTTATATCTGATGGATAGAAAGCAAACTATGACAATTTTATAAAAAAAATCCGCATCTCTCTCCACATTTATAGATAAGACCTTGCCTCGTTCATCCTTATCTCCCACAACCTCATTGCTGAACAATTAAAAAAGAAAGTCTCTTGAACAATCTGGCATGGTGGCCGCTGCCGGCGCCGTCCATCCCCATGCCTCCGCCCAGTCTGACCACCAGTCACCACCACGCCCCACTCCTCACCTTATCTCTCATCTTTCTAGAGATATCATTTTTTTGATGAAATTCTCGAGATACCATTTTTCCGATAAAATTCTTGAGATATCATTAGTTTTTACACATGAGATTACTCCTGCATGGGTGAATCACAACAAGTGTTTTCTAAAAAATGCATCTTGATGTTCCGTGCAATGCACGGGCATCTTGCTAGTGTTTCCCTATTTTTTTTCTAAGAACAGGAGCCACCACCAGAACTGAACCTGAGCAAGGCAATGCTGCTGCATTCATCATTGCCACGAGCTTTGCCATTCTTAAATCCCCCCCAAAAAATGGACTTTACATTCTTATAATGGCATCGAAGCATAATACGCGCATGCATGCACATGCACGGATGGAACGCCCTTATCCCAGACCAACCGAGCAGAGCACTCGAGTTGGGCGAAAAGGACGCCACGCCCTCCTCCAATTTCCGTTATCATGGCAATGCCATGGCGATCAAACTCAGCTGAAATCATTGCGTAATGCCCTCATCTCGTCCTAGGTAGCGCCACTGCGCCAAGTTGCCGACTGGCTGCAATTTGGTCACCTGTGGAAACCATCTTGACCAAATCGAGCCGGCCAATGGCGCCCCGGATAGCTACGTCGAAGCTGAAAGTGCCACCGCGTGCGTGCGTGCGTGCGTGCACTGGGCTTGCTTCGTACACAATGCACGTAGCTGGCGCTGCCATTGTCACTGTCACGGCTCGCCCTTGTAGGGTAAGTCTGGATGTTACTGGACGCACGCTCGGACGCTTCAGTGCCACCTAAAAACGATTGTCGTTTGGAATTGGATTCTTACATTTTTCTTTTTCAAACCTGCGTTAATACTTCACTCCAAAAATTTCAGACTGGTGTGAAAGGAAAGGAAATCACTCGTCCTTTTTCTCTACCTGCGGGCTTAAATCGACACTACTATTAATTTCAGTGTCAGGGTTGGACCCTGATGATTGCCCGGACAGCAACCGAGCCCACCCTTCAATTGATGAAGATAAAGTGCGAGACCGATTTATATATCGGGCGCATTGCTGAAATTCAGGAATTATTGGAAAATCAAAAGCAGAGCAGGGAGAGAAAGTGAGAAACGATGCATGACTCGTCGATGCGGTACAGTGGCACACGGGCACGCAATCGGTACACGGCATCGGTTCTTGATGTCGCGGTGCTATACACACGACAAATTCAGACCGACTCATGCACGATAAACTAAATTCAGCCGGACATGCGTGCATGCATCGGGACATCTACCGCTGGATTTCCATGCCGTGCATGCATCGGCCACATGGATCGTGCATGAATCAGTTTCGTGTCGGTAAACACTCTGCGTACGTGGACGGATCCGCCGTGTCGTGTGTACATTACGTTACACGTTGCAATCCAGCTGGACGGAACGAGTCCACGTACGCAGAAGAGAGCGCCGACCTGAACAAAGAGATGGAGACGGGGAGAGATCTTGGGCTTCAAGTCTCGTACTGATGGCGAGGCCTCGTGGGCGGGGGGCGCTCGCCGGCGGATGGAGGAGGGTTGCGGCGTCGCCGTCGTCCGCGTCAGCTCACCCGCCCGTCACGCCACGGACAGAGACCTGCCCGGATCTCCATCGGCGACGCGCCTACGCCCACTGGAATGAAATGAGTCGACACGAACCACGGCAAGCAACGAACGAACAACACAGGCGGGAACCCCCCTGTTTCCAAACCCAGAAGGGGAGCCCGTATCCGACGGGTGCAGTGCACGCAGGCGCGACCGTGCGGCACGGCCGCCCGTCCGATCGGAGCCCGGTCGCCCGATCGGGCGAGCGGGCGAGCGATCGAGACCTTGACGGCTCCCCCAACCCCACTCGGTCCCCGTCCGGTCGCCCGCCCCCGGTCGCCGTCGCCGTCGCCGTCTTGCCTCCCTTGAACGCTCCCCCTCCCTCCCTTCCCCCGCACTCCACAACGGGATTCAGCTGGCTCGCCGCCATCTGGGCCCGGCGCGTCATCCGTGGCCGCCAACCATCACCAGGAAAGAGAGGTTTCGCGCCGTGCTGTCTGCGCGGGCAGGTCGCAAGTTGCACTCGCCGAGCGGCTTTCGCTCCCCCGCCCGCCCGCCCGCCCGCATTATAATAACCGGACGAGGCCGCGCAAGCAACAAATTAACTCTCGCAGCGGCAGCGGCGGCGGCCTGACACAGAAGCTCGGCTAAGCTAAGCTACGGCAGGAGCGACAGAAGCGACAGGGAGAGCAGCACGTTGGCTCGTCCGTTCTTGGAGTTGGAGTCGAGCGAGGGAGGAGGAGAGATGAGGGCGAGGGTGGCGCTGGAGCCGCTGGCGGAGGAGCCGGGCGCCGAGGACGAGTCGGGGGCGCGGCGGCGGTCGGGGCTGCAGGCCACGCTGCACCGCTGGGCGCGCATCCTGTCCGGCGGCGCCGCCGGGGACGACGCCCGCCCCGCCGCCGACCTCCGCGTGCTCCTCTCCGTCCTCGCCTGCCCCCTCTCCCCCGTGCCCATCCTCCCGCGCCTCCCCCGACACGTACGCTACGCATGTCTCCTTCCATGCCTGCCTTGCCTCCCGCGCGCGCGCCTTTGGTTTTGCGAGCCTTTGCTTATGTACGCTGCTGCTGTTGGGTGCGCAGGTGGCGTCGTCGGCGCAGTACATAATCGAGCAGTTCAGGGCGACGACGGGGTGCGGGAAGCTGGAGGGGACGGCCAAGAGCATGTACGCGGCGGGCAAGGTGCGGCTGGCGATGCTGCAGGAGCCCGCCGGGGCGGGCGGCGGCCACGCCAACGGCAGCGCCGGGCGGTGCCACGAGGGGAGCTTCGTGGTCTGGCAGCTCGCGCCCGGCATGTGGCTCGTCGAGATGGCCGTGGCCGGCCACAGCGTCGCCGCCGGCAGCGACGGCCGCGTCGCCTGGCGCCGCACGCCCTGGCTCGGCGCGCACGCGGCCCGCGGCGGCTCCCGCCCCCTCCGCCGCGCCCTCCAGGTTAGTTGCCCATCCATCCATCCATCCATCCATCCATCCATCCATTCATTCATTCACCTCCACCCGCCGCCGCCTCCACCGCTCCACAGTCCACGCTCCCGTGCACGCACGCACCGCGCGCGAGCTGGCGGTGCCATTTCCGGCGCGGCGCATCAACCGTCGTGACGCCCACCGCATCCTCCTCCGTCTTTCCACCCTACAGTACCTTTCCCCCCTTTGCCGCACCGCTTTAGTTTACCATCGCATCACCGGCCATGCCACGGCATGGCACCGCATGCCTCCCATGCACCGTCGTGTTTACTGCCACTATACTAGCTCTGCGGCCATCCCGGCTCGCCCATGACAGGCCGTCCCCACGCGTCTTCCACCTTTTCTTTCCCCGTTGCAGCCCGCTTTTGCGCATGATCTTTTCGCTTTGCTTTGCATCTGTGCGCCGCGCGCGCGCGCGCGCGCTCCCTGTGCCACTCAGCGCACGCAGTAGGGCCGGCCGGCACACAGGACGTGCTACTAGTACGAGTACCGATTAGTTAAATTTTTTTGAAAGCGATTAGTTAAAACTGAGAAAGATCCACCGTGTAATCGGCCGGAGGGCGGGAGCAAGTGGAAGAATCTTTGTTAAAAAGCGGTTGGACAATGGATATACTACTCCCTACGACTACCCCAACGTATGCGCACTGCACAGTACAGTTGTTATCTTGGGATCCGGAGCTGGTAGCACACCAGCGCCGCATGCCATGCCATTGCCTCACTGTTCATGGCCGCCATTATTGATGCTCCATGCCTCACACATCCACTCGCAGCACATTTCCTTTGTGAAGAGATCCACGTCTTGTTTGACTTGGCGGCTATACAAGGCTTGTGAGATTAGCCTGACTCATTCTGCCTTGCCTCTGCTCACATGGGGCTGGAATATCTGCCCTCATCTTTGATAAAGTGCCCACTGGGAGATGTTTGATCAGCATGTGTGTGAGCTCATCGAGCTGCGCAGATTGGCTGCTTTTCTTTAGGATTAGTTATCTTATCTTAGCAACTCCCAAATCGAACCACGGATCCTGGCTTTGTGCTCTGTTCGACAGCTTGGAATCGACCGATATACATCCCACAGACACGGATCATACTGTGTTGTAATCTGCTGAAGCAAACCTTAACGACAGATCTTGTGATTTTTTTTACTGAATGAGTAATACTATCTTAATGATGTAGGTCGTCAGTTGGTATTCTGAGCAAAGCTAGCCCAACCAACGCTAGCAACTAGGCAGCACTAGTAAATTTCGACGCTGAAGTCATGATCTGATCCCCAAAATCTTGATGCTTACCGAACATTTATAGTTAACTCTGTAGAGTAGCTCATGCCTGCGCAGGTCTACCTGTTTGAACTGTTCGCTGGATCTATGTGGCGTCAGTTACTTATATAATTAGTTAGGTCGTTCGCTTAGGCTAACTGCTAGCTCAACATGACGATGTACTTAGCTGACTAACTAGGACGACCCAGTTGAGTAATTGGGCCAGTTTCGGTCTAGAAAACAAGTACTTTCTCCGGATGAGGAGGAGTACGTACTGCTAATTAATTATTGTGCACTTGTTGCCTCTGCAATGTCACTTCAAGACCAGAGAAAGTTTCAGCAAGTTTCCTTGTGTACTTGAAGACTAGAGAAAGTTTCAGCAAGTTCCTTTGTGTAGAAGATAGGAAATACCACAAGTGTGGCCTACTTGAAGAAAGCGTACGGACGATGCGCACAATATATATGGAAGCTGTTAGCTGTTCATAGTGGAGCAAAGATTGTACCTCAATTGTGTTTAATTTAGGGGTGCTGCATTTCTATATCAGCAGCTTCCTCTGCTCCATGACAATAAACCATGTATGCACTAGTGGCATGTTCTTACCTAAGCCAGATGGTGACACAACACCGATTATATATTCCCTTCATTCCAAAATATAGTGCGTCCGCGCTTCTCGAGGTCCAACTTTGACCATAAATTTAACCAACGAGACCAACTACGGCGGGAGAAAAAATTATATAATTGAAAACTTCTTTCGAATACTAATTCATTGATATAATTTTTGCACCCGCCGTAATCGGTCTTGATAGTTAAATTTATGGTCAAAGTTGAAGCATGGAAATAGAGAAAGCACTACATTATGGAATGGAGGGAGTACTCGTTTGCTACCAGACTGCCAGCCCCTCTAGAATATTCTCATAGGATGTGAGTACTTTGATCTAACGTGTGTGTATTAGGAGTAGCCGAGTAATTTTTCACCAGTTGGAGTAAATGGCGTAAGAATAGTAGAAATCCACGTGAGAGGCTCTGTACTTGGCCATAAACTGATGGTCCAAAAGCGCCAGGCACTGACATGCTATCCATATGTCCACTTGCCAAGCAGAGTTATTATCTGATCAGCTTCACTGACATCCCATTTCTGTCACTAGTCTAGTGTCCACATGTAGACCTAGAAGCAGACTGCAGAGCAGCAGTTCTCAGTTTTCAGTGTGGTAATTCTTTGAAAATCACATCGGTTCCAATGTTCAGAAGACTTGCAGAGTTACACTGTTCTCCGAAGTCGTTGTTGGTGTGACTGAAGAAAGAACTATGATGTGGTTTCGAATTGAATGTCGATCTTGTCCATGCACATGCAGGGCCTGGACCCGGTGATGATCGCGTCCATCTTCTCGACGGCGGAGCACGCCGGCGAGAAGCAGGTCGACGGGGAGGACTGCTTCGTGCTGCGCCTCGACGTGGGGCCGTCCACGCTGTCGAGCTGGAGCGACGGCACGGCGGAGGTGATCCGGCACGGCCTCACGGGGTTCTTCAGCCAGCGGAGCGGCCTCCTGGCGCGCCTGGAGGACTCGCAGCTCACCCGCATCCAGTCCCCCGGCGCCGCCGCCATGTACTGGGAGACCACCATCGCGTCCACGCTCGCCGACTACCGCGCCGTCGACGGCGGTGTCACCGTGGCGCACGCGGGGCGGTCCACGGCGCACCTCGCCCGGTTCGGCGTCGGCGTGCGCGCCGCGCGGGTGGTGACGCGGATGGAGGAGTCGTGGACCATCGACGACGTGGCGTTCGACGTGCCGGGGCTCGGCCCCGACGCCTTCATCCCGCCGGAGGAGGTCCGGCGGAGCCGCTTCTACGACGCCATGGCCGCCGGCGGCGGCAAGTAAACCACTCGATCGTACGCAGGCTCAGCAGAGTGGTGTAAGTGTAACACCTAGTATTACAGTAGTGTTTTGTTTAGTTTCGTCGGTGTGTCGATTATTGTCTGTGATTGTGGCACGGAGAAAATGCAAGCGCGTGTACATACATATGTGTACCCTGGGTTTTTACCTACAAAGAAAGAAAAACTCACAGTTTGTAAAAACTCAAACCTTCTTTAGATGAACTCCTTGATTCACATAGACCCTGCACCCGTTGTACAAGAATCCTGTGTTGTTCTTGCTGAAATCTGTAAGAAAGATTCAGGGTACGTGTCTCCATGCATCTAGGAAACAGCTTTGTTTGGTTCTCTTATTCTACCTTGTTAATGTACTGCTGCCTTCTTGGAATTTGTCTGAACCTTGCATGTGAGCTGCATTTGTCTGAACCTTTGTACGTACTGACCTACGCTTGATCCCTTCCGGCCTGCCTTGGTCGCCGATCTGCATGAGAAGTCGTGCGATAAGATCATTACATCAACAGTAGGTGAGTTCCAATGAGATCAGCGGAGCGGCCACTCCCCTGACCTGTTAACGACGAGGGTTGGTGGCAGGTTTAGCACTTGACAGTGTCTGCACGCCCTCTTTCTCCTTGACGACGATAGTACACGTGCACGCGTCACTGCACTGTAGCGGCTACTACCGGCTGTCCGCTCCTCCTTGTCCGGAGCTGCGTGTCCCTTGCGCGGGCGGCATCAGCACCTGCGCGTGTCATCTCAGTGCGATCACGTCGCGGAAAAGTTGCGGGTCACGGTCGTCGTCGGGGGGCCTGCCGTGGGACGCGACGCCGGCTGTCCTCTTCTTCTTCCTCGCGGCATCGGCTGCCGGGCGGGCTTCGCTGCGGAATCTGGCTGGTTTTGTCCCGCTCCTTGGACGCTGCACTCATGGAAACTCGCGATTCGGATAGTTGTGGCTTGGAGTTTCCTCCGTTTTCTCTCTGCCCTCGTTGCAAGGAGGAGGACCGACGCCATGCATGCTTGTCTCTAGTAGAGTTATTTTTTTCTTGACGGCGATGCCTATAAGAGGCTTGAGACTCACATGGGTTCTTCTTCAGCGATCTGCCCTGTAAGCACGAGTGCTGTTTCAACTTTCGGGGACCACATTACCACAATCCTTTGAATATACTCCCTCCGTTTCTAAATACATAAAGTCTTTTTGAAGATTTCAATATGAACTACCGATGAAGTAAAATGAATGAATCTACATCCTAAAATATGTCTATATATACATCTATATGTAGTTCATATTAAAATCTTTAAAAAAACTTATATTTAAAAATGAAGGAAGTACAAGCGAGCATAGCATGTACTACCTTCGTTTCAGTTTACAAGTCCTATGCGTATAACTAGGTTGTCAATTTTCTCACCTTAATATAAACTATATAACACAAAAATTATACGGTTTGAAAATAGAACATTTGAAGTTTATATTGATATATTTTTTGTAGTATATGACGTGTATTAGGTTGGTCAAATTGACGACCTAGGGGCACGCGCACGCCCTGTAAATTGAGAGAGAGGTAGTACGAACAGGCCAACCTCAGGGGCAAATTTTTACTCCGGATCACCTATCATTCGAGTGCATCAGTGCATGCAGGGCAACTAATCCCTTCGTTTCTAAATATAAGTCTTTTTTCTAGAGACTTTAATATGGACAATGTAATAATGGTAATATAGATATACATAAACGTATTTTAAAAGTGCAAATTCACTCATTTTGCTTCGTGCGTAGTCTATATTGAAATCTTAAAAAGATTATATTTAGAAACGGAAGGAGTATATTCGTACCCGGGGTACCTATTCGAGCAGTGCTGAAGTACGCACGCACGCATGCACCGTCCGTTCGATCCAGGACTACGTGTGTGTACCTACGTACGTAGCTCCATTCAGACAGTTCGGAGCTACGGCGCAGGCGCACATGCATGCATGGCGCCATGGCGGTCCCTCCACGATGCGCGTACGTGCCCACGCCTCGCCGTACCGGAAACCCTGTGTGCTGCATGCGACTGTTGTCCACGTACGTACGTACGAGCCGTGGCCGTGCGAGCGAGATGGTTCACGCATACGCGTGGATCGAGCTTGTCGTTACCTTTTGACAGGCATCGATCGATCGCATCATGCGCTCGTGCTTGCCAGGTCCGGACAACTAGGCCTCGAACGTTACCAACTCGGTCGTACGTACTGATCATGGGTCGCCAGCCCGATCAATCTGACCATGGCCATGGCCTCATGGGTCGCCTGGAAGTTTTAGCAGCTCCTGTCCTTGCCACCGGAACTTTTCTGGTAGATATGAGGTGAACAACAGGATGCGATCTTCCGTTGGTCCCGAAGAATATGTGCTCATCAGCGAGTTGAACGAACGGGGAAGCCTTTTGCATAGCCTGCACCTGCAGCTGCAGTGTGTGTGGGCACGGAAGTGGAGTGCCACACTACCTACGAACGATCAGATCTGAAGTGATGTCACAGCAGTGATGTGACTAACTAGGTGCGTACGGGTACGGTGCATGTGCATGCATGTATGGGGCGTCCATCCTAGTCACGTTGCAAAAAGGATCCGCAGTGCCGGTGCCATGCTCCGCCCTCGTCCTCGTGTGGATCTCTGCGTGCTTTGCTTGGGGGTATATACTGGTATAGTAGTGCACTAGTGTAGTGATACGGCTCATCCATCCTTGCTATTCGAAGAGCACCACCGTAAACGTAAGTCCTCTGTGTTTCTGCCACCAACTTGTTAGTAAAGATGTCATGCTGCAGCGTCTCGATCAACGTTGGAATCGCGGATCAGAGTGAACACCACATATCAGGCATTTGTTGAGAAGGCGGATCTGATAACGCAGACAACGGTCACGTGTGCTGCACCTGGCGTCGATGTGGGACACATCTCAGCCATCACCGAAGCACAACATATATCCAGTGAATACGGACCGTCGTGAGAGCGGGACGCATAGATAGCCTAGCACAAGAAACCCAACGACCAAACCAAGCGGATCAGAACTCCATTCAGCCATCCGCCACGTCGAGCACCTCCGGAGCACCACCACCGGTCGCCTGCAAGCCACCACAAGCTAGATCCCAACGGATCCAAAGGGGCCGGTTTCTTCTACCTGACTCAAGTGTCCATTCTTGACACAAAACCAAACTAAAAAAGATGTGTCCACATAAAAGACAATGAAGAAAAGGCTCACTTGACTATGGCTTTTATCTAAAGTGTTTTCTTCTAGAAACAAATAAATACCATAGAGAGCAGGAGGAGCAGTATGTGCTGAAATGGCTAAACAAGAGGGGAGTGTGGGGTGTTTCAGTGAAACATAGGTTTTTATTCTAAGATCGCGGAGTTATATTACAGTCAGTTGCAACAAGTTTGAAAACACAAACAGGGGATTGGTTAAGCCAACACATACTGCTATCCATACTACGACCAAAGTTCGCTAAACAAGAGGGGGGTGGGGGGTGTTTCAGTGAAAACTAGGTTTTTTATCCTACGAGATCATGGAGTTACAGTTGCGACAAGTTTGAAAACACAAACAAGAGATTGGTTAAGGCAGCACGCACTGCTAGACAATATGCAACTCTGTTATGCTCATGAGAGAATTTTACCGACACAAACCCCCTATCTTCCATTAACCTCCTAATGCGAGCAACCAAATGGTTGTAAGCTGATCTGTCCAAAGATCTGTCCGCAAGAGATTTTTATTCAGAGAAGGAGGGTTACCCTCGACCTTCGTATCAAAACGATGCATGCAATCATCTTATTAACCAAATAATTCAACAAGTATGTAGTACAATACGAAAACTCATCATCACTAGTTAAATAAAAGAACGACTCAAAGTCACAAACGACAAAAAATAGGTCGGACTAGATGACCATACATCTATTCTATTGTTGGATCGTTATCTAAATCGCTTGTAGGTATTCCGTGCTACCTATCTAAAGATCTGTCCGCAGGAGGTGCCAACGCAATTGAACAATCAGATTGGAGTTGCACCGGGAGATCAATCCATTGAAGAGCCGGACGGAGCCATGGCTAGCTAAACAAGAGTTGGACTTGACAATCCTGACGATCGAGGACTAGTTCAAGGGCACAACCAAAAGCGCTGTGCTTCATCTGTACCGGCCGGTTCAACGATGTTTGTACTGCGTTTTCTTGATTCAGTGTGGTAATACGGGCGGCTACATGCGTACCCAGGCAGCCAGTTGCCGCCGCACGAACAGGGCCGGCCCATAGGCCGGGGCAACGGGGCGACCACCCTGGGCCCCTGGGAGGTAGGGGCCACAACGCACGTAGTAGTATATAATACAGTAAGGCCCAAGCCCACCACGTAGCTAGCACTCACGGGTTAAAAGAATCGATAGCTAGTTTAGCTACGCTGCTGCAGCGCTCCATCGATCTCCTTCTGTCTCGTCTCCAGTTTCCTCGCCCCCTCAGCTCCTCCCCAAATTTTCCAATCCCAAAGAACAGTGCCGCCGCTCCGGTGCACTTCCAAATTCAAGGCGCCGCTCCGTGTATCCATTAATGGAGACCAACGATGTTGTTCCTCTGCCCAATTATCTCTCTTTGCATCCTCAATGTTCCACATCTGATTGCAGACGCTTGAGGCATCACCGCATTAGAGATGGTATGTCTACCTCCTTCCCCTAATCAAGTACTCTTTTGATTCAAAATAGCCCGGCACTCCGCCTCTAATTGCTCCATCTGACATCTTCAATTCTTCTCTTCCTAGTTCTTACTCTACTGGCATGTTCTTCAAAGCTTCATTGGATCCATGCGCAAAAACAAAACAAAAAGCTTCATTGGATCCAGGGATTAGAAGGGGAGACGGGGAATGAGTGTTGTAGCCTTGCAGATGTGGGAAGCTACATCGACAATTCGACATCAAGCCATATGCCTATATTCAGGTGCTTTTCTCCTTGTATTGACTGTTTTTCTGTAATTTTTTGGTGATATGTCTTCTGAAAAATGTTTATCAGTGAGAAAAGAAAGTGAAAGAAAAACAGTATATTATTGCTACTTTATGCATTGAGAAAGAAAATTTGGATGAAATAAATACTAATGTGGTTGTTGACGACTTTTCTTCCAGAAGTGCTAGGAGAAATAACAAGATCTGCATGTGTTTTTTTTTCACCTCCCTTGCGATTTTAGTTCAAAGTCCATCAATCTATGCTTGTATTTACTAAATTGCTTTGGACATACAATATATTCTGAATTTTTATTTGTACACAAGGGCCCCATTTTGTCGTCCCGCCCCAGGGCCCCGAATATGTACGGACCGGCCCTGCGCACGAAGCACGGGAATGGTGCCAGGCGGCCAGGCTGGGCATCAGTGTAACGTGAGAACGAGGACACGTGGGCCTATGGAGCGGTTGAAAAAAAAAACAGAATTGCAAAAAAAAATAATTGAGGGGATGCACTTATTTTTTTTCTTGGGTGTTTTTAGGACACATCTAGATGTGCTTTAGTTATTGCACATCTAAATGAGTGAATTAAGCAAAGATAGAAAGATAAAAAAGAAAAAAAATCTACACGAATCTTAACATAAGAACAATAACATAGGACTTAGATGTGCAATACTTATGTCACATATAGATGTGCTTTAGCAAAACTATGTGGCTGGAGCGAGTGGAGCTCCTAAGCCGCGCCTTTAGCGCCGCTAAGGCTTACTGGCGCCCACGCGGTTCCCACCTGGGCCTGGCCCAAACAAGGCGGATGCAACCGTTTGGAACGCTGTTAAGAGCGAAAAAAACAGCAAAAAAGATGGCGCTCTCAAGATTTGATCTCAAGCCACTGCCGCCCTATACTAGTGTTCCTAACCACTAGAACAACTTGCCTACTGTAAATGATAACAGCGCCGACACTATAAGGACGTGCGGCTGCGCTATTTCTTGCATGTATACTATATCACTTAATTTCTGAATTATTTACAAAAAACATCGTGAATTTGAATAAATTCATCGTTTTAGAAAAAGAGTTCGCAAAAATTGAAAAAAAACTCAACAATTTTGAAAAAAGTTCATCAAATTTAAAAAAAGTTCATCGGACTTCAAAGTTCAATTAATTTGGAAAAGTTCACCAAGTTAACAAAAGGTTTATCAATTTTGAAAAAAGTTCACCGTTATGAAAATAAGTTCACCATTTTGAAAAAAAGTTCACTGTTTTGAGAAAAGTTCATTGATTTGGAAAAAGTTCATCGATTTTGACGTAAAAGTTCATCAGTAGAAAGAAGTTTATCAATTTTGAAAAAAGTTCACCGTTTTGTAAAAAAGTTCATCAATTTGAAAATAGTTCATTGGTTTTGAAGAAAAAGTTCATCAAGTAGAAAGAAGTTTTATCAATTTTGAAAAAATTTCATAGATTTGAAAAATGGTTCATCAATTTAAAAAAAGTTCATCGACTTGAAATAAAGTTCACAAAAAAATAAAGTTCACAAAAAATAAAGTTCACGAAAATAGTTCATCAATTTTGAAGAAAAAATCATCGACTTTGAAAAAAATGCATCGATTTTGAAAAAGTTCATTGATTTTAAATAAAAGTTCATCAATCTGAAAATAGTTCATAGAATTTGAAAAAAAAAGTTCACGCATTTGAAAAAGAAATACAGAATGGGAAAAAGAAAAAAGAAAAAAACTGTTCCAAAAAAAAAACGGTACCCAAAAGTGGGGGATTCCGCGACCGTGACAAAGATTAAACCAAATATGACAGTAGTGACACATATCAAGGCTTATCGTAGTGGTTGGTGCGTTGCTCTTTGAACCTAGAGATCCTAGGTTCTAACCCTGCCTCAGACGCTGTTTTTTGCTTTGATTGAGTTTGAACAGAATAAAAAAAAAAAGACAATGGGCCGGCCCGGCGCAGCAGGGGGATGTGCGCCCGATTGCATAATGTACTGTAACAGACGCAGCGGGCGCCCTTTAGGATTTGCCTGGAGCGAGTGCAAATGGAGCACCAAGAGTCAGCCCCGGCCTCCATGCACAGCCCACTGGCAGCACCAGCTTTCCTATTAGCCCAGGACATGGGCCCGCTCCATACACACGGAGAAGCCCGGCTTGTGGGAAAAACCTATTTGACGCATACCGCAAGATGTCATTTGGTTGACACCAAAAGAATTTTTTCATTGAGTCTAAGCTCTTTTTTATTTTCTTATGAAATATGGAGGATAAGAACCAATCCTATGTAGGAATAGGAATCCATTCCTATGAACCAAAGGGCTTTAAAGGAAAAAATTCTATAAGAATCCTATCCTCTAGAATTCCTATGAAATTCCTCTAAACCAAAGGAGGCCTTAAAGTCTGAAATCACTAGTTAAGAAGTATTCATTTCAAAGATTACTCTAATTTCTCTGGTTGCGACAAGTGGCGCACATACAGTGTGTCATTTGTCGCAACTTGGGACTTTTCCTTTTTTCTTCATAGATCCATTTAATCAAAATATTTTATCTCTCAAACCGTGCGTCCAAATCTCGAACCGTTTCCATTGTTGGATTCCTCACATCGAGATCTTCAAAACAAGATATCATGTTGATAGATTTTGACGAACTTCTTTTTTACGAAAAAAATCAAATGAAAAAACAAGATGGAAAAACCAAAACAGGATCATGGGGTTTTTCCCTTTTCGAAAGAGGCACGCCCATGCCTCTCACGAAATCACAACCGTGCCTCTCGCAGAAGCAAAACCGTGACTCCTGCGAAAGGAAAAAAAACAGAAAATGCATTTTTTTCGTTTTCGAGAGGCACGGCCGTGACTCTCGCGAAAGCACACCCGTGCCTCTCACGGAAGCAAAACCGTGACTCTCGCGAAAGGCAAAAAATAGAAAATGCGTTTTTTTCTTTTCCGAGAGGCACGGCCGTGACTCTCGCGAAAACAAAAGCGTGCCTCTCGCGAAAGCAAAACCGTGCCTCTCGCAAAAAAAACGCGTTTTTTCACGCAAAAATAAATTCAATTTTTTTTTGTCGAAAAGCTAAGGAAGACCGATGGAAAACCAAAACTTCGAAAACCCTCGGAAAAAACCGTTTTAAAAAGCTGAAAACGCGTGCCAAAAATAAAATAAATCCCGGGGAGCACCCAAAGCGCGACACGTGGTGAATGGCTACTAACACACCAAGTGAGGCTGATCGTTGCGAGGCTCCCGAAGGAGCGCTCGTTAACTAGTTGCTGTGAGGAATTGCACAGGGGGATGCGACGAGCGAGCCATTTAGCCCGGCCCATCTGTAGCGTACATAAAGGTTCCAGTTTTGGAAAGAGCGTTCCCAACAGGTTTTTACTGGTTTCAGGAACCATCTAGAAGGTTCCTGAACCGGTTTTTTATTTTTTATTTTATTTTACATTTTTTACTCTTTCTATTTTTCTTCCTTTTTCTGGTTCTATTTTCTTTTCTTTTCATTACTTTTCTATTCCCTATATGTTTTCATTTTCAAGTTAATTTCTCTTTTCAACATATTTACTTTCTTTGGTTTTTTATTAATTTTTATTTTCCTCTCTTTTTTCAATCTTTTTTCAAAATATACAAATTTTGTTCATGTTTCCAACAAATGTTCAGTTTTCGACAAAACTCTCAAAATTCAAAAATTGTTCTCGTTACACAAAAAAGTTCAAAACATTCGAAATTCAGAAAATGTTCCACGCTTCCAAATTTGTTCGGGATATTTCAAAATTGTTCTCTATTTCAAAATATGTTCTCAAGATTCAAAAAATATTCGTGCTTTAAAAAATTGTCCGTGCTTCAAAATTTATTCTCATGATTCAAAAAATGTTTGTGCTTTAAAAAAATATTTGCCCTTTGAAATTTGGTCTCCGTTCCGAAATTTGTTTTCAAGATTCAAAAAACGTTCGTGCTTAAAAAAATTGTTAACAAATTCCAAAACGTTCATGTTTTTTAAAAAAATCGAAATTCTAAAAATTGTTCTCTTACACAAAAAAATTCAAAACATTCAAAATTCAGAAAATATACCGGTTTTCAATTTTTTGTTCATGTATTTAAAAAAAGTCACGCTTCCAAATTAGTTCGGGATATTTCAAAGTTGTTCTCTGTTTCAAAATTTGTTCTCAAGATTCAAAAAATGGTCCAGCTTTAAAAAATTGTTCGCGCTTTGAACTTTGTTCTCATGATTCAAAAAATATTCTTGCTTTATAAAATTGTCCATGCTTCAAAATTTGTTCTCCGTTTTGAAATTTATTCTCCGTTTTGAAATTTATTCTCAAGATTGAAAGAAAGTTCATGCTTTAAAAAATTGTTCACAAATTCAAAAACATTCATGTTTTCAAAAAATGTTTGGGAAATCCAAAATTTGTTCTTTTTCATAATTTTTTGTTTGCATTTGTGAAAAAAAACGTACATTCAAAAAATTACTCAAAATTTGAAAAAAATGGGGATTTTGTCAAACAGTGTTAAGTCTGGAACGGTGCTTAGTTTTTTTTCACCCTCGTATTCGAAGTGCATTGAATGGGCCGGCCTAGTCGGCGCCCCCTCTGCTGCGGGGCGTATATTTGCCGCAGACCGCGGCAAATATGAGCTCCCCGGCCTGTGGTCTAGGCACGGCACACGGACATGGAAAGACCACCCGGGTTCATCTAAAAAAAGGAAAGGCCACCTAGGATAGGGAGTTTCATCGGGGTCTGTTTGGATTATTGCAAAATTATTAGTTAAGAGATACACTAGCAAAAATGCCCGTGCGTTGCAACGGATAAGAAAGAAATTTGAGAGTTCGTATGGTATTTGCATAAGGATCCACTTTATGAAGGTCCCATTGTATTCCAAAAGCTCGTAATCTTCTTCTCTGCTAATAAAGCCCACTAATTCAACTCGCTCTAAAGAAGTTGAATTATGTGTAACAAAATGTTGATATTCAATATCCTGTGTCAAAATATTATAGAAATCTAAACGTTTATTCCTTCAGTGCGACGGTAATTGTACATCATCCGCATACCTTTAGCAGCTTGAAATAGATGATATATTAAGTCCTATATCTCGCAATCCCAGCTATTGTGAGGGGCGAAACAGAACGCGAGCAAGATGCACCGTTGTTGCACTCTCTTTACTCTTCATCCCTCCCTATCTCACCAACGACATCGATGACATTCAAAGTTCTGGTCAGCAAGTACTGGTGAGCCTCAAATATCTTATTCCTTAAGAAATATTTCTTTCCAATATTTAATTCACTCTTAATTATTACATTTGATAATGTAACAAACAACAAGTAATAATAATAGGTGTTCATCCGATTTCTTTTAATCAGTGCTAGCACGTATAACCATCCAACAGAATTCAGTGCAATTTCTTTTCATAGTGTTGGTCCGAACCAACTGATTTTTCTCTTTTTTGAGCATTACTGATTTTTCTTTGACATTAAGCGCACACCGTGACTCGCCCCGCTGGCTCGACTCGCAGCACACGTGTCAACTTAACTTGCCACGTGCTTCATGGGACCCACGCACCACCCATTAGCAACAGCAAGCCCCGCTTCTTCTTATCCTCAAGAACCGAGGCCGCTGGTCCCTCCTCCTCTACTCTCCATCCACCTCACATCACCACCCATCTCCTCTTCCTATCTATCCACTCGCTGCCCGTGCTCCGGATCAGGCCGATCCCGCGCCACTCATCCTCGCGCGCCAGCGTCTCGGCCAGCGGCGGCACACCTCCGGGCTACTACGCCACACATCCAGCCTAGCATCCACCGCCGGTCTGCATCTGCATCCCTCTTTTCTCATCCCGTGCTTCCACGGATACTCATCTCGTTCTATGCTTGTAGGCCGATGTGAAGCCAGTCGCTGACACGCGCCGTTGCAGACCACCAGATCCGGAGTGCCGCCGCTGGATCCTGTCCGCGTCACGCCACGCCGTTGCAGACCACCAGATACGGAGTGCCGCCACTGGATCCTGTCCGCATCACGCCCGTGTCAATGGCGGCCATCGGAACACCCTCTCCTTCTCGAGGACTCCGGTTCTCTTCGTTGCCTTCCCATCAGATGGGTTGTTTCTTTTTTTGCCTCTGATTCTCGTGAGAATCTGAGGGACTCGCCCGCGGATCTTTATTCACTCCTCATTGTTCTCTCCCATGTATTTGCAGTATGTTCGTTGTTTTTTGAGAAGTCTGATTGATATTACGGATAATCTGCAATTGTATATAAACTAATGAGAATCAGTTCAGAGGAGCGATGTGGGACAAAAAATCGAATGTAAACGCACGACCAGACAGAGTTTGCGTGCGTGATGGCTGGGCTGAAATTCTGTTGAGGTGACAGCGGGTTGAATACCAAACAATATAGGGACCGTTTTGTAAAACTGAAGCGTTTTCTTAGATAACAACTTGAAAAGGGAGTGCGGGTTAATTTCTCAAAAATGGGGGGACTTTTCTGCAAAACGGCCGGCGACGTACGACCAAAAGCAGTCGCTGCTTTATTAGTAGGGAAGATTTACAAAGGTTACTTTTACTTCTCTCTGACTGTAATAACTGACACATTGAATGTGAGATATTTGTCACAACATTTTTGTGTTTTTTTCTTCGTAGCTTTGTTTTTAAATCATTTGATCTCTTGAACAATGTGTTTAAATCACAAACCGTTTCCATGATTGGATTACTCTTACTGACATTTTTGAAACTAGATCGCATTTTAATAGGTTCAGATGAACTTTTTCCTCTGAAAAACCCAGGGAAACCAAAAACAGAAAAAAAAGCAAAAAGCAAGAAAAAAAATAAAAAAAACAGAAACTGAAAAAATTATGAACAAAATAAAAGGAAGCAAAAAACTGAAATA
>NC_041386.1:14692067-14695805 GCF_002162155.2 Triticum dicoccoides | reverse complement strand
AAAACGATGACACCAAAGGTGGAGCTAGCGTAGAAGCATTGGTTACACATGACACCAGCGGAAATTTAATCAATCAAGTATCGCTTTACAAGTAGTCAAGCCGCCTGAACCCAACAAAAAGAATCTGATCTTAGCTTAACCCAAAAGTTCTTTAGCTCATGTATTCAGCGAACATCCAAGCAAGACAAATAAATTTGGGACCGTACGCTATATGCTATATGTAGTACTAGTAGGATACAGTTGGATACCCGCACGATCTTCAGATCGAGTTGCTTCACCGCCGCAACAATGGCAAGAAGAAGAAAAAAATTGAGTACTACTGTCTTTTTCGCCTCTCTCATCGCCCTAACGGGGGCGGCTGACAGCGTTAAGCTGGCAGTTGTGGTTTAAAATCGTACAATAGCACATCCTCCCCCTCTCATGCAAGTCTTATTCAGCCCTAACTATCTTATTGCTTTTGTACACGAATCTTGATCTAGGTCATGGAACAACGTTTTCGCAAAAAGAACGGCCATTTGATTAGAATAATAAAGCAAGTACTTCGAGACCATCTTATAGGCAAGCAAACAAATGTTGCTACTGCTAGTCCCACTGAACTTTTTACTTGGATAGAAATTGATTTAGATTAACTGCCATATTCCAACTGATCGAAAGGGGGTTCTTCAATACATAGAAAGCCTTGATAAAGTAAGATTGAGATTAGGAGAAGATTTATGTGTTGCTTATAACTTCCAGAGCTCACTGAAGCTAGCTACGATTTTTCCTGATGATTTTGATTCAGATAAACCATATGATCTTTGTCTTGATGGAATTAGCGATCTTGTTAAATTAATGGTGCATGACAGATAATCATACTGTGTTTCCATTGGTCTATCAACTTTAGAGCTAGTATTGATATCGCCACTTTCCATGGAAATCGGTTCAGAGATGCTTCTGTTTTATGATTGTTGTCAATAAAAATCTAATAAAATGGGTGATCAATCCACGAGTGGTTTTCTAATTTGCTATCGGGTGGGAGAAATATTTTAACCGATAGTAAATAATGATATGTGACTGATTGAAAGGATCGATATAGTTGACTAGAGGGGGGGGGGGTGAATAGGCAACTAACAATTTTTAGCTTTTCTTTACCAATTTAAACTTTGCATCAAAGTAGGTTGTCTAGGTATGCAACTAGGTGAGCAACCTATATGATGCAACAACAACAAGCACACAAGCAAGCAAGGGATACAACACAATATAAGTTTGCACAAGTAAAAGTAAGAGATAACCAAGAGTGGAACCGGCGGAGACGAGGATGTGTTACCGAAATTCCTTTTCCCTTTGAGAGGAAGTACGTCTCCGTTGGAGCGGTGTGGAGGCACAATGCTCCCCAAGAAGCCACTAGGGCCACCGTATTCTCCTCACGCCCTCACACAATGCAAGATGCCGTGATTCCACTATTGGTGCCCTTGGAGGTGGCGACCGAACCTTTACAAACAAGGTTGGGGCAATCTCCATAACTTAATTAGAGGGTTCCAATGACACCATGAAGCTTCACCACAATGGAATATGGCTCCGCTGTTACCTCAACCGTCTAGGATGCTCAAACATCCAAAAGTAACAAGATCCGCAAGGGATTAGTGGGGGGAATCAAATTTCTCTTGGTGGAAGTGTAGATCGGGGCCTTCTCAACCAATCCCTAGAGAATCAACAAGTTTGATTGGCTAGGGAGAGAAATCGGGCGAAAATGGAGCTTTGAGCAACAATGGAGCTTGGAAGGGAAGAGGTCAACCATAGAAGGAAGAAGACCCCCCTTTATATAAGGGAGCAAAAATCCAACCGTTTTGTGCCCAGCCCGCAGCTAAGCGGTACTACCGCTCCTAGGAGCGGTACTACCGCTTAGGAGGTACAACTCTGCACAGGCCTAGACTATACAGTGTGTAGCTACGGTAGTGCCGCTGGAGCGGTACTACCGTTGACCCGAGCGGTACTACCACTTTGGGTCTTAGACCTGGAGAGGCAGCGGTAGTAGAGGGTGCCACGGGCGGCAGTACCGTGCAAGCGCTACTACCGTCCTAGTGCCGCTCTACTACCACTTGAGGCAAAGTGGGAACAGAATTTTGCACATGAGAACACCCTACAAGTGGTAGTGGAGGCTGTAGTACCGCCGAAGCGGTACTACCGCATTACTACCTCCCTACTACCGTGAGTGAAAAATAGGCAACCGAAAGTTGCACGCTCGGGGACACGCTAAGCGGTAGTACCAGCGGTACTACCGTAGGCACAATCGGTACTATCGCTGGCAAGATGCTGAAAACACCACAGAGAACATAGGATAGGCTCGGGTGATGGGAAAGAGGCAGTGGGTGCATATGGGGCTGTGTACATGTTGATTCCACCCATACCTTTCCGAAGTGGATCCCCTCTTAATAGTATGGCTTTCCTACGACTCAAATCCACCGAAAAGAAACGTAGAAAAACCGCCATCTTTGAAAGGCTCCGAGGGGCGTTGAATCATCTAGTGCCTAGCCATGAGATATCTGAAATGCTCAATGCACACGATTAGTCCGCAAAAGCATTGTCATCAATCACCAAAACCACATAGGGAGAAATATGCCCTTACACTGATCTTTTTAAGAAGATGGAAAATTGATCAGAGAAAAATTCAAATGGTAGCGACTCTACATGTTTCACTTAATTGTACTTTTTATTACTTAAGAAATTGTAACACCCACGATGTGGCTATATCTCCCACGTGTCGGAGCACGACTTAGAGGCATAACCGCATTGTAGGCATGTCGCAAGAGGGGTAATCTTTACACATCCCATGTACTGAATAAGAAAGAGGTACAGAGTTGGCTTACAATCGCCACTTCACACAAAACATAAATATAGCATCACAACATCCAGAATACAATCAAGGTACGACTACGGAACCAAAATAAAGACAACCCCAAATGCATAAGATCCCCAATCGCCCCAACTGGGCTCCATTACTGATCGTCTGGAAATGAAACGTAGTAACGTCCTGAGTCCTCGTCGAACTCCCACTTGAGTTCGGTCGCATCCCCTGGAATGACATCATCGGCACCTGCATCTGACTTTGGAAATAATCTGTGAGTCATGGGGACTCAACAATCTCACACCCTCGCGATCAAGACTATTTAAGCTCATGGGAAGGCAAGGTAGTGAGGTGGAGCTGCAGCAAGCACTAGCATATATGGTGACTAACATACGCAAATGAGAGCGAGAAGAGGAGCAAAGCACGGTCGACAAACTATGATCAAAAAGTGATCCTAGAACTACTTACGTCCAAGCATAACACGAGACCGCGTTCTCTTCCCAGACTCCGCCGAAAAGAGACCATCACGGCTACACACGCGGTTGATCCATTTTAATTAAGTTAAGTGTCAAGTTTTCTACAACCGGATATTAACAAATTCCCATCTGCCCATAACCGCGGGCACGGCTTTCGAAAGTTCAAAACCCTACAGGGGGGTCCCAACTTAGCCCATCACAAGCTCTCACAGTCAACAAAGGATATTCCTTCTCCCAGGACGACCCGATCAGACTCGGAATCCCGGTTACAAGACATCTCGACAATGATAAAACAAGACCAGCAAAGCCGCCCGATGTGCCGACAAATCCCAATAGGAGTCGCACGTATCTCGTTCTCAGGGCACACCGGATGAGACATCCTACGAGTAAAACCAAACCTCAAGTTGCCCCGAGGTGGCCCCGCAGTCTACTCGTTTC
>NC_041386.1:14680658-14691788 GCF_002162155.2 Triticum dicoccoides | reverse complement strand
TAAAATAAAGATGACCCTCGGGCTCGCGAAAGCCCAAGGGAAGGTTATAGGTTGTTAGGCAAAAGTAAAACCAAGGTTGGGCCTTGTTGGAGGAGTTTTATTCAAGGCGAACTGTCAAGGGGTTCCCATTATAACCCAACCGCGTAAGGAACGCAAAATCAAGGAACATAACCCCGGTATGACGGAAACTAGGGCGGCAAGAGTGGAACAAAACACCAGGCATAAGGCCGAGCCTTCCACCCTTTACCAAGTATATAGATGCATTAAAGTAAAGAAGATATAATAATGATATCCCAACAATAAACATGTTCCAATAAGGAACAAACTCCAATCTTCACCTGCAACTAGCAATGCTATAAGAGGGGCTGAACAAAGCGGTAACATAGCCAAACAACAGTTTGCTAGGACAAGGTGGGTTAGAGGTTTGACATGGCAATATGGGAGGCATGAAAAAGCATGTGGTAGGTATCGAGGCATAGGCATAGCAATAGGGCGAGCAACTAGCAAGCAAAGATAGAAGTGATTTCGAGGGTATGGTCATCTTGCCTGCAAAGTTCTCCGAGTTGACGTAAGCTTGATCCTCGTAAGCGTACTCAACGGGTTCCTTGATCACGTACTCGTCTCCTGGCTCTATCCAAAGCAAGAACACAAGCAAAGGGACCCACAATCAACCACGGTGCAATGCGCAAGCAACATGATGCAAAACATGGCATGATATGCGGGAATGTAAAATGCAATGCATATGCGTGCTCCGGAAGGAAAAGATTGAACCATGCCTCAACTTGGCAAACCAAGAGCGCCGCTGGAAAGATGAGTTGATTTCGGTCGAAATCGATATAAAGATCACCAGAATCGGATGCACAGTTTGCAAATGGCAAGCAAGACAATAATGGCACTATTCTGCGATTAACATCACGATGCCATCTAAAATGCAACAAGAAAATAAGCTACTGCACTCTAACATAGCAACAAAGCACATGTCAGTGATCTACTCAAGATGCTTGACAAAAGATGAACACTGAGCTACGACTAAATCACACAATAGCAGGTTCAAACAAGCATGGCAAAAGTGCAAAAGATAACAGCATCACAGACTTAGTGAATATAGCAACATGTCAGGATTTAACATCAGGAAGCAATGTTTAGAGCAAGATAACAACCTGCTACAGGATCAGATCATGGCAAAGCAAAGCATGGCATGAATCTACTCAAAGCATATAACAAAAGTCCCTTACTGACTATAAGCCAAAAGGGCACAGAAAACATGATGGCACCCACGTAAACATAGCAAGTTTCGTTAACAGATTCAGACTTAGCAGAAAACTGGACATGGCAAAAACAGAGTTACGTAGGCATGTTGGCGAGCTCGATGCACTCACCACAAGGCGTTGCATGACAAACTAAGCATACACCCAGCAACAAGACATGTTCAAGAAGCTAAACATGGCAAGAACAAACTCATATCATGCATGGATCAACTAAACAACCTTGTCAAAATTGATTAACACGTAACCAATCTGCCAAGAACATTTTATAGCAAAAGTAGAGCAAGATTGAGTCATGCTAGGGTACTCCATAATTGCAAACAAAGACTTGGATGGATAGAACATAACAATATCTCAAAATCATCCTTCTGAACATGCTCAAAAGAGGCATGGATCACTCTGTAGCAACATGAATACATGGCATAAAAATAACATCAGGGAAATGACTTAGAAGAATTCTAAGTCCCTGAAATCAGCAACATCACGAGAGCTACTTTGCATGCATGTGTTAGTCACCACATTGAACACAAAAATACATGGCATACATGTTGGAAATATGCCCTAGAGGCAATAATAAAATCATTATTATTATATTTCCTTGTTCATGATAATTGTCTTTATTCATGCTATAATTGTGTTATCCGGAAATCGTAATACATGTGTGAATAACAAACACCAACATGTCCCTAGTGAGCCTCTAGTTGACTAGCTTGTTGATCAACAGATAGTCATGGTTTCCTGACTATGGACACTGGGTGTCATTGATAACGAGATCACATCATTAGGAGAATGATGTGATGGACAAGACCCAATCCTAAACATAGCACAAGATCGTATAGTTCGTTTGCTAGAGTTTTCCAATGTCAAAGTATCTTTTCCTTAGACCATGAGATCGTGTAACTCCCGGATACCGTAGGAGTGCTTTGGGTATGCCAAACGTCACAACGTAACTGGGTGACTATAAAGGTAGACTACGGGTATCTCCGAAAGTGTCTGTTGGGTGACATGGATCAAGACTGGGATTTGTCACTCCGTATGACGGAGAGGTATCACTGGGCCCACTCGGTAATGCATCATCATAATGAGCTCAGAGTGACCAAGTGTCTGGTCACGGGATCATGCATTACGGTACGAGTAAAGTGACTTGCCGGTAACGAGATTGAACGAGGTATTGGGATACCGACGATCGAATCTCGGGCAAGTAACATATCGATAGACAAAGGGAATAGCGTACGGGATTGATTAAATCCTCGACATCGTGGTTCATCCGATGAGATCATCGTGGAGCATGTGGGAGCCAACATGGGTATCCAGATCCCGCTGTTGGTTATTGACCGGAGAGTCGTCTCGGTCATGTCTGCTTGTCTCCCGAACCCGTAGGGTCTACACACTTAAGGTTCGGTGACGCTAGGGTTATGAAGATATGTATATGCAGAAACCCGAATGTTGTTCGGAGTCCTGGATGAGATCTCGGACGTCACGAGGAGTTCCGGAATGGTCCGGAGGTAAAGAATTATATATAGGAAGTGCTGTTTCGGGCATCGGGACAAGTTTCGGGGTTATCGGTATTGTACCGGGACCACCGGAAGGGTCCCGGGGGTCCACCGGGTGGGGCCACCTGTCCCGGGGGGCCACATGGGCTGTAGGGGGTGCGCCTTGGCCTAGATGGGCCAAGGGCACCAGCCCCTATAGGCCCATGCGCCTAGGGTTTCCCCCTAGGAGGAGTCCTAGTGGTGGAAGGCACCCCTAGGTGCCTTGGGGGGGAGGGAAACCTCCCCTTGGCCACCGGCCATAGGAGATTGGATCTCCTAGGCTGCGCACCACCCCCCCTTGGCACCCCTATATATAGTGGGGGAGAGGAGGGACTTCATACACCAGCCCCCGGCGCCTCCACCTCCCCCCGTTACGTCTCTCCCTCGTAGTCTCGGCGAAGCCCTGCTGCTGTGACGCCCTGCATCCACCACCACGCCGTCGTGTTGCTGGATCTTCATCAACCTCTCCTTCCCCCTTGCTGGATCAAGAAGGAGGAGACGTCTCCCGTCCCGTACGTGTGTTGAACGCGGAGGTGCCGTCCGTTCGGCGCTGGTCATCGGTGATTTGGATCACGTCGAGTACGACTACATCATCACCGTTCTTTTGAACGCTTCCGCTCGCGATCTACAAAGGTATGTAGATGCATCTAATCACTTGTTGCTAGATGAACTCCTAGATGATCTTGGTGAAACGAGTAGGAAAATTTTTGTTTTCTGCAACGTTCCCCAACAGTGGCATCATGAGCTAGGTCTATGCGTAGTTCTTCTTGCGCGAGTAGAACAGAATTTGTTGTGGGCGTAGATTTGTCAACTTTCTTGCCGTTACTAGTCCTTTCTTGCTTCAGCGGTATTGTGGGATGAAGCGGCCCAGACCAACCTTACACGTACGCTTACGTGAGACCGGTTCCACCGACTAACATGCACTAGATGCATAAGGTGGCTGGCGGGTGTCTGTCTCTCCTACTTTAGTTGGAGCGGAATCGATGAACAGGGTCCTTATGAAGGGTAAATAGAAGTTGACAAATCACGTTGTGGCTTTAACGTAGGTAAGAAAACGTTCTTGCTAGAACCCTAATTCAGCCACGTAAAACTTGCAACAACAATTAGAGGACGTCTAACTTGTTTTTGCAGCAAGTGGTTTGTGATATGATATGGCCAAAGTTGTGATGAATGATGAATGATCTATATGTGATGTATGAGATGTTCATGCTATTGTAATAGGATTCATGACTTGCATGTCGATGAGTATGACAACCGGCAGGAGCCATAGGAGTTGTCTTTATTCTTTTATATGACCTGCGTGTCATCAAGAAACGCCATGTAAATTACTTTACTTTATTGCTAAACGCGTTAGCCATAGTAGTAGAAGTAATAGTTGGCGAGCAACTTCATGGAGACACGATGATGGAGATCATGATGATGGAGATCATGGTGTCAAGCCGGTGACAAGATGATCATGGAGCCCCAAGATGGAGATCAAAGGAGCTATGTGATATTGGCCATATCATGTCACGTTTATTATTTGATTGCATGTGATGTTTATCATGTTTTGCATCTTGTTTACTTAGAACGACGGTAGTAAATAAGGTGATCCCTCACACTAATTTCAAGAAGTGTTCCCCCTAACTGTGCACCGTTGCGACAGTTCGCTGTTTCAAAACACCACGTGATGATCGGGTGTTTTATTCAGACATTCACATACAACGGGTGTAAGACAGATTTACACATGCAAACACTTAGGTTGACTTGACGAGCCTAGCATGTACAGACATGGCCTCGGAACACAGAAGACCGAAAGGTCGAGCATGAGTCGTATAGAAGATACGATCAACATGAAGATGTTCACCGACGTTGACTAGTCCGTCTCACGTGATGATCGGACACGGTCTAGTTAAACTCGGATCATGTAATACTTAGATGACTGGAGGGATGTCTAATCTAAGTGGGAGTTCACTAATAATTTGATTAGTTGAACTTAATTATCATGAACTTAGTCTAAATATTTTACAATATGTCTTGTAGATCAAATGGCCAACATAGTCCTCAACTTCAACGCGTTCCTAGAGAAAACCAAGCTGAAAGACGATGGCAGCAACTATACGGACTGGGTCCGGAACCTGAGGATCATCCTCATAGCTGCCAAGAAAGATTATGTCCTACAAGCACCGCTTGGTGATGCACCCGTTCTCCCTGCAGAACAAGATGTTATGAACGCTTGGCAGGCACGTTTCAATGACTACTCCCTCGTTCAGTGCGGCATGCTTTACAGCCTAGAGCCGGGGCTCCAAAAGCGTTTTGAGAGACATGGAGCATATGAGATGTTCGAAGAGCTGAAAATGGTTTTCCAAGCTCATGCCGGGTCGAGAGATATGAAGTCTCCGACAAATTCTTCAGCTGTAAGATGGAGGAAAACAGTTCTGTCAGTGAGCACATACTCACTATGTTTGGGTTGCATAACCGCTTGACTCAGCTGGGAGTTAATCTCCCGGATGATGCGGTCATTGACAGAATCCTCCAGTCGCTTCCACCAAGCTACAAGAGCTTTGTGATGAACTTCAATATGCAGGGGATGGAAAAGACCATTCCTGAAGTATTTGCTATGCTGAAATCAGCAGAGGTAGAAGTCAGGAAGGAACATCAAGTGTTGATGGTCAATAAAACCACTAAGTTCAAGAAAGGCAAGGGTAAAAAGAACTTCAAGAAGGACGGCAAGGAGGTTGCCGCGCCCGGCAAGCAAGCTGCCGGGAAGAAGCCAAAGAATGGACCCAAGCCCGAGACTGAGTGCTTTTATTGCAAGGGAAGCGGTCACTGGAAGCGGAACTGCCCTAAGTACTTAGCGGATAAGAAGGCCGGCAAAACAAAAGGTATATGTGATATACATGTAATTTATGTGTACCTTACTAGTGCCCGTAGTGGCTCCTGGGTATTTGATACCGGTGCAGTTGCTCACATTTGTAACTCAAAGCAGGGGCTGCAGAATAAGCGGAAACTAGCAAAGGACGAGGTGACGATGCGCGTCGGGAATGGTTCCAAGGTCAATGTGATCGCCGTCGGCACGCTACCTCTGCATCTCCCTTCGGGATTAGTTTTAAACCTTAATAATTGTTATTTAGTGCCAGCTTTGAGCATGAACATTGTATCGGGATCTCGTTTAATTCGAGATGGCTACTCTTTTAAATCTGAGAATAATGGTTGTTCCATTTTTATGAGAGATATGTTTTATGGTCATGCTCCTATGGTGAATGGTTTATTCTTTATGAATCTCGAACGTGATGCTACACATGTTCATAATGTGAGTACCAAAAGAAGTAAGGTTGATAATGATAGTCCCACATACCTGTGGCACTGCCGCCTTGGTCACATAGGTGTCAAACGCATGAAGAAGCTCCATGCTGATGGACTTTTAGAGTATCTTGATTATGAATCATTTGACACATGCGAACCATGCCTTATGGGTAAAATGACCAAGACTCCGTTCTCAGGAACAATGGAGCGAGCAACCGACTTATTGGAAATCATACATACTGATGTGTGCGGTCCAATGAGTGTTGAGGCTCGCGGTGGCTATCGTTATGTTCTCACCCTCACTGATGATTTAAGTAGGTATGGGTATATCTACTTAATGAAACACAAGTCTGAAACCTTTGAAAAGTTCAAGGAATTTCAGAGTGAGGTTGAAAATCAACGTGACAGGAAGATCAAGTTTCTACGATCAGATCGTGGAGGAGAATACTTGAGTCACGAGTTTGGCACACACTTAAGAAAATGTGGAATAGTTTCACAACTCACGCCGCCTGGAACACCTCAGCGTAATGGTGTGTCCGAACGTCGTAATCGCACTCTATTAGATATGGTGCGATCTATGATGTCTCTTACCGATTTACCGCTATCCTTTTGGGGCTATGCTTTAGAGACTGCCGCATTCACTTTAAATAGGGCACCGTCGAAATCCGTTGAGACGACACCGTATGAATTGTGGTTTGGGAAGAAACCTAAGCTGTCGTTTCTAAAAGTTTGGGGATGCGATGCTTATGTCAAGAAACTTCAACCTGAAAAGCTCGAACCCAAGTCGGAAAAATGCGTCTTCATAGGATACCCAAAAGAAACTATTGGGTACACCTTCTACCTCAGATCCGAAGGCAAGATCTTTGTTGCCAAGAATGGGTCCTTTCTGGAGAAAGAGTTTCTCTCGAAAGAAGTAAGTGGGAGGAAAGTAGAGCTTGATGAAGTATTACCTCTTGAAACGGAAAATGGCGCAACTCAAGAAAGTGTTCCTGAGGTGCCTGCACCGACTAGAGAGGAAGTTAATGATAATGATCAAGATACTTCTGATCAAGCCCCTACTGAAATTCGAAGGTCCACAAGGACACGTTCCGCACCAGAGTGGTACGGCAACCCTGTCTTGGAAATCATGCTGTTAGACAATGGTGAACCTTCGAACTATGAAGAAGCGATGGCGGGCCCGGATTCCGACAAATGGCTAGAAGCCATGAAATCCGAGATAGGATCCATGTATAAAAACAAAGTATGGACTTTGACTGACTTGCCCATTGAGCGGCAAGCCATAGAAAATAAATGGATCTTTAAGAAGAAGACAGACGCGGATGGTAATGTGACCATCTATAAAGCTCGGCTTGTCGCTAAGGGTTATCGACAAGTTCAAGGGGTTGACTACGATGAGACTTTCTCACCGGTAGCGAAGCTGAAGTCCGTCCGAATCATGTTAGCAATTGCCGCATTCTATGATTACGAAATATGGCAAATGGACGTCAAAACGGCATTCCTTAATGGTTTCCTTAAGGAAGAATTGTATATGATGCAGCCGGAAGGTTTTGTCGATCCTAAGAATGCTGACAAAGTGTGCAAGCTCCAACGCTCGATTTATGGGCTGGTGCAAGCATCTCGGAGTTGGAACATTCGCTTTGATGAGATGATCAAAGCGTTTGGGTTTACACAGACTTATGGAGAAGCCTGCGTTTACAAGAAAGTGAGTGGGAGCTCTGTAGCATTTCTCATATTATATGTAGATGACATACTTTTGATGGGAAATGATATAGAACTCTTGGACAGCATCAAGGCCTACTTGAATAAAAGTTTTTCAATGAAGGACCTTGGAGAAGCTGCTTATATATTAGGCATCAAAATCTATAGAGATAGATCGAGACGCCTCATAGGTATTTCACAAAGCACATACCTTGATAAGATATTGAAGAAGTTCAATATGGATCAATCCAAGAAGGGGTTCTTGCCTGTGTTACAAGGTATGAAATTTAGTTCAGCTCAATGTCCGACCACGGCAGAAGATATAGAAGAGATGAGCGTCATCCCCTATGCCTCAGCCATAGGTTCTATTATGTATGCCATGCTGTGTACCAGACCTGATGTTAACCTTGCCGTCAGTTTGGTAGGAAGGTACCAAAGTAATCCCGGCAAGGAACACTGGACAGCGGTCAAGAATATCCTGAAGTACCTGAAAAGGACTAAGGAAATGTTTCTCGTTTATGGAGGTGACGAAGAGCTCGTCGTAAAGGGTTACGTCGACGCTAGCTTCGACACAGATCTGGATGACTCTAAGTCACAAACCGGATACGTGTATATTTTGAATGGTGGGGCAGTAAGCTGGTGCAGTTGCAAGCAAAGCGTCGTGGCGGGATCTACATGTGAAGCGGAATACATGGCGGCCTCGGAGGCAGCACATGAAGCAATATGGGTGAAGGAGTTCATCACCAACCTAGGAGTCATACCCAATGCGTCGGGGCCGATCAAGCTCTTCTGTGACAACACTGGAGCTATTGCACTTGCCAAGGAGCCCAGGTTTCACAAGAAGACAAGGCACATCAAGCGTCGCTTCAACTCCATTCGTGAAAATGTTCAAGATGGAGACATAGATTTGTAAAGTACATACGGACCTGAATGTAGCAGATCCGTTGACTAAACCTCTCCCTAGAGCAAAACATGATCAACACCAGAATTCCATGGGTGTTCGATTCATCACAATGTAACTAGATTATTGACTCTAGTGCAAGTGGGAGACTGTTGGAAATATGCCCTAGAGGCAATAATAAAAGCATTATTATTATATTTCCTTGTTCATGATAATTGTCTTTATTCATGCTATAATTGTGTTATCCGGAAATCGTAATACATGTGTGAATAACAGACACCAACATGTCCCTAGTGAGCCTCTAGTTGACTAGCTTGTTGATCAACAGATAGTCATGGTTTCCTGACTATGGACACTGGGTGTCATTGATAACGAGATCACATCATTAGGAGAATGATGTGATGGACAAGACCCAATCCTAAACATAGCACAAGATCGTATAGTTCGTTTGCTAGAGTTTTCCAATGTCAAAGTATCTTTTCCTTAGACCATGAGATCGTGTAACTCCCGGATACCGTAGGAGTGCTTTGGGTATGCCAAACGTCACAACGTAACTGGGTGACTATAAAGGTAGACTACGGGTATCTCCGAAAGTGTCTGTTGGGTGACATGGATCAAGACTGGGATTTGTCACTCCGTATGACGGAGAGGTATCACTGGGCCCACTCGGTAATGCATCATCATAATGAGCTCAGAGTGACCAAGTGTCTGGTCACGGGATCATGCATTACGGTACGAGTAAAGTGACTTGCCGGTAACGAGATTGAACGAGGTATTGGGATACCGACGATCGAATCTCGGGCAAGTAACATATCGATAGACAAAGGGAATAGCGTACGGGATTGATTAAATCCTCGACATCGTGGTTCATCCGATGAGATCATCGTGGAGCATGTGGGAGCCAACATGGGTATCCAGATCCCGCTGTTGGTTATTGACCGGAGAGTCGTCTCGGTCATGTCTGCTTGTCTCCCGAACCCGTAGGGTCTACACACTTAAGGTTCGGTGACGCTAGGGTTATGAAGATATGTATATGCAGAAACCCGAATGTTGTTCGGAGTCCCGGATGAGATCGCGGACGTCACGAGGAGTTCCGGAATGGTCCGGAGGTAAAGAATTATATATAGGAAGTGCTGTTTCGGGCATCGGGACAAGTTTCAGGGTTATCGGTATTGTACCGGGACCACCGGAAGGGTCCCGGGGGTCCACCGGGTGGGGCCACCTGTCCCGGGGGGCCACATGGGCTGTAGGGGGTGCGCCTTGGCCTAGATGGGCCAAGGGCACCAGCCCCTATAGGCCCATGCGCCTAGGGTTTCCCCCTAGGAGGAGTCCTAGTGGTGGAAGGCACCCCTAGGTGCCTTGGGGGGGAGGGAAACCTCCCCTTGGCCGCCGGCCATAGGAGATTGGATCTCCTAGGCTGCGCACCACCCCCCCTTGGCACCCCTATATATAGTGGGGGAGAGGAGGGACTTCATACACCAGCCCCCGGCGCCTCCACCTCCCCCCGTTACGTCTCTCCCTCGTAGTCTCGGCGAAGCCCTGCTGCTGTGACGCCCTGCATCCACCACCACGCCGTCGTGCTGCTGGATCTTCATCAACCTCTCCTCCCCCCTTGCTGGATCAAGAAGGAGGAGACGTCTCCCGTCCCGTACGTGTGTTGAACGCGGAGGTGCCGTCCGTTCGGCGCTGGTCATCGGTGATTTGGATCACGTCGAGTACGACTACATCATCACCGTTCTTTTGAACGCTTCCGCTCGCGATCTACAAAGGTATGTAGATGCATCTAATCACTCGTTGCTAGATGAACTCCTAGATGATCTTGGTGAAACGAGTAGGAAAATTTTTGTTTTCTGCAACGTTCCCCAGCAATACACCCTTGTAAAGATGGCATGGCATAGCCCAAAACACATGTAGGGCTCAAGTTCATAGGAGGCACACATTAATCATGGCAAAAATGACGAATGCTCATAATCTGATAAGAATCAGGAACTAACATTATGAAGCACTCTTGCAACAGCATTTTAGGCATCAAGATGGACTCAAACAAGCATGGTGCAATGGAACAAAATGAAGAGGACATCCTAACGAACATTTTGATATGCCACACACACGAAACGGAGCTACGATGGCAGAGTTATGATGCGATGAACAATGCTCCAGGATGTAAAAATAAAAGGACTTAGTGGAAAAAATAGAAGTCAACCCTAGGGTTGCACAGATCCAGATCCAGCACGCGGGCTTCGAGGTTCGTCGGGGTGGTGCTCTCCGGAGTTGGAGGAGGTGACCGGAGTTGGAGGGAGACGGGGCGGCCTCGGATCCGGTCGGAGATCGGCCGACGACGAGGCGACGAGCGGTGGTCCGGCGAGGAGGTGGGAGGCGGCGGCCGGACGGGCTTCGGGCGGTGTGGCGGTGGCCGGCGAGGAGGGAGTGTGGCGGCGCGGCGAAGGCA
>NC_041386.1:14651958-14680173 GCF_002162155.2 Triticum dicoccoides | reverse complement strand
CGGCGAAGGCAGGCGCGGGGCGGCGCAAGCCGGGCGGCGCGGGCGCTCGGGAGGACGCGGGCGGCGGCACAGAGGCGATGGGCCTCGCGGGCCCATTGCGGGCTCACGGGCCGGCGGTGGTGGGCGGCGGTGAGGCGACAGGTGGCGACAGCGGGTTAGTCCGGGTGGCGGTGCGGACACGTTCGGCCGTCTCGGACGTGTCCGTCGGCGGCGGGGGAAGAAAACTAGGGTTTGGGACCCGAAAATGAAGGAGGGGGGCACATATTTATAGCTAGAGGGAGTTTGGAGAGTCCAAATGGAGTGCGGTTTTTGGCCACGCGATCGTGATCGAACGACCGAGAGGATGGAGGAGGTTTGGATGGGTTTTGGGCCACTTTGGAGGGGTGTTGGGCTGCAACACACACGAGACCTTTACGGTTCCTCGGTTAACCGTTGGAGTATCAAACGGACTCCAAATGGCACGAAACTTGACAGCGGTCTACCGATAGTGTACCAAGGCCGCTTGGCAAGTCTCGGTCCATTCCGAGAATGTTTAACACCCGCACGCAAAAAGAGGCAAAAGGGGGCGCCGGAGGACGTAGGAGTGCCGGAATGCAAAACGGACAACGGGGAAAATGCTCGGATGCATGAGACAAACACGTATGCAAATGCGATGCACATGATGACATGATATGAGATGCATGACATGGAAAAAATGCAGAACGAATACAAAACCCAACCACGAGGGAATATCATAACTTAAAGCTGAAAATGGCAAGAATTGAAATACAAATATGGCAAGTTACATCCGGGGCGTTACAGAAATTAACATGTCATTTCTGTTTTTTTATGAGGAAGACCTAATCTAGCTGTCCATGAAAATACAAAGTTGTCCGTTTGATTACTGTGTTTGAAACTTGTTTTTTAAAGGGGGAGATCCCCGGCCTCTGCATCAGAACGATTCATACGACAACATTTATTAATAAGTAAATAACTTCAACACATGTCTTGAAGTCTTAAACAAATGAACCCAAAAAATGCTCACAAAGAGCAGAAGAGTAAAAGTAAAGCCACAACCGTCTGGCAAAATAAAGGTAGGAAAACTAATTGCCTATCCTATTACATTACCGCCATCCAAACCGGTTGAAAATAGCCCGTGTTACCATCTTTCATCGGATAGATCTAGTAACCAAACGCTCCCTGGCCTCCGTCGGAGTGAGTAGCGACCAGATACGAATCAACGCAGTGGTTCGGAAGATAACCTACAAAAAATGAGTATTTGTTGTTCTGTTAAAAACCAAATCATTTCTGTAGTTTTAGACTGCCCATAATAAAGCACATACTCCTACACGAATGTGTCTCGCTGTTACGGAATCTATCCCGTCAAGCCGCGTCCCAAATAACGTGTTGATAGTATTCGAAGGAGTAATATTAAAAGCTATGTGAACAGTCCGTCATATTTTTTTGCCAACGGGCAGTCAAGAAAGAGGTGTTTGATGGATTCATCCCGGTCACAAAAACTACATCTTTTAGATCTAGTCTAGTTGCATTTTGCCAAGTTTCCTTAGTTAAAATGACTTGTTAGTGTATAAACCACATAAACACTTTAACTCTCAAAGGTACTTTGACATTCCAGACATGTTTCGAACTAGGAATAGAGCTAGCATTGATACCATCCAGATACATGGATTTAACCGTAAACTCTCCATTCCTAGTTAGCTTCCGGCACAACTGATCTGGTCATTGAGAAAGCTGCACATCCATTAATCGTCTCATCAGATGGAGCCAAGCTTCCCAACGGTTTCCGGCTAGCGTTCTCCTGAAGTGGATATTGAGAGGAATGGACTAAAGTACTATCACAACGAAGGCGTCTCTCCGTTGAACAATGCTATAAAGAGAAGGATATTGAAGCACGAGGGGTGTTTCCTCTAGCCATGTATCCTCCCAGAATCTCGTAGAGGTACCGTTTCCAACTATAAACTTTGTCCTATTGAAAAAAACTGATTTAAGTCTCATTAGTCCTTTCCAAAAAGGCGAGTCCGTCGGCCTCATTGTCACCTGTGACAAACTTTTGGAATGAAGGTACTTATTACGGAGAATTTGTGCCCATGTGGCCTCCTTCTCTACAAATAGCTTATACAGCCAATTGCTGAGAAGACATCTGTTCTTTACCTCGAGATTTTCGATACCTAGGCCCCCTCGATCTTATGGTTGGTGTCTTCCTGTTATTCGCTGTTGTTGCCATGTCTTTTGCTTGCGTGTTGCATCTTGCCATGTCATCATCCGCATTGCATCATCATGTTTTCAAACTTGCATTAGTCCGGGTCTCTTAGTTCCGTCCATTGTCCGTTCTGAGCCTAGACACACTTGCACGCGCCCGCGGCATGTCCGAAATAGTATTTTATAAGTGGCCAGAAAATGTTCTCGGAATGGGTTGAAAGTTGGCGTGCGGTCTTATTATAGTGTAGATAGACCGCCTGTCAAGTTTCATCGCATTCGGAGTTTGTTTGATAGCCCAACCGTTAAACTATAGCGGCATTATAGCCGGTCTTTTCGTCGGACGTTTTCGGTCTCCGGAAACAGTCGCCGGGCCTCTCCTCTTCTCTCTTCTCAGCCCTTTGCCTTCTTCACTACCTCTCACCGCCAGGCCCTACCTAACCTCTCTCGTCAGTCTCCAGACTTCCTCCCGTGCGCGTCCGAAATCTATCCCGGACCCGACTCGGTCTGTCGCTACCGTTGTGTCCGGATCATCCCCGAACATCTACAAAACATCTCCGTTTTTCTTTTTGGTCTCCCTAACCTATTTATTCGCGACCGTCCGATTACGATCGGAGGGACGATTTAGCCCCTAAACTTCCCCTCTTTTCCTTATATAAAAACTCCCTAGTCTAAATCTGGACAAAACCCTAACTTCTAGGGAGATGTCCCATCGATCCCTCTCGGCCGCCGCCACCTTCCAATCCACCTCGTTTTCCCCATCGCTCCAATCAGGATACTCCCCTGCCTTCCCGATCCACCCATCGATCCAACCCCACCGTACCTCTCTGCCCGAACCCCAGGCACATGCATCCAACGTCGCCTCCAGCCACATGCCCACATCCAGCCGCTCACCCAGAGAAAGCAGCAGCCCCACCGTCCTCAGGCGAGGACCTCCCGTCGCCGGTGACCACCTGTAGCAGGACCCCTGCGCCCCTGCCTCTTCCTTCCTCGTCTTTCTCTCCTCCCTCTCTCACCTACACTGCTGGTCATGCAACAGGAAGCCCCAGAGGAGTTTGCGTCGGCCATCCTCGCCTCCCGCGCCCGAACAAGGCCAGTCGCGCCGCCCCTCTTCTTCTTCTTCTCCGTGTCTCTCCCTCCCTGAACCTTCTCTCTCTCTACAACAGGATATGTTGCCTGCAGGACTCGCTCGGATCCTGCCGGAATGGACCTTCGGCGGCCAGATCCGTCCCCGCCCGACCTCGCTGCCCGAATCCGCGTCCTCCGCCCACCTCGAGCGCCGCCGGAGTCCTGCGCTGCTCCAAGCTGCCGCTGCACCCCCTGATTTTGTTCCTACCTTCAGAGTTCAGAGACGAGAGCAGCGCACCTCGCCCCGTCGCGCCTGTTGACCACTTGCCCTCCAAGGCCCAGATCTGCGCCGCCCTTTGCTGGCCTTCCTCCTCCTCCAGTTGGGCCTTGTCCCATGATGAGCCACCCACATCCCAGCGCCCAGCATCTCCCCTGTTCCTGTTGGGCCAATAAGACTCGGCCCAGAATTGTTTTTTTCCTGCTGCTGTGATTTTCTCTTTTATCCAGTAAAGGCAGAATTGCAGAAAAGACCTTCATCTTCATGCATTTATAACTCACAAACTATGCATCGGATTAAAAAGATCTATATATGTAAAATGCTTAAAATTGTGTCTAGTTTCATAATATGCTACTTTCATCTATGTTTAAAATGTTTAAAATGCTGTTTATTTAAATTTGCTCCTATGACATGCTAAAATGATTTATTTCATAACTTAATAACCGTAGCTCGGATTTTAATAAACTTTATATGTAAATGGGGTAGAATTTTACCTAGTTTAACATGGTGGCTTCACTTTGCATGCTTAACAACTCTAAAATTATGTTTAGGGCAGAACAGTACCAAACCTAATATATGCATATGAGGAGTTTCCGGACTTGTTGTTTTGTTGTTCCGGCCTCATTTAAACATGCCTAGATTAGATAGTTTCATCATGCTTCATCTCTTGCCAAGCTAACAACATTTAATCTTGTTGGGTACATAAATGAGAGAGAACTAAATAAGTCATGTGGTGTTTTCTTCAATATGCAACTCCGTTGCATAGTGAGCTCCACTTAATTTGTAGGATTGTTTGTGCACTTTGCCATGCCATGCTTCATTAAACCGGACATGCATCATACTTGTTTGTGCTTCATGCCATGTCTATGTGGTGGTTGTTTACTATGTTTTTTTGCTTCTTTCCGGTGTTGCTTCGTCGGGTTGGTTCCGATAAGGTCGTGTTGGGAGGATTCGTTCGTCTTCGTCCGTTTGACTTCCTCATGGACTCGTTCTTCTTCCTCGCGGGATCTCAGGCAAGATGACCATACCCTCAAAATCACTTCTATCTTTGCTTGCTAGTTGCTTGCTCTTTTTCTATGCATATGCTACGATACCTACCACTTGCTTATCATGCCCCCCATATTGTTAAGCCAAGCCTCTAACCCACCATGTCCTAGCAAACCGTTGTTTGGCTATGTTACCGCTTTGCTCAGCCCCTCTTATAGCGTTGTTAGTTGCAGGTGAAGATTGGAGCTTGTTCCATGTTTGGAACATGGTTATTTTGTTGGGATATCAGAATATCTCTTATTTAGTTAATGCATCTATATACTTGGTAAAGGGTGGAAGGCTCGGCCTTATGCCTGGTGTTTTGTTCCACTCTTGCCGCCCTAGTTTCCGTCATATCAGTGTTATGTTCCCGGATTTTGCGTTCCTTACGCGGTTGGGTTATAATGGGAACCCCTTGATAGTTTGCCTTGAATAAAACTCCTCCAGCAATGCCCAACATTGGTTTTACCATTTGCCACCTAGCCTTTTCTTTCCCTTGGGTTCTGCAGACTCAAGGGTCATCTTTATTTAAACCCCCCCGGGCCAGTGCTCCTCTGAGTGTTGGTCCAAACTGAGCTGCCTGCGGGGCCACCTTGGGGAAACTTGAGGGTTGGTTTTACTCGTAGCTAGTCTCATCTGAGTGTGCCCTGAGAACGAGATATGTGCAGCTCCTATCGGGATTTGTCGGCACATTCGGGCGGTGTTGCTGGACTTGTTTTACAATTGTCGAGGATGTCTTGTAACCTGGATGCCGAGTCTGATCGGATTGTCTTGGGAGAAGGAATATCCTTCGTTGACCGTGAGAGCTTGTGATGGGCTAAGTTGGGACTCCCCTGCAGGTATTTGAACTTTCGAAAGCCGTGCCCGCGGTTATGGGCAGATGGGAATTTATTAATGTCCGGTTGTAGAAAACCTGAAGTTGACCTTAATTAAAATACATCAACCACGTGTGTAACCATGATGGTCTCTTCTCGGCGGAGTCCGGGAAGTGAACACGGTGTTGGAGTTATGCTTGACGTAGGTTGTTCTAGGATCACTTCTTGATCATAGTTTCTCGACCGTGCTTTTGCCTTCTCTTCTCGCTCTCTTTTGCGAATATGTTAGCCACCAAATATGCTAGTCGCTTGCTGCAGCTCCACCTCATAACTTTTACCCTTCCTATAAGCTTAAATAGTCTTGATCGCGAGGGTGTGAGATTGCCGAGTCCCCGTGACTCATAGATACTTCCAAAACCAGTTTGCAGGTGCCGATGTTACCGAGCAAGTGACGCAACCAAGCTCAAGGAGGAGCTCGTTGAAGATCTTGTCCTTTATGTCGTTTCGTTCTAGTTGATCAGTAGTGGAGCCCAGTTGGGGTCGATTGGGGACCGTGTCGCTTTTGGGGTACTCTTCTTTTATTTTGGCTCCGTAGTCGGGCCTTGATTGTAACTGGTTGATGTAATGCTTTATTCATGTAATTGTGTGAAGTGGCGATTGTAAGCAACTATGTATCTCTTTCCCTTATGTATTACATGAGTTGTGTGAAGATTATCTCACTTGCGACATTGCTTTCAATGCGATTATGCCTCTAAGTCGTGCTTCGACACGTGGGAGATATAGCCGCATCGAGGGCATTACAAGTTGGTAATCAGAGCCTTCGCCGACCTTAGGAGCCCCCTGCTTGATCGAATCGCTGACGTTATTGAGTCTAGAAATGTTTTGAGTCATTTAGGAATTATATATATCGGAGAGTTAGGACTTCTTTTTACTCCTCAGTCCCTCCGTCGCTCTGGTGAGGCATCCTAACGTAGAGTTTTGACTCTTCTCTTCTCAAATTTCACTAAAAAAATATTTTAGGATCACGCGGGTATCTTGGAATCGTTTCGATGGTTTTGTGACGAGAACATTGTTCTTGGTGCCTCCTGTCATTTAGGGGTTGTGGCAGTGTCCCGGGGAGTTGAGCTCCGAGGTGTTGTCGTCACAATTTTATTGTTGCAGTTCTGGAATACCTGAGATTAGTTTCGCCGACATCGAAAATCTCTTTTATGCAGTTGTTGGTGAGATAACCTCGATGCCTCCCAGCACTGGGGCGGGAGTTCGGGAGTATTGCCATAACTCGTATAACGGATGCTTTTCGAAGGTTGAGGTAAACGATTTCCGAGGGTTTCTTGGTTATGTGTTGAAGGATGGATACAGCTGGATGTAGGATTTGTTAGTTTTGGGTGAGATATAATGCTTCCCCTGTATCCCCAACACCTGATTGCATAACCGGAAAATTTCGGGAGTTTATAAGTGGGAATTCAAGTAGATCTTAGGATATCTTTCCGACAGATGTATGATATGAAATTGGGGTTCGACGTCTAGTGGTCCGCCTATTCACGGTTGGTTTTACAGTGGTCTCGTTGTGTCTTAAAGAGTCTTTGGCTATGCCGACTCGGGGACGCTTTGTATGTCATGTGCACTGCCTTGTACATGATGGTGCTGTACGATCAAGTCCGTGTAGGCCCCACCACGAAAACTTCGGACGAAATCTCTATCATATATTTGTTCCGGCTTATTTTGCAAGCTAATCCTTTGTTTGTTTTGAGTTGTGGTATTCGAGTTGCTTCGAAGTCAAATGTTGATTCCATCCCTTGTCTAAGTGGTGTTCTCATACTCCTATGTGAATACTAATCCTTCTTGATAATCGGGATTGTCATGTCAATCCTTTTTCCAACCGGTGCGCTTCTCTTCGAGATGATCCCATCTTTCTCCCCATCAGCAAGATCTAGTATCAGTTCTTCTCAACGGTGTTTGTTTCATCCGTCTCCAGGTTGCCTTTGTTTTTCCCGCCCACCCACCCTTTTTCTTGAAGGACTAAGATTTCTTTATCAAGTATCCTTTTATTCTTGTGAAGTCTCTCTCCGTCAATATTTTTATTCGGTGATTCTCATGAAGATCCTAACGGAGCTTCAAGTTATCATTCTTTGTTTCTTCTCTTCTCCGGCGGTTTCAAATCAACCTTTTGGTGTTGATCATATCCCTTTTCCCTCGTTTCTAATGCTTTCTCTTGCCGGTGCACCTCTTAATCATCCACTTCTCACTACTCAATTGTTCCGGAGTGCTCAAGATATCTCGAAGATTCGTGTTTCCACTCTGCAGTTGTTCAATATCTTTGAGGACATTCTCTCATTCAAGTCTTTTAATTCAACGGGTGCAATCTCTCTTTCGAGTAATCATTTCTACGGTGTTTCTTTTGAGTGGGCCCTAACCCACAGGTCTTTCCCCAGGATCTTACTTGACTCTTCTTATTTTCCTGAAGCTATCCTCAAATTTCTTTTCGAAGTTTGACATAAGAATGATTCATCATTAGTCTAACGCCTTTCTCCAAGATCGGTTAAATTCTTTTCATCATTGGCTCAACTTTTCCAACTTTCATTCTGGAGTGCCTCAAAAAATTATCAGTGGTGGTTCTAGTCATCATTCTCAACATTTGAAGACCAAATAAGAGTTTTACCTCCATATCTTATCCGTTCTCTCAGAGATTCGTGGTTCTAGTTCGAGGCCATCCTCTCATATTTGTTTTCGATTGTCAAGATTCTTTCACCTATCCGGAGCAATTCAAGAGTCTTCTCAGTTTGATTATCTGGAGTCCATCAATTCAGGTTTATTCATTCTCAGCTTTCAGTTATCATTCTCCAATCTTACCGGTGCATCATTCAAATATTCTCTTATCGGTCCGTGATCTATTCGTTTCACTTGTATCTAAATTGTCTCAAGTATCTTCGTTCTTTTTATAATTCTTCCTGATGTTTCTTTATCTTTACTTAGTTCATTAAAATTCTTACGGTGGTTCGTTCAAGAGTTCTTTTCCTTGGTTATCATAATTCATTCGTTGTTTCAATTCCTACCGGTGGTTCGTTGAAGATCTTCTTCAAGTTTGAGCTATATCTATATTTAATCCTTTCAACGAGAATAAGTGGTATGCCAAATCCGTTGCTTGTCATCAATTTAAATTGGTGAAGGATACGCATAACGTAATTCTTATTTTTGTTTCATCGAGTGAACTCAATTCCCTGTTCCGGAAGCTCATCAAATTCTCGTTTTCATTTGTTCATCTTTCTTTTCCCGAAGTTCCAAGTTCTCTCAATTACCTCGTCACGGAGATCCATCTAAATCATTACAAAATTTCACCTTGTGTTTTCAACTCCTTTTTCCTTCCGTTTGATCATTCTTTTGTTTAACGGAGTTCTTCATCAAGGTTCTACATGATGGTTCTTCAAGGATGTAATTTCCTTCTCAAAGTGTTCATCGAGATTCTTTTCAAAGGAGCTCAAGCATTCTTCATGTTGCATTCCTAAGTGCAATTCCTTCTACCGTATCATTGCAGGTGGTATTATGTCATTCTTGATAATTTGAGTTCATGTTTCATGATTCACATGTTGTTAAGAATGAGGTAGTTAAACCCATCAATCTCTTCATTGGAGTTATCTTGTGCCATGTTACACCTAAAGCTTTCCCTAAGGATTGTAGCTATTTATGGTGTTTATAAATGACCAAAGTTCTTCATCTATTCCCCCGGTGATATAAGTTTCTCGTCTCCTTGTTCTTATCAATCCAATCCTTTTCCCGGGAGTGGCAGGTTGTCACCTCATAATTTGAGATGTATTCCATAAGACCGTATCAAGCTTATCCTTTTCGTTGTTGGTTTCCAACAACTCCGTTCGACCCTTCTCCTAAAGATGCCTTTTCAAGCTCTTTTGTGGCAGAAGTTGGCATTTTCTTCTCCATTCTCCTATTTCAATTATCCATCTTCTATTCTTTTGTTTCGGAGGCATTGTGTTGTTGCTCTTTTCAATCATCATCTCGAATTGTGAAGATCATGTTCTTGTCATGCTTATCCATTTAACCGGAGTGTGTGCCCGCTACTCAAGTTCTTTCATTTTATCAAGCCTCACATATCTTTCCAATCGGAGTGCTGCCCGAAGTTGTTCTTCCTTGTTCCTCTTTTCTAACGGAGTGCTTTCAACTTCGTTCATCTCCGTTGCTTTCTTTCCTTAAATTTGTTCAACCTCCCAAGATTATTTGGTCTCACTCGTTTGTCAAAGAAGCAACTTAGTTTTACCTCACCTCTTTCTCTTTTGTTTTCCCTCGGGTGCTGAAAGTGCTAGTGGTCGACTAGAGGGGGGGGGTGAATAGGCGATTTTTATGAAATTCTTCAAAACATGGAAGTTTCGAAGACAAACGATAGAAATAAACCTATTACCATGCAGCGGAAGGTAGATTACACTAGACAAACCATAGTCAAGTATTCAATGAAGTGAAAGCACAAGGACTAATAGCAGCTAGGCAGTAAAGATCAGGTAGGAAGATATTGTGAAGCCAATCAGAACAAGCAGTCACTCAGTGAAGACAAAAGATAATGCAATCATACAATGACTTCACAAGGACCAACTGTAAATAAAGAGATGGGAAGGATAGAACCAGTGAGCTTGGTGAAGATAAAGATTTGGTAGACCAGTTCCAACTGCTGTGACAGTTGTACGTCTGGTTAGGGCGGCTAGGTATTTAAACCCGAGGACACACAGTCCCGGACACCCAGTCCCGAACACGCAGCTCAGGACACTCAGTCCTCACCGTATTCCCCTTGAGCTAAGGTCACACAGACCTCACGCAATCACTCTGGTAAGTCTTCAAGGTAGACTTCCAAACCTTCATAGACTTCGTTCACCGGCGATCCACAATGACTCTTGGATGCTCAGAACGCGACGCCTAACCGGCTGGAAGATTCATAGTCCTCAAGTGTAATAAGTCTTCAGATCACACAGACAGGAAGACTTAAGTGATGCCTAACACTCTTTGGCTCTGGGTGTTTAGGGCTTTATCCTCGCAAGGAATTCTCTCTCAAAGGCTTCGAGGTGGGTTGCTCTCAAACGACAAAAGCCGTACTCTAACTCTGAGCAGCCAACCGTTTATGGTTGTAGGGGGTGGGCTATTTATAGCCACTAGGAAACCCGACCTGATTTGTCCGAAATGACCCTCGGTCACTAAGGAACTGACACGTGTTCCAACGGTCAGATTTCAAACACACACGGCAACTTTACTTGGGCTACAAGCAAAGCTGACTTATCCAACTCTGGACAAGTTTTGCTCTCATAGTCTTCACTCGAAGACATAGGATTTTGGTTAAGCATCACTTCAGTCATTCTGACTGGTTCTCTTGGACCCCACTTAACAGTACGGTGGTTCCTATGACTCAACAAAGAAGAAAAAGAACGATGAAAGAACTAAGTCTTCACGCTCCATAGTCTTCATGCGATGTCTTCTCTTATCATAGTCTTCAATGTGAATGTCTTCACATACCACCTTTGACTTCAATGTCTTCATTCATTTTTAGGGGTCATCTCTGGTAGGAAAACCGAATCAATGAGGGACTTCTACCTGTGTTATCCTGCAATTCTCACAAACACATTAGTCCCTCAACTAGGTTTGTCGTCAATTCTCCAAAACCAACTAGGGGTGGCACTAGATGCACTTACAATCTCCCCCTTTTTGGTGATTGATGACAAACTAGTTGAAGTTTTCAACGGGGAATAAAATATGTGAAATTGTAAAGGATAGATTATTGTCTTCATAAGTGGCAAAGGCTCCCCCTGAAGATGTGCATATAAGTAATTTGCTTTTGGTATGCAAATGCACATGGCAGGTTGTACTTGTGGAGATCCTCTTCAACTTATGATGACAATTTATCATGCATAAAAAGTATGTGAAGATAATGACATGCACAATGAAAAATGGACGTCTGCAAAATGATCTAGGTGCGGAATTTATCGTCGCACATGCGGAATTTATCATCGCATCACAGAATAGCAAATAAGTAGCAGACGACCATCAAGTTTAAGTGTTACAACTCAAAGAACCAAATGTATCAAAATGAGCGTTGTAAACACTAGGCAAAATATAAAGCAACCGCCCATATGGACCCGCTTGAAGACTATCAAACTCATATGCTTCTCCCCTTTTTGTCAGTAAGGACCAAAAAGGTTTGAAGACATAGTGCGTCTACTCGTTCCCATGAGGAGTAGGTGAAGCAGCAAGGTCGTCAGTGTTGTTAGGCGGTGCAGACGAACTCGGGGCAGTATCGATGCATGCAGAAGTAGGGGGCGGTGAAGTAGCATCGTCTTCGTCATCGATCACTCTGGCATTCATAGTTGCCGCGGAGGAAGAGAACTCAGAGTCTTCAAGAGACGGAGTTCATCGCAACACAGTCCTCCTTGGAGGTGTTGAGTCAAACTTGAAGCATTCAGAGAAGCCATCCTCTTGAAGATCATCTTCAGAACACATAAGCGTCAGCCCTTTCCATGTATGCCGACAGGTTTCATGGGCAACAAAGGCATTCTTGGTGGCAAGATTGCGAATCCTGTTTACGTCCACCAAGAGGCTTTGCATTTGGCGCTTCATCCAGTCATGATGCCTATCCTGTTTCTGATGAAGGGCAACCAGAAGCTCTCGGTTATTGAGAACACGGGATCGCTTCTTGGGCCGTTGGGCAATGGTGCTGTCAGTGGCTTCAGTGAGGGCACGATGAGGTGCACGTGTAGTACCAGCCAGAGGATAAATATGAGTGACTGCTTGAACTCCTTCAATGTTTTGAGAGAAGCTTTGATTCTCAGCATTTTGAAACCTAAGAGGCTCCTTGGCAGGCTCTGGATAGATGGCTTCAACTGACATATCAACGTCAGGCATAAAGATCCGATGATTGCGAGCAGAGGGCTGATAGGTGACAGCTGAGTGTAGTTTGATCAGCCGCATAATCCATGGAGCGTAAAACTTCAAGCCAAATAGATCAGATCCTGATGCAGCAAGTTGGCGGATGAAGACGTCTTGTGCATTGAAGCATTTGCCGTGAAGAATATGGAAGACCAAAGTCTTCATTGCACCTTCCAGCTTTGCATGTGGAGAATGTCCTTTGATGGGCCAGAGAGTTCACCTTATAATGTGATAGATAGTGCGTGGCAGATACTCAAGGTCTTCAACAAATAACTCCTTAGGATATGCAGCATCTGGAGGCAAAGGCTTCATCATGCTAAGCATCTGACTCATGTTTGGTTCAGGCTTATGAAAAATGCTCTCCATAGCTGCACTGTGAAGCTGACAACCAGGTTCATAAAGATCTCCTGGAGTGGGCAGACTAGTGAGCTCAATGATATCAAAGGCTTTGGCTTCGTGATGAACATTGCCGGTCATCCACTCAAGGACCCACGTCTTCGGATCTCTGTTGTAGCCACGAATATGAAGAGTGGCATAGAATTGGAGCAACAATTCTTCGTTCCAGTGCTCTTTGTCGGTGATGAACGGCAACAATCCAGACTCTTTGAAGCAATCCAGAGCTTCTTCCAAGCAAGGCAGACCAGTTATGGCTTCAGTGTCAAGACGCATATGTGGGAAAATGCGACCTTGATTGTACAGAATGCATGAGTAATAACTGCGCTGCTGATAGCTCCAGAACCGATCAGAAGATATTCTTGCCCTTGAGTAGGGGTTCTTGGCGCTATTGAAGAAGGTGTTGTGTGCTTTGAAGCCATTGATATTAAAAGATCCGGGTGCCGATGCAGGACCTGGAAACCTGGGCAACCTTGGCATTGGCTTCTGTACTTGAGGCCTGTGCTCAACGTGATAGTCAAACTGAGGACCAGCAGCAGGCGGAGGAGTCAGAAAAGGCCATTTGATAGTGAGAAGTTGGCCATAGTTGAAAGCTTGCTCGATAGTGTGTGGCCTTGGTGGCGGAACAGGAGCAGTGGCATCAACAGAGGCATCAGGCCGCACATCTGTTGCAATTGCATCATTGGCTTCATTGGCCTCTGGCACATTGGTTGGTGCAGGCTCCACATTTGCTTCAGTCATGACTACGTCATTGGCTTCATTTGTGTTGGTGGTGGCAGCCTCAAGATTCTCAACCTCCACTTAATGAGCTAGAGGGTCGGGCACAGACACGTTCACTTCAGGAACAACTTCTTCAGAATTTGGGGGTGTAGGGACACGATCTTCTTCTTGTTTGTCATCGGCTGATGCAGCCGGATTGTCTTCAGCACCTTTGGCTTCAGACTCGGAGACAGTCACAGTAGGAGTGGCATCTGGAAACACTTGACGTGCAACAGATTGGTGGTGCACTTCTCCTTCTGGAATGCTCGGAAGAGGGACTTGAGACCTTGGTCCTTTGCGAAGCCTACGTAGCGCTGGCGACGCATGTGGAGATGGAGTTGGCTGGGCCTCAAAGTCATCCTCTTGTTGCACTGATGGGGTTTCTTGGGGAGAGCTTGGAGTGTCTTGTCTCTATGGGTGATTAGCCCACGATGCATCCTGAGCAGTTGGTGTCAGAGGACGACCAATGCTAATGAGTTTGTTGTGCGTAAGCACAGGCGATAATACCAGTTGGTGCTCGATCTGAGGAAGGACTTCATCATCTTCAACATTGTCATGGTGACCAATGTCTTCAGCAGCGGTGAGGTCAGCTGCTGGAATGTCTTCAGCATCCGGAGCCTCTATGGAAGCAGGCTCATGAACAATCAGTTGGCGCTCGTGGTGTTCAGATGCAGGGCGAACCATTGAGATAGGTTCAACAACTAAGGGCTCTGTGGGAGCAGCCCGATCCTTCTTGGTTTTGCGCTTCTTCTTAGAGGGAGCGACATCAGAAGCTTCAGGATTTTTCCTTTTTCTGGCTTCAGCCTCAGCAGTTCTCGTCTTCTTCAGTTCTGAAGTGGTTGACCTGACCTTTGGCTTCGAGACAGTCATGCTACTTGGGAAGACTATGCGAGGTTCTTCCTGCCTTGAAGGTGTAGATTGGTCAGTTGAGGGCTTCTTCTTCTTCTTCTTTGCAGCCATTCTTGGGTCGATTCCAGGATGACCAAGAGCCTTGCGTTTCTCAGCCTCATTGTAGGCTTGCACACACTTGTCAGCCATGCTCTTCATGCATTCACGAGAACCTTGAGCTTCTTCACGTTTTTTGAGAAAGGCTTCCTTGAGCTCGTGCAACATAATCTTGAAGTTTTTCACATCTTGCACGCTGAGCTTGGCCATGTGCTTCTTGAACTGAGCTTTCTCATAGTCGATCTTTTGCTTAAGTTCAACGATGCGCTAAGCTAGAGATAGCTCAGAAGCAATGGCGCCATGGAAGGCGACACTGAGGCCAATTGGAAGTTGCAGATCTTCAAAGTTGTGGTTGGGCGTGTCAAACCACTCATCAATGAAGTTATGGAGGATTGCCACATCAAAGAGAGGTAAATCATTGAAGATCTCTGCTTCTTCCTTGCTCTTGTTCAGTTGCTCAAGAGCGTCATCTGCAAGATCTTCATTGCTGGAAAGATCAATGGCGTCATTGCGCAGAATAGCAGCAGCAGTCAGTGCCTGATCAGTACTCTTTCTCATCTCAGTCTTCTTGGAGATACGTGATAGATCTTTAGACTGCACGCTGTCTTCAGGAGGTGCAGTAGCCAGTGGCTTCGCCCGTAAGATTTTTGGTGCTGAGGCAGACTTTGAAGCTTTAGCCTTCTTCTGCTTCTGCGGCTTCGGTGGTGCAGGTGCTTCGTCAGATTCAGCATCATCTACAGGTTGAGCCACGACTGCCCCTTGAACCATAATATGAGTGATGAGACCTTCTAGGTGTTGGGGAACGTAGCAGAAATTCAAAATTTTCCTACGTGTCACCAAGATCTATCTATGGAGAGACTAGCAACGAGGGGAAGGAGAGTGCATCTACATACCCTTGTAGATCGCTAAGCGGAAGCGTTCAAGTGAACGGGGTTGATGGAGTCGTACTCGTCGTGATTCAGATCACCGATGATCCTAGTGCCGAACGGACGGCACCTCCGCGTTCCACACACGTACAGCTCGACGATGTCTCCCACGCCTTGATCTAGCAAGGAGAGAGGGAGAGGTTGAGGAAGACTCCATCCTGCAGCAGCACAACGGCATGGTGGTGATGGAGGAGCGTGGCAATCCTGCAGGGCTTCGCCAAGCACCTACGGGAGAGGAGGAGGTGTCACGGGAGGGAGGGAGGCGCCAGGGGCTCAGGTATAGATGCCCTCCCTCCCCTCCACTATATATAGGGGCAGGGGAGAGGGGGGAGGCGCAGCCTTGCCCCTTCCTCCAAGAAAGGGGTGCGGCTAAGAGGGGGGGAGGAGTCCATCCTCCCCAAGGCACCTCGGAGGTGCCTTCCCCCTTTAGGACTCTCCCCTTTTTCCTATATCTTGGCGCATGAGCCTCTAGGGGCTGGTGCCCTTGGCCCATGTAGGCCAAGGCGCACCCCCTACAGCCCATGTGGCCCCCCGGGGCAGGTGGCCCCACCCGGTGGGCCCCCGGGACCCTTTCGGTGGTCCCGGTACAATACCGATGACCCCGAAACTTGTCCCGATGGCCGAAACAGGACTTCCTATATATAAATCTTTACCTCCGGACCATTCCGGAACTCCTCGTGACGTCCGGGATCTCATCCGGGACTCCGAACAACATTCGGTAACCACATACAAGCTTCCTTTATAACCCTAGCGTCATCGAACCTTAAGTGTGTAGACCCTACGGGTTCGGGAGACATGCAGACATGACTGAGATGTTCTCCGGTCAATAACCAACAGCGGGATCTGGATACCCATGTTGGCTCCCACATGTTCCACGATGATCTCATCGGATGAACCACGATGTCAAGGACTCAATCGATCCCGTATACAATTCCCTTTGTCTAGCGGTATGGTACTTGCCCGAGATTCGATCGTCGGTATACCGATACCTTGTTCAATCTCGTTACCGGCAAGTCTCTTTACTCGTTCCGTAACACATCATCCCGTGATCAACCCCTTGGTCACATTGTGCACATTATGATGATGTCCTACCGAGTGGGCCCAGAGATACCTCTCCGTTTACACGGAGTGACAAAATCCCAATCTCGATTCGTGCCAACCCAACAAACACTTTCAGAGATACCCGTAGTGTACCTTTATAGCCACCCAGTTACGTTGTGACGTTTGGCACACCCAAAGCACTCCTACGGTATCCGGGAGTTGCACAATCTCATGGCCTAAGGAAATGATACTTGACATTAGAAAAGCTTTAGCATACAAACTACATGATCTTGTGCTAGGCTTAGGATTGGGTCTTGTCCATCACATCATTCTCCTAATGATGTGATCCCGTTATCAACGACATCCAATGTCCATGGTCAGGAAACCGTAACCATCTATTGATTAACGAGCTAGTCAACTAGAGGCTTACTAGGGACATGGTGTTGTCTATGTATCCACACATGTATCTGAGTTTCCTATCAATACAATTCTAGCATGGATAATAAACGATTATCATGAACAAGGAAATATAATAATAATCAATTTATTATTGCCTCTAGGGCATATTTCCAACAGTCTCCCACTTGCACTAGAGTCAATAATCTAGTTCACATCGATATGTGATTAACACTCAAGGTCACATCCCCATGTGACTAACACCCAAAGAGTTTACTAGAGTCAATAATCTAGTTCACATTTACGATGTGATTAACACTCGATGAGTTCTGGGTTTGATCATGTTATGCTTGTGAGAGAGGTTATAGTCAACGGGTCTGAACCTTTCAGATCCGTGTGTGCTTTACAAATCTCTATGTCATCTCCTAGATGCAGCTACCACGTTCTATTTGGAGCTATTCCAAATAACTGTTCTACTTGGAGCTATTCTAAATTGTTGCTCCATTATATGTATCCGGTATCTTTACTCAGAGCTATCCGGATAGGTGTTAAGCTTGCATCGACGTAACCCTTTACGATGAACCCCTTTACCACCTCCATAATCGAGAAAATTCCTTAGTCCACTAGTTACTAAGGATAACTTTGACCGCTGTCCCGTGATCCATTCTTGAATCACTCTTGTACCCCTTGACTGACTCATGGCAAGGCACACTTCAGGTGCGGTACACAGCATAGTATACTGTAGAGCCTACATCTTATGCATAGGGGACGACCTTAGTCCTTTCTCTCTATTCTGCCATGGTCGAGCTTTAAGTCTTAACTTCATACCTTACAACTCAGGCAAGAACTCCTTCTTTGACTGATCTATCTTGAACACCTTCAAGATCATGTCAAGGTATGTGCTCATTTGAAAGTACCATTAAGCGTTTTAATCTATCCTTATAGATCTTGATGCTCAATGCTCAAGCAGCTTAATCCAGGCTTTTCCATCGAAAAATACTTTCCAAATAACCCTTTATGCTTTCCAGAAATTCTACGTCATTTCCGATCATTAATATGTCAACAACATACACTCATCAGAAATTCTATAGTGATCCCACTCACTTCTTTGGAAATACAAGTTACTCATAAACTTTGTATACACCCAAAATCTTTGATCATCATCAAAGCATACATTCCAACTCTGAGATGCTCACTCCAGTCCTCAGAAGGATTGCTGGAGCTTTGCATACTTATTAGCATATTTCAGGATAGACAAAACCTTCCGGTTGTATCACATACAACCTTTCCTCAAAAATCGTCGAGGAAACAATGTTTTGACATCCTATCTGCAAGATTTCATAAATGATGCAGTAATTGCTAATATAATTCCAACAGACTCTTAGCATCGCTACGAGTGAGAAAGTCTTATCGTAGTCAACTCCTTGAACTTGTCGAAAAACATCTTAACGACAAGTCGAGCTTTCTCAATGGTGACACTTACCATCATTGTCTGTCTTCCTTTCAAAATCCATATGTACCTAACAGCCTTACGACCATCAAGTAGTTCTTCCAAAGTCTACACTTTGTTTTCATACATGGATCCTCTCTCGGGTTTTATGGCCTTGAGCCATTTATCAGAATCCGGGCCCACTATCGCTTCTCCATAGCTCGTAGGTTCATTGTTGTCTAGCAACATGACTTCCAAGACAGGATTACGTACCACTCTGAAGTAGTACGCATCCTTGTCATCCCACGAGGTTTGGTAGTGACTCGATCCGAAGTTTCATGATCACTATCATAAGCTTCCACTTCAGTTGGTGTACGTGCCACAGGAACAACTTCCTGTGCCCTGCTACACACTTGTTGAAGTGACGGTTCAATAACCTCATCAAGTCTCCACCATCCTCCCACTCAATTCTTTCGAGAGAAACCTTTCCTCGAAAAAGGACCCGATTCAAGAAACAATCCCTATTGCTTTCGGATCTGAATTAGGAGGTATACCCAACTGTTTTTGGGTGTCCTATGAAGATGCATTTTATCTGCTTTGGGTTCGAGCTTATCAACCTGAAACCTTTTCACATAAGCGTCGCAGCCCCAAACTTTCAAGAAACGGCAACTTAGGTTTCTCCAAACCATAGTTCATACGGTGTCGTCTCAACGAAATTATGTGGTGCCCTATTTAAAGTGAATGTGGTTGTCTCTAATGCCTAACCCATGAACGATAGTGGTAACTCGATAAGAGACATCATGGTATGCATCATATCCAATAGGGTGCAACTATGATGTTCGGACACACCATCACACTATGGTGTTCCAGGCGGTATTAATTGTGAAACAATTTCCACAATGTCTTAATTGTGTGCCAAAACTCGTAATTCAGATATTCATCTCTATGATCATATCATAGATCTTTTATCCTCTTGTCACGACGATCTTTCAACTTCACACTGAAATTACTTGAACCTTTCAATAATTCAGACTCGTGATTCATCAAGTAAATATACTCAACATCTACTCGAATCATCTGTGAAGTAAGAACATAACGATATTCACTGCATGCCTCAGCACTCATTGGACTGCACACATCAAAATGTGTTACTTCCAACAAGTTGCTATCTTGTTCCATCTTACTGAAAACGAGGCTTTTCAGTCATCTTGCCCATGTGGTATGATTTGCATGTCCCAAGTGATTCAAAATCAAGTGAGTCAAAACGGTCCATTTGCATGGAGTTTCTTCATGCGTATACACCAATAGACATGGTTCGCATGTCTCAAACTTTTCAAAAACGAGTGAGCCCAAAGATCCATCAATATGGAGCTTCTTCATGCGTTTTATACCGATATGACTTACGTGGCAGTGCCACAAGTAGGTGGTACTATCATTACTATCTTTTGGCATGAACATGTGTATCACTACGATCGAGATTTAATAAACCATTCATTTTAGGTGTAAGACCATTGAAGGTATTATTCAAATAAACAGAGTAACCATTATTCTCCTTAAATGAATAACCGTATTGCGATAGACGTAACCCAATCATGTCTATGCTCAACGCAAACACCAAATAACAATTATTTAGGTTTAACACCAATCTCTTTGGTAGAGGGAGCGTGCGATGCTTGATCATATCAAGCTTGGAAAAACTTCCAACACATATCGTCAGCTCACCTTTAGCTAGTCTCCGTTTATTTTGTAGCCTTTTGTTTCGAGTTACTAACACTTAGCAACCGAACCGGTATCTAATACCCTGGTGCTACTAGGAGTACTAGCAAAGTACACATTAACACAATGTATATCCAATATACTTCTATCGACCTTGCCAGCCTTCTTATCTACCAAGTATCTAGGGTAATTCTGCTCTAGTGGTTGTTCCCCTTATTAAGAAGCACTTAGTCTCGGGTTTGGGTTTTACCTTGGGTTTCTTCACTAGAGCAGCAGCTGATTTGCCGTTTCATGAAGTATCCCTTCTTGCCCTTGCCCTTCTTGAAACTAGTGGTTTCACCAACCATCAACAATTGATGCTCCTTTTTGATTTCTACTTTCGCGGTGTCAAACATCGCGAATACCTCAAGGATCATCATATCTATCCCTGATATGTTATAGTTCATCACGAAGCTCTAACAACTTGGTGGCAATGACTTTGGAGAACCATCACTGTCTTATCTGGAAGATCAACTCCCACTCGATTCAAATGATTGTTGTACTCAGACAATCTGAGCACAAGCTCAACAATTGAGCTTTTCTCCTTAGTTTGCAGGTTAAGAAAGTCATCGGAGGTCTTATACCTCTTGACATAGGCACGAGCCTGAAATCCCAATTTCAGCCCTCAAAACATCTCATATGTTTCGCGACGTTTCAAAAATGTCTTTGGTGCCTCAACTCTAAACCGTTTAACTGAACTATCACGTAGTTATCAAAACGTGTACAAACGACGTTTGGGGTTCAGCACACTGAGCGGTGCATTAAGGACATAAGCTTTCTATGAAGCAATGAGGACAATCCTCAGTTTACGGACCTAGTCCGCATAATTGCTACTATCAACTTTCAACTAATTTTTCTCTAGGAACATATCTAAACAGTAGAACTATAGCGTGAGCTACGACATAATTTGCAAAATCCTTTTGGCTATGTTCAGGATAATTAAGTTCATCTTATGAACTCCCACTCAGATAGACATCCCTCTAGTCATCTAAGTGATTACATGATCCGAGTCAAACTAGGCCGTGTCCGATCATCACGTGAGACGGACTAGTCATCATCGGTGAACATCTTCATGTTGATCGTATCTTCTATACGACTCATGTTCGACCTTTCGGTCTCCGTGTTCCGAGGCCATGTCTGTACATGCTAGGCTCGTCAAGTTAACCCTAAGTGTTTCGCGTGTGTAAATCTGTCTTACACCCGTTGTATGTGAACGTTAGAATCTAACACCCGATCATCACGTGGTGCTTCGAAACACGAACTGTCGCAACGGTGCACAGTTAGGGGAGAACACTTCTTGAAATTGTTGTAAGGGATCATCTTATTTACTACCGTCGTTCTAAGCAAATAAGATGTATAAACATGATAAACATCACATGCAATCAAATAGTGACATGATATGGCCAGCATCACTTTGCTCCTTTTGATCTCCATCTTCGCGGCTCCATGATCATCATCGTCACCGGCATGACACCATGATCTCCATCATCATGATCTCCATCATCGTGTCTTCATGAAGTTGCCTCGCCAACTATTACTTCTACTACTATGGCTAACGGTTAGCAATAAAGTAAAGTAATTACATGACGTTTAAGTTGACACGCAGGTCACAAATAAATAAAGACAACTCCTATGGCTCCTGCCGGTTGTCATACTCATCGACATGCAAGTCGTGATTCCTATTACAAGAACATGATCAATCTCATACATCACATATATCATTCATCACATCCTTTTTGGCCATATCACATCACATAGCATACCCTGCAAAAACAAGTTAGACGTCCTCTAATTGTTGTTTGCATGTTTTACGTGGCTGCTATGGGTTTCTAGCAAGAACGTTTCTTACCTACGCATGAACCACAACGTGATATGCCAATTGCTATTTATCCTTCATAAGGACCCTTTTCATCGAATCCGATCCGACTAAAGTGGGAGAGACAGACACCCGCCAGCCACCTTATGCAACTAGTGCATGTTTGTCGGTGGAACCGGTCTCACGTAAGCGTACGTGTAAGGTTGGTCCAGGCCGCTTCATCCCACGATGCCGCCAAATCAAGATAAGACTAGTAACGGCAAGCATATTGAACAATATCGACGCCCACAACTACTTTGTGTTCTACTCGTGCAAAGAATCTACGCAATAGACCTAGCTCATGATGCCACTGTTGGGGAACGTAGCAGAAATTCAAAATTTTCCTACGTGTCACCAAGATCTATCTATGGAGAGACTAGCAACGAGGGGAAGGAGAGTGCATCTACATACCCTTGTAGATCGCTAAGCGGAAGCGTTCAAGTGAACGGGGTTGATGGAGTCGTACTCGTCGTGATTCAGATCACCGATGATCCTAGTGCCGAACGGACGGCACCTCCGCGTTCCACACACGTACAGCTCGACGATGTCTCCCACGCCTTGATCCAGCAAGGAGAGAGGGAGAGGTTGAGGAAGACTCCATCCTGCAGCAGCACAACGGCATGGTGGTGATGGAGGAGCGTGGCAATCCTGCAGGGCTTCGCCAAGCACCTACGGGAGAGGAGGAGGTGTCACGGGAGGGAGGGAGGCGCCAGGGGCTCAGGTATAGATGCCCTCCCTCCCCTCCACTATATATAGGGGCAGGGGAGAGGGGGGAGGCGCAGCCTTGCCCCTTCCTCCAAGAAAGGGGTGCGGCTAAGAGGGGGGGAGGAGTCCATCCTCCCCAAGGCACCTCGGAGGTGCCTTCCCCCTTTAGGACTCTCCCCTTTTTCCTATATCTTGGTGCATGGGCCTCTAGGGGCTGGTGCCCTTGGCCCATGTAGGCCAAGGCGCACCCCCTACAGCCCATGTGCCCCCCCGGGGCAGGTGGCCCCACCCGGTGGGCCCCCGGGACCCTTCCGGTGGTCCCGGTACAATACCGATGACCCCGAAACTTGTCCCGATGGCCAAAACAGGACTTCCTATATATAAATCTTTACCTCCGGACCATTCCGGAACTCCTCGTGACGTCCGGGATCTCATCCGGGACTCCGAACAACATTCGGTAACCACATACAAGCTTCCTTTATAACCCTAGCGTCATTGAACCTTAAGTGTGTAGACCCTACGGGTTCGGGAGACATGCAGACATGACTGAGATGTTCTCCGGTCAATAACCAACAGCGGGATCTGGATACCCATGTTGGCTCCCACATGTTCCACGATGATCTCATCGGATGAACCACGATGTCAAGGACTCAATCGATCCCGTATACAATTCCCTTTGTCTAGCGGTATGGTACTTGCCCGAGATTCGATCGTCGGTATACCGATACCTTGTTCAATCTCGTTACCGGCAAGTCTCTTTACTCGTTCCGTAACACATCATCCCGTGATCAACCCCTTGGTCACATTGTGCACATTATGATGATGTCCTACTGAGTGGGCCCAGAGATACCTCTCCGTTTACACGGAGTGACAAAATCCCAATCTCGATTCGTGCCAACCCAACAGACACTTTCAGAGATACCCGTAGTGTACCTTTATAGCCACCCAGTTACGTTGTGATGTTTGGCACACCCAAAGCACTCCTACGGTATCCGGGAGTTGCACAATCTCATGGTCTAAGGAAATGATACTTGACATTAGAAAAGCTTTAGCATACGAACTACATGATCTTGTGCTAGGCTTAGGATTGGGTCTTGTCCATCACATCATTCTCCTAATGATGTAATCCCGTTATCAACGACATCCAATGTCCATGGTCAGGAAACCGTAACCATCTATTGATTAACGAGCTAGTCAACTAGAGGCTTACTAGGGACATGGTGTTGTCTATGTATCCACACATGTATCTAAGTTTCCCATCAATACAATTCAAGCATGGATAATAAACGATTATCATGAACAAGGAAATATAATAACAATCAATTTATTATTGCCTCTAGGGCATATTTCCAACAGTCTCCCACTTGCACTAGAGTTAATAATCTAGTTCACATCGATATGTGATTAACACTCAAGGTCACATCCCCATGTGACTAACACCCAAAGAGTTTACTAGAGTCAATAATCTAGTTCACATTTACCATGTGATTAACACTCGATGAGTTCTGGGTTTGATCATGTTATGCTTGTGAGAGAGGTTATAGTCAACGGGTCTGAACCTTTCAGATCCGTGTGTGCTTTACAAATCTCTATGTCATCTCCTAGATGCAGCTACCACGTTCTATTTGGTGCTATTCCAAATAACTGTTCTACTTGGAGCTATTCTAAATTGTTGCTCCATTATACGTATCCGGTATCTCTACTCAGAGCTATCCGGATAGGTGTTAAGCTTGCATCGACGTAACCCTTTACGACGAACTCTTTTACCACCTCCATAATTGAGAAAATTCCTTAGTCCACTAGTTACTAAGGATAACTTTGACCGCTGTCCTGTGATCCATTCTTGGATCACTCTTGTACCCCTTGACTGACTCATGGTAAAGCACACTTCAGGTGCGGTACACAGCATAGCATACTGTAGAGCCTATGTCTTAAGCATAGGGGACGACCTTCGTTCCTTTCTCTCTATTCTGCCATGGTCGAGCTTTAAGTCTTAACTTCATACCTTACAACTCAGGCAAGAACTCCTTCTTTGACTGATCCATCTTGAACACCTTCAAGATCACGTCAAGGCATGTGCTCACGTCAAGATCACGTCGGTATACCGATACCTTGTTCAATCTCGTTACCGGCAAGTCTCTTTACTCGTTCCGTAACACATCATCCCGTGATCAACCCCTTGGTCACATTGTGCACATTATGATGATGTCCTACCGAGTGGGCCCAGAGATACCTCTCCGTTTACACGGAGTGACAAAATCCCAATCTCGATTCGTGCCAACCCAACAGACACTTTCAGAGATACCCGTAGTGTACCTTTATAGCCACCCAGTTACGTTGTGACGTTTGGCACACCCAAAGCACTCCTACGGTATCCGGGAGTTGCACAATCTCATGGTCTAAGGAAATGATACTTGACATTAGAAAAGCTTTAGCATACGAACTACATGATCTTGTGCTAGGCTTAGGATTGGGTCTTGTCCATCACATCATTCTCCTAATGATGTGATCCCGTTATCAACGACATCCAATGTCCATGGTCAGGAAACCGTAACCATCTATTGATTAACGAGCTAGTCAACTAGAGGCTTACTAGGGACATGGTGTTGTCTATGTATCCACACATGTATCTGAGTTTCCTATCAATACAATTCTAGCATGGATAATAAACGATTATCATGAACAAGGAAATATAATAATAATCAATTTATTATTGCCTCTAGGGCATATTTCCAACACTAGGTTGTAGAAGGGCCCAACCAGATTGGGTTTAGCTTCTCGTGTGCCATCAGCAAGTGGTGCAGAGGGGCCTGGGTTGAAGTCTAATCCCAATGACTTCTTGTTTTCCTTGGCAGAGTTTTGTGCAAACTGATAGTTGTGCTTGAAGAGATTGTCTTCGCGACACCATAACAGAGAGGATGGGTCGGCATTAGCAGGCTGAGGTCCACGAAGCATGCATGGGTAAAAGCCTTGAGCAATAGCTTCGGACTGTGATTTGGGCTGAAGACCTTTGTATGTGATATCTCCCCATGGTCCCTTGATGGCACTCTTCTCAGCATATTCGTCGGTGACGAATCTGTACTTGAACCATTCCTCTGCCCAATGTCTTCGAATCCATTGGATTCGGTTCTTGCGTTCTCCATAGGTTTCTTCTGGATCTGACTTGTATTGCTCATATAGATCTGGTGGCAGGTCCTTAGCAGTGTTTCCACGACGCTGTCTGCCTCCCTTGTAGATTTCTCTGTAGCCATGAACTTCAAACTGAATGGCTTCAACACGTTCAAAGGTTTCAAAGGCTTCCGCCCGCGGGTCAAACAGGAACTGGCTTCGGGAGAATTTATATGATGCTGTAAGAATTCTGCAAATGAATGCAGACTATGAGAACCAAGGGATTCTCCCACGTACATGTACCTATGACAGCATTAAGGTGCGAGGGAAGGGGAAGAGGTCATATGCATTCTCAGAAGATTTTGAAGATAAATCACTTTAGAAGACATTGACCTCATCGTGCGAATACATTCACTCATAGATAAAGAGTTGGTTCCAGATTTGTACAAATCCACGGATCAGTACAAGTGAGGAATCTAACTACTTTGTGAAGCATAAGTGAACATACTAGGCATATTATGAGATGCAGTATGAAATAGATCCAACTTGTGTGAATAGAAACTTCTTGTGGCAGAAAGTGATGAATCTATATGATCAAAGGGGCCGTAAAAAGGAAGTTTTATTTACCACACGAAGAACTGCTAGACGAAGTGGAAGAGGAGGCCGAGCAGTTCGATCGTCCATGCCCTAACTTGGTGACGGAGGACACCTACGACAGCGGCGGAGAAGACAATGTCCGCGGCCAACGTGAAGACGGTGTCGGAGAGGTCGCAGCAGCTAAGCGCTTCGTCGCCGGCGTCGTCGAGGGCTAGCGGTAGCCCCAGGGTTTGTGCGAGAGTGGAAGAAAGGATAACGACTGTGGTGAGGCGTGTATTTATAGGGACAGGGACGACACAGTGTAAGTGCATCTAGTGCCACCCCTAATTGGTTTTGGAGTATTGATGACAAACCTAGTTGAGGGACTAATGTGTTTGTGAGAATTGCAGGATAACACAGGTAGCTCATTGATTCGGTTTTCCTACCAGAGATGACCCCTAAAAATGTATGAAGACATTGAAGTCAAATGTGGTATGTGAAGACATTCACATTTAAGACTATGCCAAGAGAAGACATCGCGTGAAGACTATGGAGCGCGAAGACTTAGCAGTTTCGTCGTTCTGTGTTTTTCTTTATTGAGTCATAGGAACCACCGTACTGTTAAGTGGGGTCCAAGAGAACCAGTCAGAATGACTGAAGTGATGCTTAACCAAAATCCTATGTCTTCGAGTGAAGACTATGAGAGCAAATCTTGTCCAGAGTTGGATAAGTCAGCTTTGCTTGTAGCCCAAGTAAAGTTGCCGTGTGTGTTTGAAATTTGACCATTGGAACACGTGTCAGTTCCTTAGTGACCCAGGGTCATTTCGGACAAATCAGGTCGGGTTGCCTAGTGGCTATAAATAGCCCACCCCCTACAACCATAAACGGTTGGCTGCTCAGAGTTAGAGTACGACTTTTGTCATTTGAGAGCAACGCACCTCGAAGCTTTTGAGAGAGAATTCCTTGCGAGGATAAAGCCCTAAACACCCAGAGCCAAAGAGTGTTAGGCATCACTTAAGTCTTCCTGTTTGTGTGATCTAAAGACTTATTACACTTGAGGACTATGAATCCTCCAGCCGGTTAGGCGTCGCGTTCTGAGCATCCAAGAGTCATTGTGGATCGCCGGTGAACGAAGTCTGTGAAGGTTTGGAAGTCTACCTTGAAGACTTACCAGAGTGATTGGGCGAGGTCTATGTGACCTTAGCTCAAGGGGAATACGGTGAGGACTAAGTGTCCTGAGCTGCGTGTTCAGGACTAGGTGTCCGGGACTGTGTGTCCTCAGGTTTAAATACCTACCCGCCCTAACCAGACGTACAACTGTCACCGCAGTTGGAACTGGTCTACCAAACCTTTGTCTTAATCACGCACACTGGTTCTATCCTTCCCATCTCTTTATTTACAGTTGGCTCTTGCGAAGTCAGTGCCTATCTGCATTATCCATTTGTCTTAACTGTCTACCTGATCTTTACTGCCTAGCTGCTATTAGTCATTGTGCTTTCACTCCATTGAATACTTGACTATGGTCTGCCTAGTGTAGTCTACCTTCCGCTGCATGGGAATAGGTTCATTTTTTCTATCATTTGTCTTCGAAACTTCCATGTTTTGAAGACTTACATAAAAATCGCCTATTCACCCCCCTCTAGTCGATATAACGCACTTTCACACAGTGTTATTACATAGGTGTCCTTGGCGATTCACATCTAAAGGACACGTGACCATCATGCAACATATCGGAGGCTGTTCCACATTCCCACGCACGCTTGGATTGTCGGGTAGTCGTTCCTACTTCTCCAGGTTTCAGGTGAAGAAATTAGCATTGAAAACGGACTTAATGTTTGTCTCTGTATCTTCTGCTGACAAGGACGCAGAGAAGACATTCGACAGTTTCAGGAGAATGCATATGATTTGGACAGATAGAGTTTGAGATAGAAAGCATAGAGAGGTTAGGGTCCGATCACATTCACTTAGTTCAAAAGATTCAACAAGAAGACATAGCTATAAGTGAATGCTGTAGAGGACAGAACACTTGTGTG